>NC_064754.1:28065827-28374042 GCF_011397635.1 Epinephelus fuscoguttatus | reverse complement strand
ACCAGCTTCAGTGAGGAGTTCTCTTGTCTCTAGAAATGTTCCCACTAATTCAGGGCCAACCAAGACGATGCTCAGTGCATGCATTAAATAAGAGCAGAGGATAGTATTTCATATTTTAAAAACTAACATCCTCTCCAAAGCAAAAAGGATTTAAATAGTTTGCATTCAATTTAAATTGCTGCTTTCCTGTAAAGTGTAAGGAACGATTTCAGCCTTTGGCAGTGAGATCCACAGCCCAGTTTTAAAGGTAATCTAATAGTATTTCTGCTATCGGATTGAGTCAAATCATTCAAAAGCAAAAAAGGATTCTGATCCTGTTTTGCTTTTGATCTGCATCAAACCTCCAGAATGTGTTGTTCAAACTTTTTTGGATTGGGATATTGAGCAGAAGGGTGAATTCAGGGTGGATTTCAGGAACAAAACACACTTAAACTTTTAAATTTGTCAAATATATAGAAACATGTATTTATTTTCCACTTGATATATTTTACTGTTACATTGATTAAGTAGATAAACTAGATATTAGGCTGCCTATTAAGCCTTTTGGTGAGGTAAAGTATCAAAACGAATTCTAACTTTCATTTATCACTTTAAATTAATGATTACGTTTACATACACAAAATCATCTTGTTTCTTGGCTAAAAAAGTTTTTCACTTTACGTGCAGCTGTGCACACTCCGATTAATGTGTCCTAACATGAGCTTTCAAACTATAGAAAAGTGGAATGGCTGGAGTCATTGTGCCATTTTACTTCTTTGCATCAAAATAGTTTGTGGCATGTTGGTGCAGTGGTTAGCACTGTTGCCTTCTCTGGGTACTCCAACTTTTTCTCATAGTCCAAAGACATGCAGGTTAATTGGTAACTCTAAATTGTCTGTAGGTGTGAGTGTGAGTGTGAATGGTTGTCTGTCTCTATGTGTCAGCCCTGTGATAGTCTGGTGACCTGTTCAGGGTGTACCCTGCCTCTCGCCCACTGTCAGCTGGGATGGGCTCTAGCCCCCCCGCAACCCTCAAGCGTATGCCAAGTGTATGTGGACATGTCCAAAAACTTGTTGATACCCAAGTCTTTCATAATGTTTAAAGGCAGGTGTTTTTCTTCTTCAGAGGCTGTGTTTTGTAAACTGAGGTAAAAACCCCAACTGAGATGCATACTCATGTATACATGTCCAAAGAACGCTCCTAAAACCCAACTAGTACCAGCATATTCCACGTCTTGATCACAAAATGCCACATTCTGAAAATCCAAACAGAACATGCTGTTTATGACTCGTATCAAATTCAGAATATTGTGGTATTCGGAATAAGAGGGAAGTATTAGTGTGCATGTACACATACCCGATGACACAGTCAAAAGTAGCTTCTAACAGTTGCATCTCCCCGTGCTGTTTTCTGTCTCTTTAAATAAAAACACCCACACTGGCTATTCTACCTTTTTTTTCTACTTAGCAGACTATATTGCAGTTTGTTGTTCCATTTAGAGAACTGGTTATCTGGATATGATAATCTTGAAAAATCTGTGTCAGGATCAGGCTGATTCAATCCGATGTTGCTTTGAAAAACTGGCACGAAAGATGGATTCACTGATATTGCATATGAAACATGAGATGTCCAAATCCAGATCATTCTGATCCAGATTACATTTCTTGAACAGCTGGGTCCAGGTAAGTGCACTTTAAATATTAATGTCCATCAGGAGAAGCATAATGTGGCTCACACTCAAGTCACTTGATACAGATTTATGGATGAACAAATGCCAGCTCATTAATCAAACTGTTTCCATTGTATCGCTGAGCATAAACATCTCAGTCATAAACTTTGTTTGTGTAGCACTCAAAAAAGAGATTTACGAGGTGATTGATTAATAAAGACACCATGCCACACCTGCCAACGATGACACAAATTGTAGGCTGAGTGTCTGAAATCTGATTTTAATGAGTTACACAGGATGACGTGAAAGAGTGGGGAGTGATTTTGGACACAGTCTGTGTTTACCTCCTGAAAGAAAGTCACGCCTTTATCATCCTTATTGGTACACGGAGGTCGGTGACCTCATGTTGATCTCAGTTCAGCTTATTCTCCTTCGAACTTGAGCAGAGAGCTAAACAGCTGGAGTGAGTGAGAACACGGGGGGTGAGCCATAAAAATGTAAACAGAATGTGTTCAAGAGTTTAACAGCCAGGACTGCAAAAGCTGTATCTGTTTCTGATTTAAGAATGGTCTGTGGTGTAGCTATGAGACCTTAGTTTTACCACAGACTTGGTTAAATATGGTTTCACAAGGTCAGAAATATAAATCAGGATTGTGGCATTCAGTTACTTTTTGTATGAATAAAGCATTTAAAAATTGAGTGCAAATGTTTATCCTTGACAAAAAAAAATCTCAACACAAGATCCACTCACTAGATTCTATCTTCCCGTGAATTGTTCTTGGAGCTGTGTGTATGTACACTGAAGTAACGTTAACCTTGTCTGATATTCAGACAGAACTGTCAAGTTGCTCCGTTTCCATCAGTATGACACCGGGGAGGAGGGTTCGATTTTCCTGAACCAGTAACTTAAGACCAACATATCCACCTGAAACATCATTTTAAGTCCACACTGATGCCAACATACTTGTTTTGCTGGGTTTTGAAATTAAGTGATGCTTTGATTTTGGGCGATATTGAGAGGACGTGGATTTAGAACAGCCTTGAGAGCAGCGTCTATCTTATCTACAGTGCTCGCCATTGTTGTTATTACTCCTCATTGGTTCTGGCGCACAGCTTGACAGCACTTGACAACAAGGTTAGTCATGCCTGTGGCACTGATTGGCTAATCGTGAGTCCCCCCCGTGGTGCTTTATGGTCATTTTTTATTTCAACTGAGAAACTGCTGTTTCATGTCACGATGCCAGACGAATCCATCTACTCTGTGGAACGGGCAAATTCCAAGGTCTGGACCCAGACTCAAATTCCTTGTATGTGTACACATACTTGGCTGATAAAGCTGATCCTGATCCTTCATCAGCGTACTCAGTTGTCATGGAGTTTGCTCAGTTGTCATGGAGATGGCTCAGTTGTTGTGATAAGTCCATGACAGCTGTTCAATCCAACCAGTGAAGACATGAGATGCAGTTGAAAGGTCCAAAAAAAGACAGAATGGACTTTGAGCTGAGATTATTTTTTTGGTCAAATTTTAAAATGGATTTCTAAAAGAACTGTGAGCCAGTGCACTGAGGCTAAACTGGAGTCATTTCAGTAAAATGGTTTGTTGGAAGTCTGGCAGCGGAGCTTTGAACAAGCTGGAGGCAGTTTATTGAAAAGTGAGACTTGCAAAAGTGGAGTAGAAAAATCTAAAGGAAAATTATGACTGTTGCGGTGCACATTAATGTAATGACTGAGCATTATATTATCACTTCAGAGGTACCATATCAGTTAAATAACAGCTCATAAACACAGGGACAATTAAACAGGAAAGATCTCAGTGAGGCAGAAACTGAGATACAACACAGTGCTGTCAGAAACAAGAAGCCGAGCAGTTTGCAGCAGAAGCATTACATCATCAAAAAAGATTATAAATGGAAAGTGAGCACAAGGTGGACAACTGCCATCATATCTTTGCGGAGAATGGTGAAGGAAATTATTTCATTCAACTCTTTTTACTTAGAGCATGTTTAAATTAAGATCAAGACCAGAGGATGAAGATGGGAAGCAACTGATGGTGTCTGAGGAATCTACTAACTAGACATCCTTAAATCCTAATTTTGCAAACATCCGTATAAATTAATGAATCACAAAAAGTGAAATGATTAATTGTCTCCCAGCCGATTAAATCAGTGCTTATTCTAGTCCACTGGGCGCAGACATAACTCACAGCTTGAACCAATAATAGACACACTGACCGGGGCTGGAGGCCCAGGCCTCTCTTAATTATTACACCACTCATGCCTTTGTAGAGCGGGCTGAACTGTAGCCTGTGAGAAAATATACAAACACACACACACTTGGAAAGCAGTTTTTAATTCCCCACACACAGTGCAATCCTTGTTCATAAGAGTGGAAGGTGAGCGATATGCTGTGGGTTCATACGTCCCAGAGCGAGCTGTTTTTCCATCCCAGATGAGATGCTCAATCCTCTGCATCTCTTCCTTCAACATCCCCTCCTCCCATTACCCTCAGAAAACTAGTCCATATATCCTCTCCTTGACATTTATAGCATGAGCTGTGGCACCTTTTTGTACTATCTGCACATATATACTCCTCCTGTTTCTCTCTCCCACATATGCACACACTGTACATGCACAGAATCACATTCAGATAATAAAGGGAGCTATAAATGATCTCAGGTCAGCAGTAGGTCACAAGCATGAAGATGAAATCCTGTCTGTGATGTTTTCTCATTCTAGATTATTCCTTGCAAATATATTCATGACTGCCCCACATGGCATTATTGGCATTATCATGTTATCTTTATGGACCTCTTAAGTATCTGCTGTTGTAGTCTTGGCAGTTATCCATCCTATGAATCAGATCAGACTGTTCTTTCTAACAACAGCGAATTCAGCAGGGTACAACAAATACAATGAAAACTGGCTTTTAATATCCGTAATATTTAACTGCAATCATCTGGAAGACAAAGGAGAATATTTGATTCTTTGTGGATTTTGCTCAGCTTTAGCCAAATACACATGCTTTCCTCACATGCTATTTTGGTTTCCTTTTGCCCACAGACTAGCCACAGTAGCTGCTGCCCACCCTCAGAGCAGCCGTCGTAGCAGTTTGTGAACTGGAGCGTGTGCAGCACCACATGTGAGGCTGAATAGCGGGGTATGAATCTAAAAAAACCTTGAATTTATGTAAATTGTCACGCACAGAAAGAGATGTGAGTGCTACCTCATGAGCAGATATGCAAATGTGGTGCTTTTGAGTGTCAAATGTGTCAAAGGAAGTCCCAGTCAGTATAGGAAAATGGAATAGGAATGAAATTGTTGGAGGTCTTTAAAGCCGGGCTGCAGTAACTAACTGTGCAGCTGCTTAACACACCAGTCTGTGTGCAGTGGAGCCAAAGAAAAAAACTTTAGAGAGCTACAGTGGAAAATGAAATTATCATAGCCCATGTCTGATGATGACTTCAGGTAATGACATGTATTCCTGCAGTTTATGAAACCCATTTGAACAACGGCTGCTAATGTCACACCATTTCATAAAACTTTTCCCTCCTGTTTAATGTAGTCCAGCTTCTTTGTCAGACACAGAAGAACATCAGCATACATTTTGAGTCATGATTCTGGCCACCTGATAAATGTGAGGCCAACATTTGTTTCATTTATTCACTCATTATCTCTGCCAGGGGTGAGCTTTGATGGGATCATGCATTTGGTCGTATGTGTGAGTGTGCATGTGTAAATCTGTGTCTGCAGCTAATCTCGCAAACTACTGTACCAATCAGCTTCACATTTTGTGTGCACATTTATGACTGTATGCTCAAAGATGTCTTGTGGTTGTGGTGATTAACAGTTGTTGAAACCTGATTTATAGACTGCTTTATACTGTCATTACTGTAACTGCTGATCCCGTGCTCCTTTTAATGTAATTGGCCAGTAGGGGTCGCTGTCATGACCCATCAAGCTCCCTGAATTCATGTTCATTTGTCATCCCTGTGTTTACTGTTTTACTTTGGTAACCATTGTTTCATTTCATTTCAAATCCCACATCCTGTCAAGTTTCCTTCCTTTGTGGTTACTTGCCCCGCCCAGCGTCTTTCACCTGTGTCTCAACATGTTTCACCTGTGTCTCAACGTGTTTCACCTGTGTCTCAACGTGTTTTACCTGTGTCTCAACGTGTTTCACCTGTCTCAATATGTTTCACCTGAGTCTCAATATGTTTCACCTGTGTCTCAACATGTTTTACCTGTGTCTCAACATGTTTCACCTGTGTCTCAATATGTTTCACCTGTGTCTCAACATGTTTCACCTGTGTCTCAATATGTTTCACCTGTGTCTCAATATGTTTCACCTGTGTCTCAACGTGTTTCACCTGTGTCTCAGTGTGTTTCACCTGTGTCCCAACGTGTTTTACCCGTGTCTCAACGTGTTTCACCTGTGTCTCAACGTGTTTTACCTGTGTCTCAATGTGTTTCACCTGTGTCTCAACATGTTTCACCTGTCTCAGTGTGTTTCACCTGTGTCTCAACATGTTTCACTTGTGTCTCAGTGTGTTTCACCTGTGTCTCAACGTGTTTCACCTGTGTCTCAACGTGTTTCACCTGTGTCTCAACATGTTTCACCTGTGTCTCAATATGTTTCACCTGTGTCTCAACATGTTTCACCTGTCTCAGTGTGTTTCACCTGTGTCTCAACATGTTTCACTTGTGTCTCAGTGTGTTTCACCTGTGTCTCAACGTGTTTCACCTGTGTCTCAACATGTTTCACCTGTGTCTCAACGTGTTTCACCTGTGTCTCAACGTGTTTCACCTGTGTCTCAACGTGTTTTACCTGTCTCAATATGTTTCACCTGTGTCTCAACATGTTTCTCCTGTGTCTCAATATGTTTCACCTGTGTCTCAACATGTTTCACCTGTGTCTCAACGTGTTTCACCTGTGTCTCAGTGTGTTTCACCTGTGTCCCAACGTGTTTTACCCGTGTCTCAATGTGTTTCACCTGTGTCTCAATGTGTTTTACCTGTGTCTCAATATGTTTCACCTGTGTCTCAATATGTTTCACCTGTCTCAGTGTGTTTCACCTGTGTCTCAACATGTTTCACCTGTGTCTCAGTGTGTTTCACCTGTGTCTCAACGTGTTTCACCTGTGTCTCAACGTGTTTTACCTGTGTCTCAACATGTTTCACCTGTGTCTCAACATGTTTCACCTGTGTCTCAACGTGTTTCACCTGTGTCTCAACGTGTTTCACCTGTGTCTCAACATGTTTCACCTGTGTCTCAGTGTGTTTCACCTGTGTCTCAACATGTTTCACCTGTGTCTCAATATGTTTACCTGTGTCTCAACATGTTTTCACCTGTGTCTCAACATGTTTCACCTGTGTCTCAGTGTGTTTTACCTGTGTCTCAACGTGTTTTACCGTGTCTCAACATGTTTCACCTGTGTCTCAACATGTTTAACCTGTGTCTCAACATGTTTCACCTGTGTCTCAATATGTTTCACCTGTCTCAGTGTGTTTCACCTGTGTCTCAACATGTTTCACCTGTGTCTCAGTGTGTTTCACCTGTGTCTCAACGTGTTTCACCTGTGTCTCAACGTGTTTTACCTGTGTCTCAACATGTTTCACCTGTGTCTCAACATGTTTCACCTGTGTCTCAGTGTGTTTCACCTGTGTCTCAACATGTTTCACCTGTGTCTCAACGTGTTTCACCTGTGTCTCAACGCGTTTTACCTGTGTCTCAACGTGTTTTACCTGTGTCTCAACATGTTTCACCTGTGTCTCAGTGTGTTTCACCTGTGTCTCAACATGTTTCACCTGTGTCTCAACGTGTTTTACCTATGTCTCAACATGTTTTACCTGTGTCTCAACATGTTTCACCTGTGTCTTAACATGTTTTACCTGTGTCTCAATATGTTTTACCTGTGTCTCAACATGTTTCACCTGTGTCTCAACATGTTTTACCTGTCTCAACATGTTTCACCTGTGTCTCAATATGTTTCACCTGTGTCTCAGTGTGTTTTACCTGTGTCTCAACGTGTTTTACCTGTGTCTCAACGTGTTTCACCTGTGTCTCAATATGTTTCACCTGTGTCTCAACGTGTTTCACCTGTGTCTCAACATGTTTCACCTGTGTCTCAATATGTTTCACCTGTGTCTCAACGTGTTTCACCTGTGTCTCAACGTGTTTTACCTGTGTCTCAATATGTTTCACCTGTGTCTCAACATGTTTTACCTGTGTCTCAACATGTTTCACCTGTGTCTCAATATGTTTCACCTGTGTCTCAACATGTTTTACCTGTGTCTCAACGTGTTTTACCTGTGTCTCAACGTGTTTCACCTGTGTCTCAACGTGTTTTACCTGTCTCAATGTGTTTCACCTGTGTCTCAATATGTTTCACCTGTGTCTCAACATGTTTTACCTGTGTCTCAACATGTTTCACCTGTGTCTCAATATGTTTCACCTGTGTCTCAACATGTTTCACCTGTGTCTCAACGTGTTTCACCTGTGTCTCAGTGTGTTTCACCTGTGTCCCAACGTGTTTTACCCGTGTCTCAACGTGTTTCACCTGTGTCTCAATGTGTTTTACCTGTGTCTCAATATGTTTCACCTGTCTCAGTGTGTTTCACCTGTGTCTCAACATGTTTCACCTGTGTCTCAGTGTGTTTCACCTGTGTCTCAACGTGTTTCACCTGTGTCTCAACGTGTTTTACCTGTGTCTCAACGTGTTTTACCTGTGTCTCAACATGTTTCACCTGTGTCTCAACATGTTTCACCTGTGTCTCAGTGTGTTTCACCTGTGTCTCAACGTGTTTCACCTGTGTCTCAACGTGTTTCACCTGTGTCTCAACGTGTTTTACCTGTGTCTCAACATGTTTCACCTGTGTCTCAACATGTTTCACCTGTGTCTCAGTGTGTTTCACCTGTGTCTCAACATGTTTCACCTGTGTCTCAACGTGTTTTACCTATGTCTCAACGTGTTTTACCTGTGTCTCAACATGTTTCACCTGTGTCTTAACATGTTTTACCTGTGTCTCAATATGTTTTACCTGTGTCTCAACATGTTTCACCTGTGTCTCAACATGTTTCACCTGTCTCAACATGTTTCACCTGTGTCTCAATATGTTTCACCTGTGTCTCAGTGTGTTTTACCTGTGTCTCAACATGTTTCACCTGTGTCTCAATATGTTTCACCTGTGTCTCAATATGTTTCACCTGTGTCTCAGTGTGTTTTACCTGTGTCTCAACGTGTTTTACCTGTGTCTCAACATGTTTCACCTGTGTCTCAACATGTTTCACCTGTGTCTCAATATGTTTCACCTGTGTCTCAGTGTGTTTTACCTGTGTCTCAACGTGTTTTACCTGTGTCTCAACGTGTTTCACCTGTGTCTCAATATGTTTCACCTGTGTCTCAACGTGTTTCACCTGTGTCTCAACGTGTTTCACCTGTGTCTCAACATGTTTCACCTGTGTCTCAATATGTTTCACCTGTGTCTCAACGTGTTTTACCTGTGTCTCAATGTGTTTCACCTGTGTCTCAACATGTTTTACCTGTGTCTCAACATGTTTCACCTGTGTCTCAATATGTTTCACCTGTGTCTCAACATGTTTTACCTGTGTCTCAATATGTTTCACCTGTGTCTCAACATGTTTCACCTGTGTCTCAGTGTGTTTCACCTGTGTCTCAACATGTTTCTCCTGTGTCTCAACATGTTTCTCCTGTGTCTCAACATGTTTCACCTGTGTCTCAATATGTTTCACCTGTGTCTCAATGGGTTTCACTTGTGTCTCAGTGTGTTTCGCCTGTGTCTCAACGTGTTTTACTTGTGTCTCAACATGTTTCACCTGTGTCTCAACGTGTTTCACCTGTGTCTCAACGTGTTTTACCTGTGTCTCAACATGTTTCACCTGTGTCTCAACATGTTTTACCTGTGTCTCAACATGTTTCACCTGTGTCTCAATGGGTTTCACTTGTGTCTCAGTGTGTTTCGCCTGTGTCTCAACGTGTTTTACTTGTGTCTCAACATGTTTCACCTGTGTCTCAACGTGTTTCACCTGTGTCTCAGTGTGTTTCACCTGTGTCTCAATATGTTTCACCTGTGTCTCAATGGGTTTCACTTGTGTCTCAGTGTGTTTCACCTGTGTCTCAACATGTTTTACCTGTGTCTCAATATGTTTCACCTGTGTCTCAACATATTTCACCTGTGTCTCAGTGTGTTTCACCTGTGTCTCAACATGTTTCTCCTGTGTCTCAACATGTTTCACCTGTGTCTCAGTGTGTTTCACCTGTGTCTCAATATGTTTCACCTGTGTCTCAACGTGTTTCACCTGTGTCTCAACATGTTTCACCTGTGTCTCAACATGTTTCACCTGTGTCTCAACATGTTTTACCTGTGTCTCAATATGTTTCACCTGTGTCTCAATATGTTTCACCTGTGTCTCAACATGTTTCACCTGTGTCTCAACATGTTTCACCTGTGTCTCAACATGTTTCTCCTGTGTCTCAACATGTTTCACCTGTGTCTCAGTGTGTTTCACCTGTGTCTCAATATGTTTCACCTGTGTCTCAACATGTTTCACCTGTGTCTCAACGTGTTTTACCTGTGTCTCAACATGTTTCACCTGTGTCTCAACATGTTTCACCTGTGTCTCAACATGTTTTACCTGTGTCTCAACATGTTTCACCTGTGTCTCAATGGGTTTCACCTGTGTCTCAGTGTGTTTCACCTGTGTCTCAACATGTTTCTCCTGTGTCTCAACATGTTTCACCTGTGTCTCAATATGTTTCACCTGTGTCTCAACGTGTTTCACCTGTGTCTCAACATGTTTCACCTGTGTCTCAACATGTTTTACCTGTGTCTCAACATGTTTTACCTGTGTCTCAATATGTTTTACCTGTGTCTCAATATGTTTCACCTGTGTCTCAATATGTTTCACCTGTGTCTCAACATGTTTCACCTGTGTCTCAACATGTTTCACCTGTGTCTCAGTGTGTTTCACCTGTGTCTCAATATGTTTCACCTGTGTCTCAACGTGTTTCACCTGTGTCTCAACATGTTTCACCTGTGTCTCAACATGTTTTACCTGTGTCTCAATATGTTTCACCTGTGTCTCAACATGTTTCACCTGTGTCTCAATATGTTTCACCTGTGTCTCAACATGTTTTACCTGTGTCTCAACATGTTTCACCTGTGTCTCAATATGTTTCACCTGTGTCTCAACATGTTTCTCCTGTGTCTCAACATGTTTCTCCTGTGTCTCAACATGTTTCACCTGTGTCTCCATATGTTTCACCTGTGTCTCCATATGTTTCACCTGTGTCTCAACATGTTTCACCTGTGTCTCAGTGTGTTTCGCCTGTGTCTCAATGTGTTTCACTTGTGTCTCAGTGTGTTTCGCCTGTGTCTCAATATGTTTCGCCTGTGTCTCAACATGTTTCACTGTCTCTTTACCTGTTGGTTTGGATACTTTTGCCTACCTGACTGCTTACCTGTTTACCAACATGAGCCTGATTAAAAACTGCACTTTGATCTGAGTCTGTGAGTCCACTTTGTGAGCCCATCTCCCGTTTGTGCTTGACAGTAGGAGGTTTTCCAAAAACTGGCTTAGCTAAAAACAGGTCTTACCTAGCCTGTTGTTGCGTCCTCTTCATTGCATCATACCACACTAGGAGCATTTCTGAAGCGAGTGCTTTACCCGTTTGATTTGTAGACTTTACAGATTTTGTTGATTTGGCCATTTTCCTTGATATTTGTGCTTGTAAGTAAGTAAACAAGATACTTAATTAAATTGTTTCTTTTATGGGCTCTATTTTAATTTTCTTATTTCCTATTGCTGTTCTGCAGCTACAAAGTTAATGCAGTTAAAAGTCCAATTATGAACAACATGGATCAAAGATTGTGGCTGTGTTTTAATTATTAAAAAAAAAATCCATTCTCATAATTATATCACAGGCTATCTATTAACCCCTATGGGAAGTGGTGTAGTGGTATTTGATGAGGTGAGTGCACTACTCAGTCGATGGGCAGGTTACAGAGGAGGTGGTGGGTATACTCTCCTATATATTCCAATGGCTTTTTGGCTGATAGGTGGGGAGGAAAACTGGCTCTCTGTCCACTATGTTCAGCAGCGAAATGCTATCTTCTGAAGACTATTGGAGGAATGGATGATAATTAGTTAACCACTACAAGTGACATGTTTCGCATTACACCTTATGTCATCAGTTATTACAAAAATACTGACTAGCACTACTGCAACCAAAAACAGGGTTCCTACAGCTTAAGACATCCATCCATCCATTTTCTAACTGCTTATCTTGTTGAGGGTCGCGGGGGGTTGGAGTCTATTGCAGCTGACGTTGGGTGAGAGGCAGGGTGCATCATGGACAGGTCGCCAGACTATCGCAGGGCTGAAATGTAGAGACAGACAACCATTCACACTCACATTCACACCTACAGACAATTTAGAGGCAATTTACATTTAATATTAGACTTTAATATAAGACTTTTAAATGCGACTTGGAATGAAAGTTAAGACCATTATTACAATCATTAGAAAATTAGAAATTAGAAAAAAAGGAACAGACATCAATTATGACAGGTTAGGGAAAATTTTGCCCAAATGTTCACTGTAAATTAAAACATGACTTTTTGATGAGGGTAGAATCGAACTGGGCAGTACATGGTGTTTATTGGCAAGTTTTCTGAGCATTTTTGTGTTTCTCACTCTGCATGTTGGATTCCACTGCCTCGATTCCCATCGTGAGTTTGAATTGTTTTTGCATAAAATACAGAGTTTCATATGTACTGCTTTGTACTCATTCAGCCATGCTGCTAAATCCTGGCTAAATAGACAGTTTTGTTTAATTTGCACTTCCCATGTTGTCCGGAGTGCAGTGACAGCTCGTGAGCAGACAGTGAGTCCTCTGCTCTGAGTTTCCCAGCTGGATTAAATATGAGTATTGTTGGTTCCACTGTCCTGATCTATGAAACGTTAATGTAAGAGGCATTGAGAAAAATAACTGTTCCCAGTTATTGGAATTTTACAATGCAATATCAGAAACGTATTTTAGTGCACTGTGTAACTGTAATACAAGATTGCTTGTCAACAGCTGGCCACCATAGTGTTTCCGGGCGAGCTACTTGCATTACATCATCCACCGGTGGGAGTGTTTGTTGGTTTACTACAGCTGACTTTATCTTGGTAGTTGTAGGTTTTCTGCCTCTAGAGCAAAAGCAAATGCCACAGCCCCTTTTCTCTGTTGTCTCTGGTCATATAGCACCAATTTCAAAACTATTTGTGTCTTTTTGCTGCATTGACAGTCCAATTTTATGAAAAGACCATCTTTCCAGCAGTGAAATTCTTCTTTAAGGATTTGCAGGAACCCTGAAAACACCACAGCCTCTCCCACCATCCTGTAGTTATCATGCACAGATACATTGATCACTGAATGTAATCTGGAGGTTTGCAGAATTGAGAACATCAGTATCTTGTCTGGCAATACGGCTGAACCATGCAGGTAGTTTCGGTTTTATTTCGGGGGGGGAGTTGAGATCTCGTTCTCCACTGCTAACCTAATGGAGGTGAATGGATTTTTGTTTGTGCTCTTTGAAACACTGAAAAAAAAAAAATTCAATTTAAAAAAAGTCACATTCTTTGGTAGAAACTAGAAAGTGTCTCCAATGAAAACTGCTTATGAGGTCTGTGGTTTAAGATATTGTTTCTGGAAAGATATTGCTGTTGATTTTTTTTTCTCAATACTTTGAGAGCACCAAATGAAAATCCATTCATCTCCATCCATTGTACTGTATGAATGGGCAGGCAGCTTGGAGACTGCTATTATAAAGGCTGAGCAAATCAAAACAAAACTGTCTGCATGACTACATATGCACTAGGAGTAGTAAGCAGGAAAATATTCTGTTTTGGGGAATTGGATGAAGCAAATGGTAAAGACATCATTTTTGAAAGCAGGGAGTTACTACTTACTGCTGCTCTGGAAATAGCTGAAATGGTGGGAGGGATCATTTTGTAAATTGTAAGCTCTTGGGATTCCTTCATCATGGCAGCGAGGCAAAGATCACTGATATCTCTGAAAGATTCTTGGATATTACAATCACAGGACATCTGCTGCTACTAATGCTCTCCCTTAGGAGTTACGAGGACTGCATATTAAGGAATGAGTGGTCATGGTGTAGATTATGAAAACACTGAGTTTATGTTTAATCATATTCATGCCTGCACTAAAATTCTGAGCCTAACATTTAGGTTTGCTGAGACGTGTGTGTTGACAGGAAGGAAAACTTGCCTCCACCTAGAGCACACATTCATAAATAAGGTTATAACACAGCAACCTTCACCCAAACATATTCTTGGGATCATACAGTTAATGCAATTTTATGATTGACCAATGACCTTTACCCCACTGACTCTCCATCTACAGGCCTGCAATCTCAGAAAGAGCTTCTCTGCAGTGACGGTGAACTATAAAATAAATGAATTCCTGTATATTTTTTATGTTTCTTCACTGTTAAAATGTTAATTCAACAGCCTGTAGCTGAGTCTTTCATAACTGCTGCCAGTTCATTGTATCCCCAGCTCAATCCATCTTCATATTCAGTGTGTGTGTGTGTGTGTCTGTGTGTGTCTGTGTGTGTGTGTGTGTGTGTGGGCACCAAGGTTTATTGCAATTAGACAAGAAATTGGTTATTCTGTGGGCTCCAAGCTAAATTTCATACAGCTAACAGTTTGATTTTCTTACAATTCCTGTTAGACAAAGACCCCTTGCAATTGTGTGTGTGAGTGTGTGTTTGCAGATGCAGTATTGTAAAGTAAAAATCCATAGACAGACATTAATCGATGAGTAATTAGCTAACAATGCATCATTCAAGGCACACTAACAATGCTCCAAAGACAGACACACGTGACAGAACAAACTCATTGATTATTGTCTATAGATTCATGCTTCAAAATGCACACATCCATGCAATACTTACACACACATATAAGCAGAAGCAAGGTTGGGGGGCTGGTGCTCTACATCCCTGTGAGTGCATGTAATTTTAGCAAAAATACACGCAGCACCATACAGCATAAGCCTCTTACAACATAATTAACAAACAGCACTCCAGAATAGAATATGATGATACGGCACATTTCTCGAATGTTCCCTGCAAAACACAAAAACAACTGTGTACCATTTAAATAGGCCTAATAAAATGAAAAAACACAGGGCACTGATAAATAGAAACGCTGTGATGTTTCTAACAGAAAGTGAAACAATTCCTGTGATCATCGCTGAACTGCGCTGTAAAGAAAATAGAGTAATCTGAAAAGGAGCTTTCCCTGTGTAGCTTCAGGCCATAATGTGTATACTCTGTGTTTATAGGGCAGGGACGCTAATACAACATGACTCCCAGACTGAGGTAGAAGGTGGTTTATACGACTTTCTGCCTGATCAACCTAAAGTCATAAGGACTTTTCTCTTATTAAGTTTCTCCTTTTTTTATTGTCCACAGCAGAGGCTTATTGTTGTGATCACTCTGCTGCACTTTAATGTGTTTTCTTTGGGTTTTATTATTTTTTTCTTCAGTATGGATTAACATCAGCTTTTCGAGGGGGCATTTCGAAGCCTGAGCTCCATTCCAGTCATGCAAGAGGTTCCTGCCGAGGTCCCCCTCTCAGAGCAATGCAAAATAAAAAAAAAGTCTTTGCCATTATTATATGTGTGGCTCCAATCAGTGGGGGTCATGTGTGATCACTGCTGTGGTATGCCTTCAATATGGGAATTCCTGCAGTGTTACCTGCCACGGCAACTTCAGGGGAAATGGAGGGATTTTTTTTCCTTGTTAATGCATTGCAGCTTGGTAAAATTACACCTGATAAGAAAGTCAAATTTATTTATGAGGCACAATGCATACAATTAGGCAATTTTCAAAGTGCTTTACATACAAAAAAATATTTAATTCAAATTATAATTTAAAAAAATGATAGATTCATGCTCCAAGGCAAGGTTAGAGTGAAATGCATTAATATAATATTCTATAATACATTTAAGAATAGTTTAACAGAGACACAGAAATAGTAAAACGTAAGAGATTATATCAAACTCGTTCATAGAGGAATCACATCATGAAATACAAATTGATTTTCAGATAAGAAATAAGGCCTATGATGACTTAGTTTGTCATTTTCTGAAGGATCCTCGTATAGAAACCATGCTGTCAGGAGACTGTGAGTCTGGAACTTAAGTTTAAGAACGGGTGACAAGAACCTTTCCGTATTTCTGTCCAACAAATACAAAGTATCTGCCACTGAAGCTCACTGTTAATGCTTAAGTAAATAATGCCTTTTCTACAGATGTCTTTTAATGGACAGTAGGAATCATAGTGGCTTTTTTATTTAATCCTGACATCAGCAATGTGAATAAGAACATGATCCTTTGGTAAGCAACTGCACAGTTCCTGTAAGCTGAGTCCAAGAGTTACTACACATAGAAACTAACCTTAACAGTATATTCCTTTGACAGTTCATGTCAGAAAATGTGTGTGTAACCATTTTGCGCTAACAGCAAACGATGCGAGATGTGTCAGGCTGCGATGTGGTAAGCTTCAAACTTACAGTGTTTGATTTTTCTAGAACTGTCTCACACATGTCCATAATTTATTTTGATGTCCTCCAGCTGTGAGCAGCTTTGTCGTCAACTTCAACTTCAGCTATTACTATTTTATTATTATCCCAGAGGAAGTTTGGTCACAGGAACACTCTGATGACATCTACAATCAATAGTCGAAGACATAAAAGCAATATAACATATACAAAAAAAAAGAGAATATAAAAAATAAGTAAGTTGTAGACCAACTACAAATATAGAATATAGAATAAAGTGAAGGTATGCAAGTCTCCATTACATTAAGAGATTCTTTTATTCCCTTTAGCCTTGTGTGTATTTCTTTTGAACATGCTGTGGTTCGGGGCCTAAAGGAAGAGGGGATCACACTCTTATGAGGTGGGTGATCAGGGCAGTTTAAAGTCAGTTGAGCCCATAGATTGTAAAGATTATTGGCATAGCCACTGTGACGTCACTCAATTAATTTTGAAGCCTCAAGTTTGACATTTGGCTGTCACTATATTGGAGTTTTGGAGCCAGAAGTGACCACATTTGGACGAGGCTGGAACTGCAGAGGATCAAGCAAATTTTATATGCATATTTACATGTTTGGGAATATTTGTTTTTGTCAGCAGTGCAGGATATGGGGATCAGAGACCAAACTGCTGGATTAAAGCAAACAATATAAAATATTAAGATAATATCATGAGCTAACCTGCTGGGATGACACAAATATTGACAGTATTTCTGGAGAGAAGTTGAGTGGAGCTGTATGCTTTAGCAGTCTTTAGAAGATGTTATCAGCACTGACACTCAGCTGTGGTGGTTCCCGCCTTGGCTAAACATTTTGCAACCTTTCGGTATAACTGCCCCCTTGAGAGATGTGAGTATGCATATAGTTTTTAATTTCCACTATTTAAATCCACAGAGAGAAAGGTGGGTGCCAAGACTTTCCTAATATTCCTTTATGAGATTTTGTGTATTTCTGTGTGTATGTGTATGTGTGTGTGTGAGTTTATGAGGGTAGCCGCAGGTAAACCTCAGGGGAGAGGTTATGCATAACTGAAAAGCCACTGTAAGCTGAAAGAAAAGTTTCCCTAAATACTGGTAAAATGCTTAGCCAGGAGTTTGACTGGGGAAAATTATTCACAAAGTAGCCAGTAAGGAAAAATAGAGATACTGGGACAGAACCATTAAAATAACATGAATCAACACACAAGTGATTTCAAACACAGAACAGCTGACAAAGCTTTACACATTCAGTATCATGGCAATGTATACATTTTTTCACCCTGTCCGTTTCCTTGTAAGATAATGCTGCATTCCATTTACCGTGGTAGTTGGAAGTTGGAGTTAGGAATGATGTCACACCTGAGTTGATATATTGCAGTACAAAAAGCTGAAAAACCAAGATGGACAGCAGTTTAATGCTGAATTTCATTTGCAGTGGGAAGTCTGAATTTCCAAGTTCCCAGTCAGAAATTCTGACTGGGAACACCCCCTGAGGTTGGATCTCTGTCTTGGAAAATAGTAGGAACGTTACCAACCCACTACATGCATTAACAGTGGTGAAAGTGAGTTTATTAGCACCTCTGTCTTAATTGTGTTTCATTAAAAACAGTCATTCACGCTCCAGCTTCTATATCTGTGGACATGTGGCGACAGTGTTTGTATGCTCGAAATATTGTGTACTGCATTGTATTCAAATGGTATTACTAACAACATCTTGGTTTTCCAACTTTTTTCTTTCTTTCAACTTTTCAACCTTGGTGTGACATCATTCCCTACTCCAACCAACTTCTGGGGTCAGTAGGCCCATAGACCCCTTTGAGGGCCGACGTCAAAATGACGTCAGTTTGTTAGCTGGAAGCAAAACATAACTCTCTGTAGGCAGGGCTGTAGGCTACATAGGAGTCTTAAAATGTCGTCTTGTTGTGTTATTGGGAGCCAGAATAAAAGGAGTCATGGCTCAAAACTTAGATTTTATCGCATACCAGCCACTACCTGTCAACAAAAACGAAGACAGCTGTGCTTAAATGCAACAAAACAAAAGGACAGAATGGAGGTGATCATAAAAAATGCTTGCATGTGCAGTGCACACGTATTTACTTTTGTAGGGATGAATAACATTACATGTATGAGGGGTAATCATGTCCACCTAAGCAGAAATTGGGGATGTATTAAGAGGAATATTGGTTTTCTCTGTAACACTTAGTGCTTTAGCTAACGTTAGCTTTGATAGCAAAACAAACTGGAGGAAACGGTTCAAGTGTCGCCCTTCTTTGTAAGATTGGCATGTATGGTTGTCATCAACCATAAAGTTTCCTGTCAGTCATCCATCCACTGAGTGAGAGCATACGGGTCGGCCAGTGTGGTCAGTGTTTAGGCCTACTTATTCAAGTAGTGGGGGTGAGTGACCTGACATGGAGCGTTCGTAAATTCAGTCTGATGCTCTATACTAAAATGAGAGCAGAGCGTTATATTACTATATGAATTAACGAACGGTTAAGTTAGTCGCACATTTACTCGACTGAGAGTGTGGAGAGCTGAGAGTGTGGTACTCTGGATAACCGAACGGTACATTCAGACAGTGTTCTGTATTTACATAAGGTCCAGTTTATGCCGGAGTGCGCTCCAGCAGTCGGAACGAATATTTCTGAATGCACCATTCGCATCACCTTCCTCCACTGTCTAAAACAAGCCAACAGAACTTGCTAGCTAGCACTAGCTAATGTCTGTG
The DNA here is from genome assembly GCF_011397635.1 of Epinephelus fuscoguttatus. Lineage (NCBI taxonomy): Eukaryota > Metazoa > Chordata > Actinopteri > Perciformes > Serranidae > Epinephelus > Epinephelus fuscoguttatus. The sequence continues at coordinate 28,355,061 of NC_064754.1, read as the reverse complement.
GGGAATTGTTTTGCCTCCAGCAAGCTCCACCAACTAAAAAACATACTGTTTACTAACAGTAAAAGCGTCTATTTCACATATCTCGAGTGGGAACTGGATGTTGGGAAAATCCACATCCAGTTATTCACACTAGCTAAACAATGGCATAGTCAAAAAGTAGTCAGGTGTGGTCTTCCTTTTTCCTCGAATTCAAATAAGAAACAGCTGTATTCATCATTCCACGGCTTTCCAACCGACAAGGATGTGAAGGAGATGGGTTTTGTCCTTAAGAGGAGATGAGGGAGTGGGATTTACTGTGAAGAGAGGCAGCACTTATGTGTGTGCCTTGCACTTGAAGGAGGAAGAAGTCTTGGCCTACCCAGAGTCTGGTCAGAAATATTTTCAACCTAAGGCTGTACCATCAAGATTTCAATGTATCAACAGGGGAGAATGTAAACAGCACCAGACTCAAACGGCCAGAAGAATTAGTTGTGATGTGGAGGAAAGGTGCCCACTGAAATGGAGTGTGTTCCTGCAGCTGTGATGATGCAACATGACTATGACTGCTGTCGTCCTCCAGGTGAGTGTAGCATGTTGCTAACGACTTGGTCACCACATGTAGTCAGAGTTGATTTCAATTGCAGATTTAAAACTGTAAAAAGATTTTTTTTTTTTACCTCAGAAAATGTTACACACTTGACAAACTAATGTTGTGGAATATAAATCCACATTTAGCATATGCTAACAGTTCCCCAGTCTTAATGTTAGCTTGACTCCTAGCATAAATAACAAAACCTGTTCTAGCCAGGTTAGCCATTGTCAGCATTTGTTAGCAATACCGGTTGATAACAATGTAGTCCAGATATTTTGTGCATACAAACAGTGAAAGAACATAGTCCACAGATAGAAGTTTGATGGTATGTGTGTCTGATTTAATGAGCCACAAATAAGACAGAAGTGCTGAAGAAGCAGCAGCAAAAGCTACCACAGCTTTCAATTACTGTTTTTAGGGTTGGAGTTTGTGAGGTTAGTCTGAATTTCCGAGTTGGAAATGTGACTTAAGGCGTTCCAGTTGAAATTTCCAGCTGGGACCTTGAAAATTATGACTTCCCAATTTAAATGGAACACACCATAAGGTTCAACGTTCATTCTTCATTGTGGAAACAGCAGTTGAGTGGGGTTTAGTGAACATTCAATTAAGACAATTGCAGTTAGAGTATGAGGCTATATTATTGGTTTTAATGAGCTGAAATACCTTATAATTTTTCCCAAACATCAGCACAACCCCCCCACACCCAGTTTGAGTTGTGTCTGCTCTTGTATTGCTTGTTTCATGGTTGTATTAAAAAAACTACTCACTATTTACTGGGATGAATTGGTAATGCTTAGCATACAGATACAGAGAGTGATGTTTGAGAGATGCTGGGAAAGGCTGCATTATATTCAACAATTCCATCAGACAAGTCCCGAGCTACCAGCACCCAAATTAAACAAATTTTGAGCAGTGGAGGTTTCAGATTGTGTTGATTGCCGCTGGGAAGGATTTATTAAGGGCGGAGAACGATGACAGTCTATCGCTGTCCCCCGAAGAAAGGAGCGTTTGGACAGGCTGGATGGGGATTTGCCTGAGGCCCTACTAAGAAACAGAAGGAACAGCTGTCCTTGACACATACACTGCACACAAATACCCGTGCAGGCACGCAGACAAAGACACGTACATGGACACGTACATGCACATGCACACGCACATACACTCCAACTAATCCTGTCTATTGTTGCCTGAGGGCACATTTTTGCAGAGTGGGAAGCTTTTCCACAGGATGGGCACAGGAGAAGCCCACAAGGGCCGTCACACTCGTATCACAACCTCAGATCTCCTGCACTGCATGACAGGTGGAGGAGAACTCGTGTGAGTTTCAATTTATGCATGCTTTTCATGAATGCCTTTGTTCGAACACAACCACTTCAGTCTTGTAAGCCTCTGAAGAGAGAAAACCGTTCTTTTTTGTTTTCCTGCATGAACTTTCTATAACACTCTGGTCTCTCTTGACCTCTCTCTCTGTTTGTTTTATTCCTCTATTTGAATAACTCTATAGCCGAAGATTCCTGCAGGACTTGTTAACATAGCAGGCCATTAAATGGACTCATTTAAAACAGACACTGCTTAAGTCGTCTGAGAACAGATAAATCAATGTTGCTCTCTCTCTCTCTCTCTCTCTCTCTCACACACACACACACACACACACACACAAAAAACAGATCCAAGGTCTTGGTGCCGGTGAGTTATAGCAGCCATTAGGTTTTCACATGGAGCGTTTCTTGCATATTGGCTCCTGGAGTTTTCCCCTGAAACTGTTCATTCTTCTCCTCTATCAGTGTTTACACTTACAGTAAAATGCCAAGGCAGATTCACTTTTGGTAGCTGGCTGGCTTGTAACCACATGTCGATGTTGTGCGTAAAAGTCAAAAGCAATATAAAGACTCCAACACAGAGCAAATCTTCAAATAAGTAGCAGAGTGCAGCAGGATTTTGGCATCCTGGAAGATAAAGCATCTATGGAAAAAGATAGTCATCTCAATTACAGATGTAACATCCCATATAGTCTGAGTCAACCTGCTAGCATCAAAACCATGTAAGTGAGCGAGCTGAAATCTTCAAAAATGTTAAAAAGGCTTTATGAAGTTGTGAACCAGCTCAGGCTGATGTAAGAAATAACTTTATCAGGAGCTGCAATATTTGCCGGCATCTGAAAGCAGATTATTAGAAGCTTGTCAGAAAGATTCCAGTATAAAGGCACAGCTTTAACAGAGACCATGAAGCAAAGAGAGCAATAAAATCCTGTTGGTAAATGTGGAATATTTCAATTGATGGATCCTGATACAAACACAAATGGTTGTTTGTTTCTGGGAAAGAAAGTTTTTTCAAGACCTCACCCTCGAGCACACTACAGCTCAAAATCCACCATCTTATATGACTAGAAGATGGAACTGTACTTTAAAATGTAGTCCAGACTGCATGCCTACAGTGATGCTCAGTAATCCAGGTTGTAGATATCTGGAAGTCAAAGGCAGCTGGATTGGAAAGGATTTTCATCTTGATACACCTGTGAACATCCAGCTACCTTCGACTCAGTACTTTCAGAACATTATTTCACAATCTTGGGGGTCATGACCCACACAAGGGGTCGTGAGATAAATGGGAGGGATCACAAAATGATAGTAGGTGTAGAAAAACAGAAGAAAGTACAGGTTGTTTGTACAAGCAGCTTATTACAACCTATATTTGTGTTTAGTGTAGGCAGCAACCTGCAGTGGCTGCAGTAATTATGATGGAACAAAGGAGGACATCAGGTGGAGTAGTAGGGAGGTCATTTGGGGTGGGTGGATGGGTCAAAATCACAGGACTCTGAGTTCTGACTTTAAACTCAAAACGATGAGACTGAAGTACGAATTCTGAGTTAATCTCAGAATTCTGAATTTAAACGTACCTACATTTTGGACTTAACGTCACGTTATATTAAGAACGTAACATAAAGATGCCCAATGATGATTCTTTTCCCAAACCTAACCTAACCTGTCAGGGCACTAATTCAGCGCTAATTTAACTCTCCTGTGGGTCTTTTTTAGAGGGTATAAACAAATGACCAAGCAACAACTTCCTCAGATGAAACATTAAGCCGACATAGGAAGTTCTTTTAACAGCCACTTGAGGCTGGCTCCAGAGTCAATCCCCAGAGACCCCCATGTTAAAATGTCCAACTTTACAGAAGAAATAAACATGTTTACAGCCAGGTACAAAAAACAGTTTTGATCTCAATAGCAATTTCACCCTTCATGACAACTGTATGGGGGGTGACTTTTTATGTAACTCACCTTTATTAAGGCTTAAAATTCTGCATAATTAGGAGCAGGCTGCTTTGAGGAACAGGCTGTCTGCCCATAGTGTGCTCGGCATCCTTTTCCAGATCCACTCCTTGCTCCTCCACAGCGTCAGCCTCTTGCTCCAATATGGTAATTTCTGGCTCCAAAAACCAAGATGGCTTCAAAATGGGAGTCCACAAACCAAAGGGTGATGTCATGGTAGCTTCATCCATTTTTTTTACGGTCTATGCAAACAACTTATGTGGTCTTATAGATAAGAGCAGTGGTTCTCAACTGGTCCAGCCACGGGGTCCAGATTTCTCCTCAAGCCATGTTTACACAAAAACGATCCGCTGAAAACAGAGTTGTTTCTCATATTCATTTTGAAAAAAGTTCAGCGTTTAGATGACAACATATTAATAACAATCGCCGTGCACATGGAGCCACAAAAATGACCAAAAACGCTGTAGTATACATACCTGGCCAATAGTTGGCGATATGACTGTGTAATGAAATAACATGCGCCTGCGCACATGCGCTTCCTTCTACAGAGTGGTGATGTATAAACAAACAAAATGGCAACTGCATAAACATTTGTCGGGACAGATGATGAGGTGGAGTTGCTACAGTAAATCTACAATTTGCTGGAGAAGCGTTGATAAATTCAATAGGGTGAGCAGCACAAACAGAGCTCAGGAGTCCGCCATTGTTGTTGTAATGGGCGACTTTCTCGTGCATGCCTAGTGACTGGAACGTAATGCACATGTGCAAAAAGTCTCCGTTTTCAGAGAAACTTCATATTGAAAGTTCATATGACAATGGAGATGGTGCTGTTTCCAAAAAATTGGACTCTGGAACCTGTTTTCAGGCACCCAAAACGCCACTGTCGTGTAAACGATCAGCCAAAATGCAACTAAAGTTCACCGTTTTGGGTTGACATCGTTGTCGTATAAACAGGATCTAAATCATCAGTTCAAGGTCCACACAGTTTGTTATATTCAGCATCATACTTGCATTTGGCCATTCCATCAAGCTAGTTTGCTGTCTCTGTCACGTAGCTGTCCATTAGCCACTGACTTGACAGCAAGAAACGGCACTCAAAAAACTTGTCAAAAACTTGACACATTTATGAGTCTCTTGTGGTCCATTCAAAATGGACCCACAACCTTCTTTTGGACCAGGACCCACCAGTTGGGAACCACTGGATTGGAGGAATTGTTGTTGTTGTTGTTGTTGTATTCTAATCTTTGCTTTTTTCTCTTTAGATACTGTATAGTTTTTGCTCTTCAGACCTCTAACAGCAAAGTAAAACAGTCTGTGATGGGAAAAGTCACTCTTTGAACCACTCATGTGCATGCAGAAAACACTGCTTTGTATCAGGGGAAAAGAAGGTTGGGGACCACTGCTCTAGAAAGCCCTAAATTACTTTTGAGTTCAGTTCAGGTGTGCCTCAGACTCTGCATTCTGAGAAGCCACTGGTGCAACACCTCCGGATTTAAAAACTGAGCAGTGGGCAAAATTCTTGCAAAATATTTACCTCCAGATGTGCCCACTGATGTTGTTTGTAATTAAAACTGCTCCGGGGTGAAGTGGAGGAATTTAAAAAATACAACTTTCTTCTGACAACTGAAGATTTGTAAGTCCCCTAGTGCTAAATATAAATTCACATCTAATCTCACCAGACCTGGGAAATGTACTTACCTTGCAGTTCAACAACTTGGATGACAAAACTACCAAGTTGTGTGAGAAGATACTGATCAGGATATGAAAACTGTTCACGTCTGCAGCCTCGAACTGTTCAACCCCATCGTGCTGAGGACCGAGGAATCTTAGAAAGAGAGGAAATCCTGCATATCCTGAAGATGAAGTTTGCCAGATTAATAAAACACAATGCGCCACTATATGTGGTCTTATCAAGGATGTTAAGAGTGCAGCAGAGGAAGGAGCAGGGGAAAAAGGCAGATTAGTCCTTTAATGGGAAATGAGGAGATAATTGGGTGACACCTGTGATTGTGGGTGGGGCTAAAACAAACCAAACAAACCAGAAAGGAGGAGAACGGGAAGGAGAGAAGAGAAAGATCTTAAATAAAGAGGATATTTAAGCTCCAATCCAGTTTCTGAACACTGTGCCTTCACTCTGTCAGAGAAGCAGAGAGAAAGCACACAAGAATGACAAAGAAAAAGTACATTTGGAGGAATGTGAGTGCCAGTTTGTATGCAGAAGCGGCTGGAGTTCCTACTTGAGCAGCCATGTGCTGCCAGGCAGAGTGCTGATCCCCGGAGCTGCTATGATTGATTCTTTTTTTAATCTGCACCTTTTTCTGCCTGGATTTAACCCTCAACTCTTTTCCGCACTTTACTAGATATTGTCATTTGCCCAAAGGAGCCATCCACAGTAAGCCTCTGTTTTATTGGTCTCTCTGTTGGCTTCTTGACACAGTTTGGCTTGTAATGCACTCACTTGGTTCCACTGTTTCTGAACTGAGGAAAGCCAGTTGTCTGCATTGATTATTTTTTGTTCATATTCATAGTATTCCACTTTTAAATTCAGTTTTAATACACTAGTTTTGCATCTGTCCATCCATCATTTATTTCATTGTGTATTGAAAGTAAATAGGGGTCTGTACAAAGGAAGGACAGTGTAGTTTCATAAAATGTTTTTCTGTCTAGTGGATTAATTGTTAAAAATAATGACTTAAGTTTGTGCAATAAGCCATTAACATAATCTTTGCCATCTGCAGAGGACAGTTATGTCTCCATTTTAATTGTCACTATCCAAGGGCGTAGGTTTAACTTCAACATATGAAAGGGGGGGTTTGGGGGTCCTCTGCCAGAAAAAAAGCATTAAACACTTAATTTTATGCATTATGGTGAATATGTATGCACCTGTTTGTGCCTTTTCTGTATCAGTTCATGGCGTAAATGTCTTAAATTTTGTCGAAACAGAATCCCTCAGCTACTTTCAGCATGTTCTAAACATCGAGGGAGACATGTCACCTGTGTCACCCCAGAAATCTACATTTACGTCCCCATCACAGGACCAATATGTCAGATAACCACAGAGTACACATGGATCTTTATGGATACTATTCAGTCATTACTGTAATCTCTATCAGCAGTCATTCCGACTGAATTATCATGAGGAATAAAATTAAATGTATTAGTCTATTATATAATACGAGTTGCCAACTTGTGTAATTCCATTAATATACTGAGTTAAAGAGTTAGATTAGTCTACACCATCTTAAAATCCTCATGCTCTGCTTCCTTGAATTATTGATGGGGAAATGAGCTGTACCAACTCAATACTGTTATTTTGAGATATTGGGGTGGGAGGCTGTTGCAGTTTTTTTTTGTAAGTCAAGGAAAGTATTTAAAGAAAATAATGCTGGGGATGATGTTGGTTTTTTTAAAAAAAATATAACATAAGATTCAGCCCTCCTTCCCATCCTGATAATATTTGGGACAGAATTTCAACCTTTACTTTTAATACCATTAATTTAATATTTAATATCTGCGTACATGAAATGTACATATGCAAAGGCGGGATTATGAGACAGTGGGCCCTGGGGCACAGATATGCAAAAGGCTCCACCACCTCTCTTACGCAGGAGCAAGACACTCAGACTTTGTGCTGCATGGTTCTGTCTCTGTGTAGTTGTTTTGCATCTTTTGTTTCCATGTGTGGTAAATCTGTGTGCCCTTGTGGTTGTATTTGTCTCTTTATAGTAGATTTGTGTCTCTTTGAGGCACATTTGTGTCTTTTCGGCAATCTTAAGTGCTGTATCGTAGGCAACTAGACTTGCTTGAGTTTCTTGAAGATGTTTCACCTCTCACTCAAGAGGCTTCTTCAGTTCAGTTCTTCTATGACCTGGATGACTGGGAATCTTCAACATGTCTTCTTTGGTAGTTTTGTGTCTCTGTGTAGTTCCTTTGCATCACTTTGTGGTTGTTTGGCATCTCTTTCAGGTCATTTTGTTTTTTTATGAGGTATATTTGTGGGGTTTTTTTTTCCCTTTGGTTGCATCTTTTTGTAGTCGTTTTGTGTCACTGCAGTTCCTTTGCATCTCTTTCTGTTTTTTGGGTCTCTTTGTGGTAATTTTGTGTCTCTTTGGGGTATATTTGTGTCTTTTTGGGGTATATTTGTGTCTTTTTGGGACATTTTGTCTCTTTCTGGTAGATTACTGTTTTTGTGTTTTTGTGTATTTGTGTTCACATGTTTTCTGTCTCTGTAGTTTCTTTGCATCCCTTTGTGGTGGTTTTGTGTCTCTTTGAGGTCATTTTTGTGTTTCTTTGTAGTTCCTTTTCATCTCTTTGTGTTTTTAGGCATCTCTTTCAGGTCATTTTGTTTCTTTTTGGGGTATATTTGTGTATTTTTTGGTTAGTTATGTCTCTTTGTAGATGTTTTGTGTCTCTTTGCAGTTTATTTGCATATCTTTGTAGTCGTTTTGTGTCTCTTTGAGGTCTATTTGTGTATTTCTGGTTGTTTGGTGTTTCTCTGAGGTAATTTTCTGTCTCTTTGAGGTATATAATTGTGTTTTTTTTTGGTCACTTTGTGTCTCTGTAGTTACTTTTCATCTCTTTGTTGTCGTTTTGTGTCTCTTTGTGGTTATTTTGTGTCTCTTTAAAGTGTATTTGTGTATTTTTTGGTAGTTTTATGTCTCTTTTTAGTTCCTTTGCATCTCTTCATTTTTTTCCCCTTTTGAGTTATATTTGTGTAATATTTGGTTGGCTGTGTCTCTTTATAGTCCCTTTGTGTCTCTTTGCAGTTCCTTTGCATCTCTTTGTGGTCATTTTGTGTCTCTTTGAGGTATATTCATGCTTTTCTTGGTCACTTTGTGTCTCATTGTAGTTCCTTTTACATCTCTTTGTGGTCATTTTGTGTCTCCTTAAGGTCTTTTTGTGTCTCTTTGAGGTATATTTGTGAATTTTTTTGGATGTTTTCTGTCTCTCAGTAGTTTCTTTGCATCTCTTTGTGGTCAGTTTGTGTCTCTTTGAAGTGTACTTGTGTATTATTTGTAGTTTTCTGTCTCTTTGTAGTTCCTTTGCATCTCTCTGTGGTAGTTTGGCATCTCTTTCAAGTCATTATTTTTCTTTTTGAGGTATATTTGTGTAATTCTTGGTTGGTTGGTTGTGTCTCTTCATAGTTGTTTTGGTCTCTTTGCAGTTCCTTTGACGTCACTTTGTGTCTTTGTAGTTCAATTGCATCTATTTGTCATCATTTTGTGTCTCTTTGGGGTATAATTGTGTCTTTTTGATCATTTTGTGCCATTTCTAGTTTCTAAACATCTCCTTGTGGTCATTTGTGTCTCTTTAAGGTCTTTTTGTGTCTCTTTGGGATATAATTTGTGTCTTTTTGGATGTTTTCTGTCTCTCAGTAGTTTCTTTGCATCTGTTTGTGGTCAGTTTGTGTCCCTTTAGGGTCATTCCTCTTTGAGGTATATTTGTGACTGCTTTGTGATTTGTGATGCTTTGTGTCTCTTTGTAGTCCCTTCCTGGTCAGCACATTAATTTGAGTGACATTTTGTGTGTGGGAGCCAAGGGGGGCCTTGACACTTTGTGCCCGTGGGCCGAGCTGGCCCATTCAGTAATCCATCCATGTTTATAAGTCTACAAGCTACACACATCCACATGTTGCTTGTTCCTGACTACCACACAGGCTAGATTTAGTTGCATGCATAAATATCATTCAGACTTTTTTGGTTAATGTGGTCAGATTCGTTTTAAAGTTGAGGAAGTTAGATAACTGATTAGTAAAGTCGCAAATGAGTCAGCCTCTTTCGAACACACACATGCACACACACACATGAACCCAAACATGCACACACACGCACATCCTCTGGTGAATATGGATGAGAGTTGATGCTTCCTAGTGGGATGACAGACTGTTTTCAACCCCCTTTGATCTGTATGGCTGCTCCTGTATCCCCCGACTTCACACATGCACACACACACATAAACAGACACACTGTCCCTTTGAACCCCGGCCAAGATGGTGGGTCAGGAGCACACAGTGTCCAAAACAGGGCAGGAAATGGATCTGGTCCATGAGAACAGCATCAGCAAACTCTTGTTTACATGTTAGAGAGAGAAGGGGCAAAAGACGGACACTGAGAGGCAGAGACATGGAGGAGAGGACAATGTGGGAAAAATAACAGCTGAGGAGAGTGTGATATCTGTCAAGCCTTTCTAGTACTGTTAGAGAGATTCTTTGTTGAGGGTTGACAGTAAATGCCGCTAAGTATATTTTGCGCGTATGCACAGCTTGTGTGTGTTTGAGCTGCTCTCGTGTGTGCACCGCTGCAAGTGTTTGTGTGTACTTTTTACTTGTGCATCTGTATGTGTCTGTCTGTTGAATAGGCTTCTTGTCATTGACCTAAAAACAGTGTGAGAGCCTGCCAGTGTCGCTTAAATCCTCTTTTCTTCTCCATTCCCCCGGTCTCTGTCTTCTAGTCGGCGCACACACTTGTCTGTGTGTATGCGTGTGAGTGTTTCCGAGAGTGGTGTGTGTGCGCACGCGTCAGTTGGTGTCTCTATTTAAACATCATACAGACTCACAAATGGCGTTCCTGCCAACAGAGATGAGAGCATACTGTTCACAAAGACTCTTACTCTCCCACTCTTTCTCTCTCCCACTCTCCTTCTTCAGTCCCTCCTTTATACTTTGAGGTACCCATGGGATATCATTAGTGTTATTACCGTATTGAGATAAATGAGAGCATGCACGTATCCATGTGTGTGTGCCCTTACGTGTGTGTGAACAGCATGATGGAGGTGCTTGAGATGCCGCTTGTCCAAACCCACCCCAAAGGGTTGGGTATAATTACAGAGTAAGAGCGATTACAGAAGCTGCTTTCAAGATTTCAAGTGTTTTTTTTCCTGTATCCTGCGACTCCTTCATTCTCTCGTCCATCAATGAGTGTATACACGTCTGTGTGTGTGTGTGTGTGTGTGTGTGTGCGCGTGTTTTGTTTTTTTTTAGCTTTACGAAAGTTAGAGTGAGGTGCTCGTGTTTTGTGAGCCTCGTGAAGGCAGTGTGATGTTGCATCACCAAATCTCTCCTTAAGGGTTGAGGGTTAAGCATAATTACGGCTGCTGCTTTCATGTTTTCTCTCGCCTCGGCTAGTCTTCGCTGCCACCGCTGGCCTTTCGTTCCGTATCAAAGGAGACTTTGGTCCTCTGGGGGCTGCAGACCCACACACACATGACACAGATTAACACACACACACACTGCTCACACATGCACATTCATCAGGATTTTATTTGGCGATTTGCATCAGTTAGTTTTTTTCTAATGTTGTAATTTCAATCTTGCACGCACACATCGGGATTTCATTTACATTTTAATACTGCTCTTTATTAATTTTGAGTTGTATTCACTTTGGCTTGAGATTAACTCACATGTAGCTTCAACTGGTTTCTATTTTTAGGTTTCTATTTTATTTTCTGGATAAACTCTTGTATGTGAGAAGAATGGTGTGTATCTTGCCGACTGTATATCCTTTAATGGAATTAAGCTGCTGTAAAGATTTCATATAGGCTGTAATGACTGTGAACATAAGCTGTGACGGTTTGCTAAGGCGCATGAAGCTATGCTTGTTGAGCCTTCCATTCTCGTAATGCACACACCAGTATGCAGGTTACAATGATAACGGTGGCAGATTCACCACAAGAAAGTCATAGTAATTTTTGAAACAATGGGGTCCTTTATTTCAGGCGGCTTTTCATTTCTAGCCAACCACAGTCGATTTCCAAATCTAAAGCTTGACTGATCTGCTGTGCCTGGTTACAGTTGCTAAGCTGTGATTGGACAGTTGCTGGTCAGGGGAGGGGTTTAGCAAATGGTCATTTATATATTTGTATGTTTTTCTCAAGTTATGCAGTTTGGATTTGCCCAAACAACAACACAACTATGCAGCCCTGCTTTGCTTCATAGCCATGATAAACAAACATACACAACAACACACTGAACACAAATGAGGGTGACATTCCTAATAGCTGCACAGAGGTCAAAAGTGACACAACAATGCCTGACAGACTTCCTTCCTCACCTTCATTTTCCTCCTCTCTGGAGCTGTCAATCATCTTAAACCCTCCACCTGTCAGAATTTCTTTCCGTTTGTCTGTCCATCCGTCTGCCGGCCGGCTCGCTCAGCCTGTCGGTCTGTTTCTCAGTCTGTCTCTGTTGGCATGATGATACTACAGTGTTAGGATTGTGTGCATGTTGTCTGTATTATACAGTGAGGAAATGACCACGTATGTGCCTTTTATAGGACATCTATGGACTCATGATATCATTTGTGTAACAGCAGAGGAAAACTGTGGCTGTTTATTTTCTGATACATACAGTTTGTGGAATGACACATTTAAGTGACAGAAATTACATGTCTTTTCTCTTTTTGTAAAACACAAGCAAAATATCCACACAAGGGTTCATCACTGCTCTGGCACAAGCTAATGGGGATCCAATAAAATAACTAAATTAAATATATTATTATTTGTATGACAATCTAAACTACTGGAAAGAAACACCAATATATAGGCTACCAAAAAACTGCCTATATTTTTTTTTAAATTTTATTAAAATTGAGCAAGGAGATATTTCTGGCTTCCATTTTTGTTTCGGATGAGATTCTGTAAAAAGGTGTGACTTGGGAGACGTGTTAAATGGATTATATTGTGCAGTGGACAAAATACTTTGTCATTCAGATGGAAATACCTTTTTTAGCAGTAAGTGCCATTTCAAAGATGGCTGGGTATTGATATTTATCAGAAGACTGCGTCTGCTAGGGGAGATACTAGGTCTGTATTTAAAGTAATTTAAATGAGCTCCACCTTTGTCAGCTGCACCTTCACAATGATGATCCGTCAAATAAAATATATTATTCTGCATTGGGCAGAAAAACACAATGAGCGCTTTTACTTTTGGTACTTTAAGCATACTTTGATGTTGATACTTTTGCTACAAGACTTTTTGTAACTGAGTATTTTTAAATTGTGTTATTGCTACTTTTAGTTGAAGTAAAACATCTGAATACTTCTTCCACCCCTCCATACATTTTGGGCAACAAATATCGTGTTTGTGTCTGCATAATAAATGTTGAAATGCAGCACATAAAATTACATTACCCTTGCTGTAGTGCAAATAATTTCCCATGTTTGCATCAATGTACATGAATAATATATATGAGTACATGTAGTAATTATCTATGTTGGTCTACAGGGATTTGGTGCATACAAGCTAGATACGGTACATGTATAATACATTCAGTATGTAACATTGTATATTTGAACAATACTTAATTTATGTTTGTAATATTGCCATTAACACATACTGTATATTTATGTGACTGCCATACGGCTGTGTGTACGTCTTTGTTGGCTACGCACACTTGACTGTTGTAGTCCAGTTTCTTAGTCTATCCGATGACACCTCTCACTCATGAATAATCAAATCACAATCTGTTAACATGCCTTACCTATCCCCTTTTGCTGTTGTGCTCAGTGGGAGAGGGAAGCGACATTGCTCTTGAGGTAATCCCGTGTTTTAGCGCTGTTGAGCTGTTTATAAGTTAATTTTATGCTAACATAATCTTGTGTCGCTTCATTTGTGTAGAGGCTGGAGTTTGTATGGTTGTGTATGACGGAGGATTTTGTTTTTGCCACCTGTTGTCGGGTGTGTTTTCTGTTTCATTGTGCTTAATTGAATGTAACGTGGCGGCCCCTTTTGCTGTTGTGCTCTGTGGAGGAGGGGCTGGGGTTTGTATGGTTGTCTATGACGGAGGATTTTGTTTTGCCACTTGTTGTCAGTCAGGAGAGGAACAAACTGAGGTCACCTCCGAAGATATCCACGGTCTGGGCCTCTTTATATCTACACAACGCAGACATCACTAGAGTCCACTGGTCACATTAATTCATTCATCTTCATCTTCTAACCGCTTCATCCTCTTGAGGGTCGCGGGGGGGCTGGAGCCTATCCCAGCTGACATCGGGCGAGAGGCAGGGTACACCCTGGACAGGTCGCCAGACTATCGCAGGGCTGACACATAGAGACAAACAACCATAGGATAGGCTCCAGCCGCCCCGCGACCCTCAAGAGGATGAAGCGGTTAGAAGATGAATGAATTATTGAACAACCAACTAATAAATCCTAATGTATTTTAATAGAATGATATATACATTTTTGTGTCTGAAGAACTTTCAAATGTGCTGGCTTTATGTAGACATGAAGCTTGGCAACAAAAATTGTGTCTTTTAATAAAAAGAACGACCTTCATCACTGGTACCAAAATGACCCAATACTCAAAATTTCTTTTTTTGGCTGTGACTGTATACATATATATATATATATATATATATATATATATATATTATATATATATATATATATATATATATATATATATATATATATATATATATATATATATATATATATATATATATATATATATATATATATATATATATATATATATATATATATATATATATATATATATATATATATATACTGGTACCAAAATGATAATACTCAAATATATATATATATATATATATATATGTATACATATATATATATATATATATATATATATATATATATGATATATGATATAATTTTGAAACAGGCAGTTCTGCATAATGAGTACTTTTACTTGTGGTACTTAAAGTATATTTCAATGTTGATACTAAAGTACTTTTAGTTGTAACACTGCAACACATAACACACATTCACAGGACTGGTTAGTACTGCAGGCTCCTAGGACTAACACTGATTTGGGGCTTTTAGATTCTTTGCACCAAACAGGGAACGGATTGCAGTGTACTTTGAAGCTTTATACTCGTTCCAATCTGGTCAATATGAAATCTAGTCAAAAACCTGACTGTTTTTAACTTGTTTTAACTGACTCATTGTTATATTATTATATATATATATTTTTTTGGATATATGTTTTATGTCGTTATTTAAGTCCTCAGGTCTTTCTTGAAAATTAGATCTCGATCTCAACCGGACTCAAATAAATAAGAGCTTATATCAGTTAAGTAAAATTTCGGATTCAGGACTTGTACTAGTAACTGGGTCTTTCTACACATTGCCTCTTTTACTTAAGTACAAGATCTGAACACTACTTCTTCTGCTGGCAACATTTGAGTTGCCAGCAATTGGAAAGATGCTCAACAGGAGACATCCACCCTAAAACATTTTTACAGCATTTGTCAAAGTGGAGTAGAGTATTTGCTGTTTCTTGTTTCCACAGAAAACTGTCCAGAGGTAGTTTAATATCTTGATGTGATATGACATCAACGTGTTCTAATGTATAGCTGCCAAAGAGTCTCAAACATCTTTTTAGCAATCCGAGACATCAGCAGTAATCATTAGGACTCAACATTTGGCAGTGAAATTCAGCAATTATACTGGTAAAATCCACTGCAGACAGGGAAGAGACAGCATTTATAGCAACAGTAGATGACAGTGCAGAACATAAAGAAGACATGACACATCCTGACTAATGGGGCATCACTCTTACTTTTAAGACACTTGGTCTGGTATCACTATCACTACAGTTTTATAGTCCTGTCTGCTCGTATGACTCACAGCTGAAGGCAACAGCTTCATTCTCCAGGTGTTGTTGAAAGTCACTCTGTAAAGTATGAGAAGCCTGACTGATGGAGGCAGATGAGGCAGGGTGAGAAAAGAGCTAAAACAGACTGTTATATTAGCACCAGGTAGTGCAAATCACTGTTTTCACAGAGAATATATTTGATGATACATCTCGACTATTTGACTCAAGAGTGCACATTGTTTTTCTCTCCTTTGATGCAGTCAGTGATGGTTTGATTCAGAAAAGAGTAGCTGAATATTCATCAAATAAATAAGTGAAAAAAGTGAGACTGTCGCTATTCTCCTCAGAGCTTAGAAGTCAATAGAGTAGAGTTACATTTTACCATCTTCTTAGTAGCTTTTTGCAGACCATTTAATCCCATCTCAGAGTCTTCCTCAGTGGATGGAGTTTGCTTAGTTGTCATCCAGTGATCTAAGGATGAAACATGGTCATGGTTTTATGTTTCTATTAATTAAAATGTCCTAATGATACTAAAGCAGCTTTAAATCAATGGAAAAAGATCCAACATGTTCCAAGTGTTCTCTGATGTTAGCCTGTACAGTTTTCACTGCAGGGGCATAGTCAGACATTGTAAACATTCAGGACTCAGCCCATAGCGGAGTCTGGGGGCTTGTTCCCCCACAGAGATTTTCCCCCAGTACACTGCAGCTATGTGCACTACTTTTCGATCCATTTCAGATTATAGAATGTCTAAAACTCTGTACATCATTTTGGAAAAACATGATAGTTGCCAAGGAAGTAATCCTGCTGAGCCTATATCCCACTTTCTTTCTTATTGTTCTCCAACTGTCTTCATCATTCTGAAACCACAAGACAACAAATTTTGAGAATGACTGATTTTCACTTCTCCCACCTAAGAAGAGGCAAAATGTTACTATATTTAAGTTAATATAGGTAGGGTAGAAGTTTGATGGAAACAGCATTACTAATCTTGAAACCCATTTTGCCATACTATGCTGGAGTAGAGTTCACAGAATGAATGTTTAGCTGTCAAATCTGCTACACCTCAATCCATGCCATAACAATCTGGGCTAACCTGGAAATCCAGATGTACCGCCCCCAGCAAATTCGAATTTGCACTGCACTTGGATCTGGCCCCGACGGGCAGAGCCCGTTGAATCGCCTATTGGACCAATCAGATCAGTCTATCTGGCAGAGGTGGGCTCTGGGTGGGCGTAACATGATGATGACAGCGCTGCGCTGTAGGAGTCGAAAAGTAAACAGCTAAGATGGCAGGTGCCAAAGGACCGCGTCCATTCAATTGAGCTTTGGAAGAAATGCTAAGCCAACTACACTTATTTTTTTCCTTGCGAGAGGAACAAAAGACTGCTCTAGAAGCCCTCGTTTCCAGGAGGGACATTTTTGCCGTTTTGCTGATGGGATACGGCAAAAGCATAATACCAGTTCGCCCCACTGGTCGGCAAACAAATGGGGCTTGCAATGAATACGTCACCTTTTTTTTGTTGCTCTGATTGGCCGTCATGCTATCCAATTGCATGCGGCGGCGTTTAATATGCCTCAGTTAGTGCCGCCCCATAGGTAGGAAGGGTGTATTGGTGAGGGTCAGACTCAAAATCTTTCTAGATTTGAGTCTGGATTTTCAGGATAAATCTGGGCTGCTCTACTTCCAAATCACAGATCCCCAACAATGCCAAGTAAATACATTGTTCAAAAAATTTAGGGAACTCTTAAACCACACATTAGATTTGATGAACACATTGTTCAAGTTGAAACTCTTTACTGATGTACAGTGTATAATTTGTTTAGAACAAAATGATGGAACAACCAAACAACCAAATTCATCAACCCATTAAGGGTTGGATTCAAAATCACAAAGTAAGGTAAGGTCTGATGGTTGCTCTGAGTACTTCATCTGGGTACCTAACAGCACTCAGGGTACTGCTGGCTATGACGTGGAGGTCTGTGCGACCCTCCAAGGAAGTGCTTCTCCACATTCATCACTGACCCATTGCCAAACTGGTCATACTGGATGATGTTACAGACAGCATAAAATTCACCATGGCATCTACAGACTCTTTCACGTCTGTCACATGTGCTCACGTGAACCTGCACCAGTGGCCCACTTGCCAGTTCTGGTGTTCTCTGGTGAATGCCAGTCGAGCTGCACAGTGCTGGGCTGTGAGCACAGGTCCCATTAGAGGACGTCAGACCCTCATCCCACCCTCACGGAGTCTGTTTCTGACAGTTTGATCAGAAACATGCACAACAGTAGCTGGAGGTCATTTTGTAGGGCTCTGGCAGTGCTCCTCCTGTTCCTCCTCACACAAAGGAGCAGATACTGCTCCTGCTGCTGGGTTGATGCCCTTCTATGGCCCTGTCCAGCTCTCCTGGTGTAATGGACGGTCTCCTGGTATCTCCTCCATGCTTGTGAGACTGTGCTGGGAGACACAGCAAAACTTCTTGCGACTGCATGTGTGGATGTGCCATCCTGGAGGAGCTGGACTACCTGTGCAACCTGATTGGGCTGCAGGTACCGCCTCATGCTACCTGTAGTGACAAGGACACTAGCAGAACACAAAACTAGAGAAGACTCAGTCAGGAAGGATAAGGAGAGACCACCTGTCTGTAGCCACCACATGTAAAACCATTCCCTTTTTGGCTGTCGTCTTGCTTTTGCCTCTCCATTGCACCTGTTGTCACTTTGATTTGCATCAAAACAGGTGAAACTGATTCACAATCACTTGTTCTTCCACTGAATAGTGTTGGTGACAGTAGTGACGCCGCAAGATTCATCTTTGCAGTCTGTACGGGGGAGCAATGTTTGGGTTCAATATGAATAGCACGGATAGTTTCGTATTGATTATTGCTAAAACAAGAGACGTGTTGATTGATTGTGTTTTGGCAGATCCTATGTGTTAATGTGGTGTAATGCATAATCAATGCACTGAATCATTACACCTCTATTTAACACCTTAATCACAAACTAAATGTTTAGATGCACTAAATATCAAGGATTATTGCAGTATGTCATGTTTTTTTAAATCATATGGATTTTCTCAGTCGCCCTGTCGTCACTTGATGAGGACTTGTTTAAATTTATAGACATTATACCAGAGTGTCAGGTCTGTAGTCCCTGAAACGCCAGCTGTCTTCATTTTAAGACTCCATAAAGAAACAGGAAGTTTGGATTGATTTGTCATATTTCATTTCTTTGTTTCTCAATACTGCCAGGAAGTCATTTCTGACTGAGAGTTGCTAAGATTTTTATGCCTCTTTTAGTTTGGCCTGAAAAGTAGTCAGATTTAAACACACAGAATAAGATGTACTAGAATCTGCTTGTTTTTAAGTGTAGAAATCCCTCCAGGTTACTTTGAGTGAACTTTTTATTTGTCCCAGTTGATTTGGTGACAGCAGCAGTTTAGCGCTACAGGTCACAGAGTTCTGGGTGCAGCAAACACTCACTGAGCAGAAACACAACAGAACAGCAATCTGTTCTCAGTGCAGCCAAACAAACTCATGTTTTAATAAAGAAGTCAGACACTAATTGGCCTTTTCCCATCATGTCATAAGCAACCGTGATCTGATTTCATGCTGCGTAGTTTCCCACACAACAGCAGGACACAGTAACAGGAGTTGGTGAGGAACTGGAGGTGTGCGGCCTGTCGCCTGCAGCTCATCATCTAACAGCTCACTGTGGCTGCTCCGTCTTGTCCCATTACTCCCTGCAACATTTAAAACTGATCCGCTGTCACAAAAAAAAGAGAAAATGCTGAAAATGAGTATTGTCTTGTTTTGTAGACGCATTTTTGATGAATGGCTGTGGTTATGGTGCTAACCTCACTGATGAATTGTCTGCATTTCATTTGACTGCTCCACAATTTAGAGATGCGTGCTTCTCACAGGACAGCAACGCTATGAACGTGACGGTCTTACAGAACGTGGCTCCTTGCTCTAGATACCTAGCAGTAAATAAAGGAGTTAAAATGAGCACAACCTTAAACATGCTCCCGCTCATGCTCCTGCTTGGTGCCAGCTCCCTCACGAAACAATATATCCAAAAGGCACAAACACGGCTGAGAGGTCAGGTTCAATGACTTGCGATATAGCTGAGATGATGCCTAGCAGACAGCCAGCAGGTAGTTAGCCACCCGTGATGGCGCCACCTGTCACTCAAAGTGACCACACCCCTTAATTATGCGCAACTTTAAGCCTTAATAAAATTTAATTGGATGAGTTCTAAAAAAATTCGCCCCCTGTACAGTTGTCATGAAAGGGGAAATTAGCTATAGAGACCAAAACTGTTTTTTGTAACAGGCTGTACATATGTTTATTTCTGCTGTAAAGTTGAGCATTTTAACATGGGGGTCTCTGGGGATTGACTCACTCTTGGAACCTGCCTCAAGTGGCCGTTCAACGAACTGCAGTTTTTGGCACTTCGCATTGGCTTCACTTGTCATCCCTGGAGGTTGCCGCTTGGGTAAATAGAAACAGAAAACAATGATTTGCAAATCCTTTCTGGCCTATATTCAACTGAATACAGTACAAAGACAAGATATTTAATGTTCAAACTGATAAGCCTTTTTTTTTAAAAAACATAAAAATAAAAAAAATAACACTTATTCTGAACTTGATGCTTGCAACTCAGTCCAAAAAAGTTGGAACAGGGTCAACAAAAGACTGTGAAAGCTCAAAAAACACCTGTTTGGAACATTCCACAGGTAAATGGGTTAACTGGTAACAGGTGATAGTATCATTAATAGGTATAAAGGAGCATCCTTGAGAGGCTCAGTCGTTCACAAGCAAGGATGGTCACTTTGTGAAAAGTTGTTTAGGCAAACAGTCTAACAGTTTGAGAACAGTGTTTCTAAATGCACAGTTGCAGGAATTTAGGGATTTCACCATCTACAATCCATGACATCATTGAAGGATTCAGAGAGTCTCGAGGAATTTCTGCATGTAAGTGGCAAGGCTGAAAACCAAAACTGAATGGCACTGAGTTTTGATCCCCCAGGCAGCACTACATTAGAAACTGACTTGATTATATAAAGGATATTACAACATGGGCTCGGAAACACTTTGGAAAACCATTGTCGGTAAACACAGTTCGATATTGCATCTACAAATGCAAGTCAAGACTTCATCATGCAAAGTGAAAGTCATATATCAACAATATCCACAAACACCACAGACTTCTCTGATCCCGAGCTTACCTTAGATAGACTAACACAAAGTAGTAAAGTGTGTTGTGGTCTGATGAGATCACATTTCATATTGTTTTTGTAAATCATGGATGTTGTGTCCTCCGGACTACAGAGAACTGTTACCAGCACAAGTATAAACGTCAGTATCTGTGATGGTATGGGGTGTGTTAGTGCCCATGGCATCCTGTGGAACTTGCACATCTGGGAAGGCACTATGAATGCTGAAAGGTATATACAGGTTTTGGAGCAACATATGCTGCCATCCACTTATTCCAGCAAGACAATGAGACACACTCTGCACGTGTTGCAACAGTGTGGGTACCAGACTGACCTGCCTGCAGTTCAGACCTGTCTCATATTTAAAAATCTGTGGTGCTGTATGAAGCGCAAAATACAGCAACGGAAGCCCCAGACTGTTGAGCAACTGATGTCATTCATCAAGCAAGAATTGGAAAGTATTTCACTTTCCAAACTTTAACAATTAGTGTCCTCAGTTCCTGAACGCTTACTGAGTGTTGTTTAAAGGAAAGGTGATGTAACACGGTGGTAAACATGCGCCGGTCCCAACTTTTTTGGAATGTGTTGCAGGCATCAAATTCAGAGTGTACTGAATATTAAATATCTTGTCTTTGGATTGTATTCAATTGAATGTATGTAATTATGTGTTCTTGGACGTTTTAATCTGGGTCACCGTCAGCCATTACGTGTGCAGTTGTGCTGCTACCCACTCCCCCCTCGGATCTCTGCAAGTGCTGTGAGGACTCTAAAACTTCACCAGAGCCTCCCTCGGCATGAGGGTGAGTAGATAATGGATCAATTTGCATTTTTGGGTGCACTGTCCCTTTAAAGAGAATTTTCAGTTTGTGGTATTAGTACTTTTACTTATGTCGAGAATTTCAATACTTCTGAGTGTAAACACACTGAATGTCTGTCTTGCTGACCATTAATAGTATCAAAACTGGGGTCTGATTTTTGAAAATCTCAAGAATCTTAGCTCTAAACCTCCAAATTCACGAAAAAATTCAGAGGACATGACCTCAGTGTCCTCTGTCCCCGACTGTTTTGATGCAGTGCTCCCTCCAACAGCACCGGGGCATCATGCATATTTGAAAATGGACTGTCATCTAATCGACCTTTTTATCCAATCAATAATAATCTGATGCTTCATTCATCCCCTATGGAGACATTATCCAACAGGTCAGAGGTCAGCTGCTCACAGCATCCCTGGGGCAGATTCAAATTATTTAGTGTGTCAGTCATGAACTCCTTAGCATGGCCTATTCTATTCTATTCTATTCTATTCTATTCTATTCTATTCTATTCTCTCCACACATGTACAGACACAGACAGGAGGAGGGATTTACGTGAATGTATGATGTCTTTATTATGTGTCTTCCCTTTTATTTTCTCCCTCCCTGACCTCTTCTGCCTCTCATCCTCCTAATTCCTTATTCCTCAATCATGCAATATGAGGGTCACGAGGGTGCGGTTCACTCCAATGTCAGCCATCACCTCCAGCCTTTTAGCGTCAGATTACTGGGTTTAGCCTATATATAGTCTCCATATCCACTAATACGACATATAATGTAAGCCAGGGAACATACAACAGTGGATTTGCGCTATCTGTGGAAAAGGGGCAGTTAATTTAAGACTCCGAACAAGAGCTTTTTTTATGACTGTAGCCTACATGTGCATGTTGTACTGTTAATACGTGTATTCATCCATTCATTCCTCTTTCAAGTCGTTTATGTATCTGCCTCCATGCCTGCGTGAATGCACGTGTGCCTGTGTGTGTGTGTGCCTGTACTAAAGAGGCAGTTAATCTGACCATGTCTGCTGGCAGGACATCAGGTCGCCCCATAGTGCATTTAGGCAAACGGCCAACCTCAAATAACATTGGACTGTTCATCCTGTTGGGACTACAGTGCAGCTTTGCCTCCAGGAGGACCTGATGCATCCACCAGCAGCAGCAGCAGCAGCAGCTGGAGTGCAGAGAAACACCCAGAAATGTGGGTTCCCATCATTCCTAAAAAAAAATACTAATACTGTTTTATTCTCCAGCAGCCTGGATTTCATACAATTTCGTCAAGAACTTTCCCACTTTGGGTTTGATAGTACAGTACTTATCAGGCTATCTCGCTCTCCAAACGGGAAAGCATCTAATCTAAATGACTGTCTGCAGCGCTTCAAGTGCCATGCAACCCTCTCTCCTCTGCCGGAACAGCTGGCTGGCGGTCGCTTCAGTTCAGAGGAAGAGGCGACGGATTGAGGGTGATTGAGGCACATATAGAAAGAGAGAAAGGGGGGAGAGAGGGAGAGAGAAACTGAATTCCAGCGAATTAATCACCGTCTGTTCCTCTGTGTGTGAGTGAGAGAGAGAGAGAGGGAGGGAGAGAGAGAGGGGGAGAGTCAAAGGCAGTCAAATAGAGAGAGAGAGGAAGAGGAGGGGGGAGTGGAGCCTGACGCAGTGTGAGAGGCAGAAACTGAGAGGAGAGAGACGGAGAACGAGGGAGACAGCGGCGAGAAGGCAGCACATCACACCAGGCGCCGTTTTGCATCCCAAAAAAATCTTGACGCCACACTGGCTGCTGCTGCTGCTGCTGCTGCTGCTGAGCTCTGTCCCCAGTCACCGCAGAGGAGACACGTGCAGGCTGGGACCAAATCACTGACAGACAAAGACTGAAGACAAAACACCAACACAGCCACACATACTGCCAGAGGCACCGAGCGGAGCGTTTGGGCTGAGGAAGACCTGCCGAGGCGCCTTCCTCCACGTTGGCATCTGGAGCAGGTAAAGTGCAAAGCAGACGCGAACATCTGTAGATTGCGCACGAAGCGTTTGGCTTCATTTTCATGTGCCTTGCCTTGTGATGGCTGGACTCGCAGTGCGTAGGCAACTTTGAGATACGCAAACAGCTCTGGCATTCCTGCGGTTCTCAAATCATCGACTCTGAACCCATCTGTGTGCGTGCATGTGTGTGTGCGTGTGTGTGTGTGTGTGTGGTTCTCTCTGTCTCTCTGCCTGTGTGTGTGTGTAGTCGTGATGAATGACGGGAATTTGCTGGTTGGCCATTCCCGGGCAGCCTTGCTTGTCTTATCTCCATCCCGCTGTGTCCATTGATAATGCGGGCGCAGATACACAGATCCACATTTACATGATCCGCTTCTGGTGAGTGTGTGCGGCGCCTGAACGTCCCGTGCTCCGCTCTGTGCAGCCTAGACCTGAGCAACTTTGAGCCGAGCATGTTCAGCATTTATAGACATGACTGAGACGTGTTATAATTTCCGCACATTGGTATTAATTTAGTTTTTGTCCCGGGACGGGCTGCGGTGATGGAGTCAGCCACCGGCACGGTTTCACCCTCATACCCGCACCGCAGTCCGGCCGGCTGAGCGTTCAGCACCCTGGACAGCGGCTCTGCACACTCCGGGCTACAGCCAGTCAAACAGCTCTCCTTATTTCCTCTCATATGTCATTGAAATTATAGTTTAATCTGTGTGTTATTGTCAGCATATTTCCCTTTTAATATCTGAGAAGTCTGTGGTAGAAAACACTTAAACACATCAGGCCTAAAACTACATTACTTCATATTCTAAGTTGCCTGGACGAAGATGTATCCTGTAGAAGATTTCAGTGGAACTATGCACAGTTTTCCATGTTAAGCTCAACATGCAGATCCACACACACTGCAGAACATCCAACCGCAAGTGCTTGTGCATGCACGAGATTGACCATGTACAGACAGGGGACACATGAAAGGGCTACTCCAGTGACTTAGTGTTGCATTTCCATAAAGTTGGAGGACTCATGAGAGACAGATTTTAAAGGGGGAAGGCTGTGATATCCTTATTTAATCCCTGATGCTATGCTTGTAATGCAACTGAAATGAGTCTTTAATCAAACGTCATCAGAATTATGTTTTTCAAATGCTCGAAAGCTTCTCCAGAGCCGCAGACAACAATATGGATCTGTTTTGTTGTAGTACTAATCCTGAACTGCATGTGTAAAATTGATGGACTGCTCCTTTAAAGGAAAAACTTGAATAAATGAGTGCAGATTCTTCCATAAAGGGCATGAGGGGGTCACTGAATGACTTAAGGGGCATGGAAATTATATAAATCTGCTGCCTTCACAGTCACCAGATCTCAACCCAGCAAAACACCTTTGGGAGATTTTGGAGTGACGTGCGTGATGGTGCCCTCCCTACCATATCATTTGGAAGGATGGTGTTTGTCCCTCCAGTAGAGCAGAGATTTGTAGAATAAATGCCAAGTAGCTTGCGGTGGTGGCCAAACTTTATCTTCATCCATTTGTATGTTTATTATCACTTTGGCATAAACGTATAAGCCGGTTAAAATGTGGCTGTGCAGCAACAGTCTGGTCTTGATGTGCTGTTAAAAGAGAGTAGCCCACTGAGTGCATGTGTGTGCCACAGAGTCACTCAGCCAGTTAAATTTTGGCCGCCGTGCCCTCTGCCTCCTGCCTTTTGCCCCACTATCTGTTGTAACGGATGTTGTTGCCACTTTGTCCCATAGGGCATGGACTACTAACAGAGTTTTTCCACTGACTGACTCCAATTGTTGGCTGAGTGCCACAGCGGGACAGAGGGAAAGAAAATGAAGACAGAAAAGATTGATAGAAAGAGAGAGAGAGAGAGAGAGAGAGAGAGAGAGAAAGAGGGAGAGAGGAGCAGGGTCCCACTCCTCTCACACCATGAATAGACATGAGGTAGTCCCACTAAAGCAGAACAGGCTTCAGTGACTCATTTTGGGGACATTATGCATTTGGGCGTGAGAAATGGTTGGCTGGCTCTTTTCAAGGCCAGAGATCCTCAGTCACGGCAAAGTCTTTAGTTGTCCTGGGAATTCATTGATAACTATCTCAGAGGTCGCTCATCTTGCTTTCATCCTGCATTAGTACTGCAGTGCTTGCTGCAGCAGACTTTTTCCAGTCTCAAGAGTTGTAAGAGCAGAACAAAGGGGCCTTGAAACCTGTGGTTACTAAACTGCTCTGTTTGATTCTTGAAAGCTAACAACTTATAAAACTAAACAAAATCTCTCTACAGGCAGCGACACAGCGAAAGCTTTTTATGCTGCTGCAGCAGAAATGTCAGGAATGGTGGGGCTCTAATGGTTACATCTGTAATAAGGCAGGTGGCAACATTAAAAATCAGCAGTAATGAAAAGTGACAACTTTAGTAGAGAGGAACTGCCAGAGTGTCTGAGAGTACAAAATGAATGAAAAGGGACGGGTTTAATGTCTGTGCTGTCTCGTCATTGCACCCGCTTGTTCCTCTCATTTCACCTGAAGTTGTAAAGGTGGTTTTCTTTTCTCCGTGTATCGTTTACTGCAGACCCAGGAGGCGGCTATCCATCCATGGTACAGTCTTAGTACCTAGAGGCATAACTGTGGGGCAAGTTCTCCAGGAATACTAAAGAAACACTGCTGTGTAATGGGAGATCCCTCCTCGCTCTCCCATCCGTTTAGTGCATTTTTCGCCCCTTTAGCTGCCACTGCAAGGGAGCGACATGAAGAACGTATCTGTTGAAATCCCAGGCTAAATATCAAAATCAACTCTCATCAGTTATTATTTGTCAAAGCCATCCATATTTCAACAGAAGCTAGCTCCCCATATTAAGCATGTTGGTGCACAGAGAGCTGGCAGTATCTCTTGTCATAATGTTGATCTTTGTTGAGAGGGAATACCCCGTGGTGTGGAAGCAAATCTGCATGCAGAGTTAACATGGCACCTCCCTGCTGACTGGGTCTGAATGTGAAGACATTTTTCTTTTTTACTCCGCTATTGTTGAGAAATTGTCTACTGTTACATTTATTCATCCTCTGTTTTGTTATTGAAATACGATCGGAATACAAATAAGTTGTAAACAAATCTGAGATTAGGTTACTTGTCATGAGAAATGTATCCGAACACACACACACACACACACACACACACACACATTTAAATTCGGTGTAAACATTTTAACATGAACACACACATCCATGCTCATGATCAACACACACAGCGGCACGTATACACACCTAAGTGAACAGAGCTTCTTGACAGGAGGGTAAGAGGGATGCGTAGCAGTCATGTGCATGCACGAACATCAGCACATGTGCGCACTGCAGACACACACTTCCGAGCACAGGATGCACACGCTCAAGCGAGCACATGGATTAATAATGTACCATATTCCCTGTAGGAGGCTAGTTAGCATTTCAGGAAGATTGCACTAACACTGGGGAACTGTAATTAGGAAGTTATTGTTGCAAGTTGCAACTCACACACACACACACACACACACACACACACACACACACACACACATGCGCATACACATGCACACTTACACAACACACAGTATGCAAATAGTGAAGGGGGGGGGGGGGTGCTTATTAGGATCTCCATTACTTGATGCAGATACATCAGCTGCTCTTCCTCAGGTCCACATGTAAACATAAAGAAATAACAGGAAGGCATTAACATATCAAAAAAGACAAACACCCCCCGAAAAACGAAATCAAGGTTGAGTATTTTCACTTTATATTACCTTTTACTCATACTCTACTCCATTAAGTGTATTTAAATTTGCTATGTGTTCAATATTTTACAAACTTTGTTAACGTTACTTAAGTAACATTTTGAATGCAGGACGTTTGTTTGTAACGAAGAAACAGAATAATATAAAAATCTAGGCCTATATATTTGAATTACAGAGCCACAAAAGCCTTAAAAATTTAAATTAGATTGTTTGTTTGAAAGTTCCAGTGTGTAGGATATATAGTCAGAAATGGAATATAATATAATAATTATGTTTTCTTTAGTTTATAATCACCTGAAAGTAAGAATTGTTGTATTTTTGTTATCTTAGAATGAGTTGTTTATATCAACATAGAGAGCGGGTTCTCTACCATGGAGTCCACCATTTTGCACCGCCATGTTTCTACAGTAACCCAGAACAGACAAACCAAACATTGACACCAGATAGGGCTGTTCACATTATCGTGCAGGCCACCATAGTCAGCAGCCCCTCTGTGACGAGCTAAACCGTGTTGGAAAAACGCTGATCTTTAATGTGAAACTGCTTTAGTTTGTGTTTCTACTGGTTTCAATCGCCTGGGGTCTCATTTATAAACTTTGCATACGCACAAGACGAGACCTGAAAGAAGTGTGTGCCATTTCCCTTGCAAACATTGGTGGGAGAAACTCTGACCCAGGGGCGTCGTTTCAGCAAAAGCTAAGGTATGGCAATATGACATGACATGATCAGAGCCAAGACATCATTTAGACAGACTGTCTACAGCAGCAGAGCAAATTGCTTTTACAACACACAGATAACTCACATAACTCACATAACTCATAACTCGCGGAGGAGTGAAGTGGCGAACAATTTGATTCACTAACACTCATATTCACTGATGAGCATATTATTGACCTATTTAAGTGCAATACAATGAAAACAACCAGCCAGTGCGCCTCGGACTATCTAACATATCACCTCATACATCTATGACACAAGTAAGATGACTACAGAACCTCTCTCTTTTTTTTTCTCCCGATTCCAAGGTATGGCAGCTGCCATACCTCGCCATACCTAAATGACGCCTATGCTCTGACCCATGGTTACGAACATCCTGGAGATTGGAAATTGGTGACATATGGTGAGGTGGAAGCCTGACTGTAGAAATTGTTGAATATTTTTTGGCACACACCATTTTTGGCTTTGTCTGTATGTATATATTGAGTATGGATCCTACGGATTGGTCTGTTTGTTTTGGAAGAGAAAGAGACCTCTGCGGATAGTTCAGCTTCTGGTAAAAACCTTCGGATCAATGAACACTGAAGAAATCCTAACTGGGAGTTCACACTTGGCACATGGGAGAAGTTTCAGATGGTTGCAATCTGCAGTCCTCACTGCTAGATGCCACTAAATCTTGCATGCTGCTCCTTTTAATAGATAAATAAAAATGATAGCTGAAATAATTGCTTTTTGGTTTGCATGAGATCTTGATCTTGTCCACACACGAGTGATTGTCTGTTTTGTTTGTACAACATAAAAAAGAGAAGGAGATATAATCTTTTGGATTATGTAACCATGTGTCTCTGAGATTTGTGCCCCCACCTTATAATGACAGAGTTAAATGGAAAATAGTTTGTGCTGCTCACGGAGTTGAAAAGTTGCATTTAAAAAATTCAACAGTAGCATCTGTCATTTCCAGAGACGGCACTCTCCTCAGTAGAAAGTATAACAGAAAGTTCTGTTGTATTTGGGTGGTAGCAGTAATTGTAGAGAAAGATATCTCAAAACCTGTGAATGGCTGGATCGCACTTACTTAAAGTGAACTGGCCTTTTTAACGTAGTTTATATACAAGCAATTTGTGGACGTGGGTACATGCTCTCATAACCCTAAATGAAACCTCCTTCTCTGTGCTGAAATGGTGCTTAAACTTTTTTGGCCCAAGGCTCATCAAAATTGGATGGTTTTCATCTGGGAATCCTACAAACTAGAATCACTCTGTGTCTCAAGTCGTAGTTTAAGAATTCCTGAGAGCTGGTTTTCGTTAACCCAAGCGTTACGGTTTGAAACAATGAGACAACCCAGCGGTGACCTCATACCTCGTGTTCATAGCGTGAATGATGAATGAGCTGCTTAATGTATGCTGACGCATGTCTTGCTGATGCCAGTATGCCAGAATTCGCGCTAATCCCAACCTCAACTCTCCAGCAAAGGTCTCACACCTTCTCTTTTTATTCCCATCTCCCCTCCCCAAACACCTTTTCCCTCCTCCCCTCTTTTTCCTCTCATCTCTCGCCATCTTTCTATACCGTCCACAATACACACGCACTATTCATGCAGCCTGTGTGTGTGTGTGTGTGTGTGTGTGTGTGTGTGTGTATTGAGTCAGCTAGTTTGTATGCCGGCTGCTGCTATACCAGCCTCTCTCTGGAAATCAAGGAGAGATCGTGGTGTGTATGCTGAGAGAGTGAGAGGAAGAAAGAGCAGGGGGAGGAGAGGAGGCGAAGAGGGCTAGAGGTGATAGAGGCAGAAAGATAGATAGAGAGAGGGATAGGGATGCCACAGGGTGAAATGAAAAGGCAGAGGAAAAAAATAACAAAAGGGTGGGAAAGATGGAGAAAGCGTTCAATAGATGTGTTTTCCTCCCAGCCTCCTCGTCTCTATTCTGTTTCATTGCCTCTGCCCTCTGTTCTGCAGACAGCACTGCCTCTCTGGCAGAGGCAGTTTGGAGACACTGTGGCCAGGCTTGAAAAAAAAAACCCTCTGATGTTCTGCTCTGAGGTGCTCTTCGGGGCTAAGAGGAGAAATCTCTCTGGCTGTCCCATTAACTACTAGAGACTGGACTATTGAAATCGTATTACCTCCCCTGGCTGAGCAGCACATTGGCACTTCCTCCATTTCCCGACAAAGATCTGTCGTTCAAACCCCGAGATACCAGCAGCAGGAGAGCAACAGGGAGATTGTTTTTTGATTTGTCGCTTGTCTCTTATCTTTCAGGCATCTCCCTCTGTTCTCTCTTTTCTGGTGACAAATTTCTCTAGGGTTTGGGCGTCATTTGTATCCCCTTCCTGTTGCTTGAAATATCCTGAGAGCAGCCCTGACAGAGACAATGACAGAGAAGAAGGGCGAAGATAATTCTCTCTGTTAGCCAACAGATAACATTCATATTTGAGGGAGCATTTGAATCCTGAAATGTTTTTGCTCACTGTTTGAAAATCCATTAGTATGTCCATTGAAGAGTCAGAAGCTCATTTTACAACCAGTTGACAATCTGTGGCTCCTTCATAGAATAAGGCTGTCTACACACATACAGATGTTTTTGAAAACAAATATTTCCCCTCTCTGTTTGGAAAGAACAAAAAAATACAAAAACAACTCAAAATGCTGGCAAGACCAGTGGGAGGCAATGACTGTGTAGAAATACGGTATGGACAATGTGTCTTCACTTCCTCCCACCATACAAAAATGAAGCCAAAATTGAACAGATACAGCCACTGCATGCTCATGAAGTCATTTGGAGCCATAGACTGCACGGTAGCAAATTCCATGGTATCGAGTTGTCGCCCATACACCAGTCTGACCAATTGCGAGTGATGTCATTGATCACGAGCTCACCAATAAAAACACAGTTGTCAATCATGACATCATTTCTATAGCACCAAATAACTCTACCTAACTAACTACCTAAAATGACAAAAACTATCTTTGGATCTTTGGAAAAAATTGATTTGATATCTACTTTGATTTTTTATCCAATTTTTTGTCCCATCTGCTAACATGGAGGGGGCGGGGTTTATGCCTTACATTGCAGCCAGCCAAGAGGGGGCATTTGAGATGTTTTGGCTTCACTTTTAGGGAACTGTCATTTACTATATCTTTATTAATATTATACAGTCTAAATCCGGCGCTTGGGCAGTGACTTGCGGCGTCAGAAACCAACACAAAAAAGCATCCTTTAACGTTGGCATCATACATGGCCGGTTGCCGTTATAATTTAACGGTGTCAGGAGGAAATGAGGCGGGACAAAGACGAAAGTTAAGGTGGCAAAAGTCCCAGTGAGGCGGGCAGGAAGGATGGTAGATGGGTCCAACAGACACCGACTTTCACCCGAGAGAGCAGTGTTCACGTCCCGTAAGATTCTAAAGCCAAACCCTGTTCTTTTTTCCTAAACCTAACCACATGCTTTTGTTGCCTGTTTGTGGTTGAAAGAAAAAAAACATCAATTTGCAGTGTTGTACCGTCGGCAGTGTGTTTTGTTTTGAAAGAGACTGTATGTAAACGTTAAATTTCCAGTGAAAATGGAAGTGTATCTTGAAAGAACAGAATGGATGTAACAGTCAGAACAACCAACAACACACCCAGGGTACTTTGTACGTTGTATCTTGACTAAGAAAGTCCATGACTAACTGTGACAAGGTGGAATGGCCTAAGATGCTATCACTCAACTGAAATGTAACTCAAAAGTGTGGACAGACGATGAGATAACAAATGTAAACAATTGACATTGTTGTCATTTCTGGTGCATGCTTAATACACTAAGCAACAATAGGCATGCACGAATTGGGGGATGACAGCAACGTTTTCCAAATGCTCTGTTTTATACATCCACATGATTACAAAGAAACCAGAGTTTTGAAAAGTCTGCATGTTAGAGGGCATTTTCAGAAATCTCAATTTAAGTGACCCTAAACTGTTTGCATGCGGATGTTTTCAAAAAATACCTGAAGAAAACACTCATCTTCAAGAATCTAAAAATATTTACAACAAAGATTCAGAGACCTTACTTCCTGCATTGTGATGCCTTTTTATAGGCTATGTGAGAACCACACATATCATACTGTAGTAAAAGCTCTCGAGCTTCACTTTGTCAAAATGACATGTTTTGTTGACGATTCAGAAAGTGTAATTAACCTCTCCCAACAGTGACTGTCCAGTCAAACCTTTATTATAGGCATTATAGATGTATCTCTGTCCTGCTCTTGGAGTTGGGATTGTTTACACACCAATGAACCCAGAGAAATTTGTTTTAACACATTAGTTATTTCCAGAGGTGTAGTGAGATATGTTAGTGACGCAGTGCACCTATGACGAGTGTGCATGCATGACTTCACAGTTAAGTTAAGACTCGTTTTGAAGGTTATATAACAACTTTTTCTACCATGGAAAGTTTAATACGTTAGTCAAATACAGCTTTAAAATGAAATGATGTTTTGATGCTTATTTATCTGTGCTAGTTAGCAGTTAGCAACTATAGACTGAGAAATAGTAATTTAATTTATTGTATCACTCAAAGGCTGCCGGCAGCTACCAGAAGCTTTTAAGGTGGAATGTTTTCTTGTCTTCTTGTTACTCAATGCATGAGTTTACATTGTGATCAGTCTACAATCCATTCCTGTAATTCATTTTTTTGGTCTCTGGCTCACCAAACACTTTAATGGTTGGATCTGCAAATGCTTAAAAAAGTGTGCATGAATTTAAGATAAGCTAAGATACACCTTTATTGATCCCATAATTGAGAAATTCCAGTGTTACAGCAGTCAAGGGGAAAGAGTCAGATTAAAGATTTCAAAAATTAAACTTAAAAACTTAAATAACTAGGCATGCAAAGTAAGTACAACAATACAAGAAACAGATTATGCAAACTTCAAATATTCCATTACCTCTTTATGAGAATAAAAGTGGCTGAAAGTCTTTTCAGTGCGCTCCGGCAGCGCTACACTCCAAGTTATTCGTCATCGTAAAAGTCTTTTTAAAAGCAAATATGTTATTTGAAAATACAAACAATAAAGCATAAAGCTAACCTCTGTCTTGCTTGTTGAAACATGCTTAGCAGCTAAACATGTTAGCATGAAATAAAAGTTTGAGCTTACATTTGTCCTTATCCTACTAACAACACAAGGACTAACTAGCTCTGCAAGATCATGGAGGTAAAATTAGCTTATTTGACTAGCGAGCTACAGCTAATAAATCTGTTGTTGTCTTTGTAAACTGACAGTGCTGCCATGCAAGCACAAAAAACTTTCATCCTTAACAACAGTAACCAAGGGGGGCAAACAGTTAATAACAGTCAATTATATAGGACACTGCAATTATTAGGACAGCATTAAAACTTGAAATCTCTGAGAGCAGTCGTCAGCTCTGTGTGTCTCTCTTTGTGTGTTATCAGAAGGAGTCCCTGTGGGGCTGAAGCTACTTTATGTGCAGTTGAGATACATGTGTGAACCGGGCATCATCTACAAAGAGAAAAATCATATTTCTTGTGGTTTCACTCTGTCGAGTCATGTCAAGTCAAGTTTGTTTGTATAGCCCAATATCCTATTCAGTGTCTCAATGGGCTTTCCTAGGCCCACAACAGCTCTGAGCCCAAGCTTTCTATGAAGATGAGAAGAAACCCCAAAAATGTTACCACATAAAAGATAGAACAAACTTTGAGAGGATATTTAAGGAGAGATTCTCCCTCTGCCGCAGTATGTATGTCAGCAGCAAAAATATCTTCAGATGTGTGCACGATGGAGATATGTCTATGAGTTGGATGTTTCGACTCTGTGTAAGAGTGTGAAATAGCTCAGTTTGAAAGGAAGAGTTACCCAGGTAAGAGAAAAAAAAGTTAAGGGAGGGTCAACTATGCCGTACTTCAAACTGCATCACTGCAGTGGTTCAAATAAAAGGAATGAGGTTGCTTTGTTTCACGATGAAGTCTGACTACTATTCTGAACGCAGCCTAATTTAAGCAGTCGTTCACCAAGCATTGATGACAAACCAGCTGCTTATGAACCAGATTATCAAGCCCTTAAAATCATCTGAGTTAACACTATATATGGTACCATACAATTCAGTCTAGCTTGGAAATGACGAGATGCGGCTCTTAACTCGGAGTCTGAACGTGACTTTAGTGAACAAAACAAAGGTACATTGCAGCTGCTGCTAGACATGAGTTAAACTCCCTGCTGACCAAAACATTACATTTTTCCCTCTTTTTTTGTCAAGCATAATGTGTAGCAAAGGATTATGGGTAATGAAGTCTCTCAACACAAACACAAAGTACTTGCATCCAAATTCCTATTACGTCTTCTTCTTTACAGTCCATAAATGAACTTAAATGTGTTATTTTAATAAACTAGTAACTTATTAATAACCCTTAAATGTTCTGATTGAACCCTGAAAGCTATTTTTTCTTACATGATAAATCTGCCAGTGCAGCAAAATTATTTTAACTGCTTTCCAATTATTTTAAGAAATTTCTTGAGATGGCTGAGCCTGAGTATATGTTGAAATAACACACTCTTAAAATGTAGACTTAGGAGTCAAATAACCACACAAAAAAGAAACAATAACGCTGTTACACTAACTTAAACATAAAATCTCACAACACTAAACACACCACACCAACATATAATATAAAACCATTGAGGGATATTACAAAAAGAAAGGAGTACAAAAAAAGTAGGTACAGAACACAAGTGTTTCAGAATTAAAACGTGTAGAACTGTAGAAATAGAGCTGCTAAATAGGTTTCACAGAAATCAATCTTCTGACTAACTGTAAATAAGTATTAGGAAGCTTTTCACCTCTGTTCATGGAAACAACTCCTGAGATGCTGTTTTTGCTGATATTAGATATATTTGAACACCAAAAAACAAAACAAACAAGTCCTTTCTCAGTGTTACTGAAACAGTAAAACAATATTATCTGCTTGGCTGACAGGCAAGTCAGTTTAATAATCAAGTGTACAATTTAAAGATACTATGCAGGATTTTCCTAAAAACAACAGAAGTAATCTCTCTCAATCATCACTAATGACCCACTTATTTTTTGTGTTAGGGACGTTTATGGGCGTGTACCCACGCAGTGCTCAGGTGAATGTGACGACCAGGTACAAGACTGCAAGCAGCAGGTATTCAAAAGACACAGCTCCGAAAAAAAAAAAAATGCAAATGTATCGAGGCGATTGCTGGACAAGAGTGAATCTGGGGTTGGCTTTTACTTTACCTTTAGCTCTGGAATGTGTGACAAACAGTAACCGACAATTCTGCAAAGTATACCTTTAAGAATGTAGAGC
Organism: Epinephelus fuscoguttatus; assembly: GCF_011397635.1. Taxonomy (NCBI): domain Eukaryota; kingdom Metazoa; phylum Chordata; class Actinopteri; order Perciformes; family Serranidae; genus Epinephelus; species Epinephelus fuscoguttatus. The sequence goes on along the minus strand of NC_064754.1, from coordinate 28,319,849 downwards.
AGAAAGTTTGAAAATATCTGTGTAAAAGTGTAAAAATCTGTTGGATAGAATATGAAATTATCTGCTCTACACTTGAATATGCTTTAAGGAAACTGATCGATTTTTAATGACTGATAAGACACAGATGCAGTGTGTGCATACTAATACAAAAACAGTGCCTGCAGTCTGTAAACTTAATGGTATAAGCTGATGCATACTGACATTTAATGGTAGAGGTGACATTGACTGATTTTTACTGCTGCCTGTTTTTTAAAGCTCTCTGACCAAACATGGAAGGTGTTGCTGCTTCACTGATGTTTCTGTTGTGTTGTTTTTGTAACATGTTCTTTTTTTTTTTGTTTTTAATTTTTTTTTTTGTTGTTTAATTTAGCACTCCAGTTATTCACCAGCTTTGTGAAATCAGCCAATTGGCAATCACAACAGGGGCTAAACCATACAAACCTTTTGTCAATTAGCACTCAGTAACACCAGGGGAAAATACCAGTGCTTGGCAGCCAAGTGTGTGTTTGGGTGTGTGTCTGAATCATTAAGTGACAGAGTATATTTGTGGAAGAGGGCTTCTTGTTCCTATGTGTTTAAGTGGAGTCAGAGGTCATATGTGTAGGTATGTGTCCATATAGGTATATATTCTATATGTGTGTGTGTGTGTGTGTGTGTGTGTGTGTGTGTGTGTGTGTGCGCGGGCAGGAAGTAATGTCGAAAGGTGTGTGTATCAGGACAAACTAAATATCCCTCCTCGTATAATCCTTTAATTTCCCAGAGCACTGTCCATTTTATCCAGTTTTGTGGCCAAGTCGCAGACATACTGGAGTGTGTGTAGGTGTGTGTGTGTGTGTGTGTGTGTGAATGAAAGAGAGAGACAGCGCATACAGTATGTTCATGTGTCAGAGTCGAACCAGAGAAGAGAGAAGGAAATGAAAGAGAAACAGCCGTTCTGACAGCCGTTGCCAGTATGTACTCTAGGTGTTGGAGGTGTGACATGCTCCGTATTCCTGTGTGTGTGTGTGTGTGTTGAGGCATATGCTGGGTGTTAAATTTGTGAGTGAAAGCAATATTAGGTGTATTCGATTTTATAATGGCCGCCTGTAGTCAGCCTATCATTTTCTCCCTTTGTCACTGTCACTTTTCTGTCTCTTGGGCATTGTGTTGTGATATGACATGTTGTCTTCAGATTGGTTTTGTTTGGAGAGCTTTACTCAGAACCTTACGAATTTACTCCTTAATTTCAGCTTGTCTGAGGAGGTGAAAAACAAGCTGTTCAGAGTTGTGTTAAAACCACAGCTGTCCAGTCGAGGGCTGCAACTAAGGACCTTTTGCTTATCAGTTAACCTGCCAATTGTTTTCTTGATTAAACGTGTTGATCAAGGATTGGTCTATTAATAGGAAGGTTCCTGTTCTTATTCTGCCAACATTGAGCGAGTGCAGCATTCGATGGGTTAGTAGGTGGATTTTGTTACTGTCGGATGAAGCCAGGCTAGCTGTTAGCCCTTGTTTGCAGTCTTTGTGTTAAGCTAAGCTAACAGGCTGCTGGCAGACATGAGAGTTGTATAAATCTCCACATCTTACTCTCAACAAAAAAGCAATAAGCACATTTCCAAAAATATCGATCTATTCCTATAAATGTTCTACTATTACTTTCAGGGTGTCTGCAGGTCCTTAAAAAGTCATAAAATGTCTTACATTCAATTTCACAACAACAAGTCCTTAAATGTCATTAAATAGTCTTAAATTTGAATTTGTGAGGTCCTTACTGCTACAAACATTTTATCTTTATTCATTTATCCAATTTACTTTTTTTTTTTGGTAAGAATGAGTGAAGCCTTTCTATGTAAAAGCCCACTCTTCTAATGTAACGAGTCTTTAAAAAAAACTATAATACTGTCATTTGACTTCATACTTGCACTTATCTGTTTGCGAAATATAGATTAACTTAACTCACTCTCACAACCTTATTCCTACATAACACTTACCTCTGCACAAGACCACATGTTAAACATGATTTGGCCAAAAGTCTGTCCTAAATTTGGTCATAACTTGTCTTGAAAGTTTCTTAAAATGCATTAAATGTGAACTGTCTGATACCTGTAGACACCCTGACTTCTGACTAAAAATAATGTGAGGAGTTTAACACACTTAGCAGTTTTTGTACTTGTAAAATGAGTTTTTGGACATAAATTAAAACATTTATGAGAAACAAAAGTTTGTTTATTTTTTTTGTCAGATATGAACAGTTTGAATCGCAGCAAAAATGATAACATCAAAAAGTACATTTACTGAAGTACTGTACTTGAATTTCAATTCTGTGCTACTTTATACTTTTACTCCACCACATTTCGGAGGGAAATATTGTGCTTTTTACTCCACTACATAGCTGACATATGAGTTATAGGCTATTATTATAGATAAAGCAACCTGGCAGTATAGACATGTATTAAAATTAGCCCCACATTTACCATCTACTTTATAGCTGCTATAAAGTGATCCTTACACATGAATGCATCAATAATTATAATCCAATTATATAATATAATTACTCTGAAATGGGCCATTTTGCATAATAAGTACTATTACTTTTTATACTTTAAAGGTGCTACATACGACATTTAAATTCTTGGCTGGATTGCCTGCACTTTACCCTTAACTCTGACGCCAGAAGCAAACATGAAGGTGCTAGAGCCAAAAAGATGGCAGATAGCAGTGCTAACAATGCTAAAAGAGCCAATGGTGACCACTACGGGTCATTATGGCATTATCAGCAGTAACCGTTGAATGAGCTCATGTAGAGTCGCAGCAGCTAGCTAGCTGGTGGGACATCAAGTGAGGGACTGGCATGCACTAACATGCACGCACAGCTGACCTGGCTACAAAAACAAAGAACAGAGAAGCTCAGGCTACAACACAAACAGAGGGCAACCTTACCACACTTCATCTTTACATAGCAAATAGTGGATTGCTCAAGTGGCAGCTTCTGAGGCTGAAAAATGAAGCCAATGCGGAAGTGCCAAAAACTCCAATTCACTGAATGGCCACTAGAGGTTGGCTCCAAAACAGAGTCAGTCCCCACAGACTTTATTAAAATGTCCAAATTTACAGAAAAAATAAACATGTTTACAGCTTGGTACAGAAAAAACGGTTTTGGTCTCTATAGCTTATTCCAGTATTCATGACAACTGTATAGGTGGTGATTTATTTTTTTTTTGATAACTCACCAATTTACATCTTATCAATGCCCAAAGTTACACATATTTAATGGAAGGATGCCTTGAGTGACAGTCTGTCTGCGAGGCGTCACCACAGTCTGAGTATGAGCCACCCCTCGCTCCTCCACAGTTCCAACCTCTCGTCCAAATATGGTCACTTCTGGCTCAAAAAAACAAAGACGATGAAAGTCAAAAAGCCAAGGAGTCCACAAACCAATGGATGACATCAGGTTAGCGACATCCATTATATATTGAGTCTGTGGGGTTGCTGCTATATTGATGTTCAAAATCTCCCGTATATTTTATTTCTAATACTCTTGTACTTTTACTTGTGTACAGTTTTAAATGTATGACTTTTACTTGTTAGAGACTATTCCTGCACAAGTGCTGTATTGCTACTTTTACTTGAGTAAATGATCTTAGTACTTTTATCTCCACTTGTATTCAGTATAGCAGAACACATTTGATAAAAGGTGCAGGATGTAAATAGCTGATTCTTGGCCAGCCCAAGGTCATCAGTATTTGATGACCTGGGAATGAGACTTAACAATCAACCATCCTCCTCCAGCATTACATACTTCACTTTAAGATCACAGAGCCCAAAACTCAGTTTACACAACGTCTTCGGGAGGTGAAAACAAAATAAAAATTCGAGACATACTTCCATTCTTATTTCTCTATCCCCCTAAGATCTCCCACAGACATTCATTACCATGACAACCCTTAGAATCCTGGGTAACGACAAACAAGAAGCGCTGTCAACCGCTCAGGACTGCTCGAGTATACCAGAGCAACAGCAAACATGGCTCTGCTCTTATACGGAGAGACTTAACCAAGACCCAGGTTTTATAAAGAGTGTGATTTTTAAAACTGTGAGCAGCAAAAAGCTACAATAATCATGTGTTGGACTGCACAGTACTGTATTATGTCCTTGTTATATTGTCCACCCTCTAAAAATGCTCTTCCTCTGCTACTCTTTTAATAGCAGTGGAAGTAGTGTAATTTTCTTATCAGTTCTACTGTATGTGAAATAGGAAGGTGTGGGAGGTGGACCATGTTACCCCCTTCCAGTATATGCACTCTTTAATAGTCTTTTCTGCAAAACAAAGCCCACAAGTCAGCGAATCAGGAACTAAAACCATGTTATTTTCAAATATATCATCTTGTTTGCTCTGTGTAAGGTTATAAAAAACATCAAGTAATTGCTGAAAAAATGCCACATAGTTTAGTTATACTAGACAAGGCGAAACAATTTTATTTACACCGCACATTTCAGTACAAGTCAGCTCAATTTGCTCTGCATTAAAGTGCATCCAGAAACAACAACAACAGATTCAACAGACAGAGACATGCACAGAAACATGCAGCAACAAGTCACATGTGCCAAAAGAATATAATAATTTATAGAGATATTTGTTTTATGTGTGACCAGCTGAAAAGGCCATATACATAATCAAACAACTTCAGGGCTGTGTCCGAAATCACCCACTACTCATTACATTGTTTACTATATAGTGAGTTCGCCATTTTCTAGTGCTGTCTATATAGTGGGAATTATTTATACCCAATATAGTGTACTCAACGTATCGTACAGTGTACTGTGAAAAGTAGTTAACAACTGACGGTCACTCAGCAAGCAATATATCCCATCCAACAGCGCCAAAGGAATGGACAGGCTATATGGGACGGACACTGAGACAGATGAGAGTAGAGAGCAACTCGACTTTAAAGTTTTTGGCACCTGAAGAGACAAAAATAAATTGGCATTTACCCCTTTGTGAACTCCCACCCCTGGACACAGAATGGCCAATCATAGTGTAGTATGGGGCCGGCTCAGACCAGGGTCCGACAACAACATAGCTGGTTTTGTGGATTTGGAGCTAAATGTTGTGCCTGGGGCACGTCGTGTATTAATGATACTCGTTACCTGGAGAGGTTGGAAAAAGATATATGTTCCTGTTCCAAAACCAAAATCAAACCCTGAAAAGTGTAGGGTTAGCTAGCTAGCTACTGAGGATATAGCCTACTGAATGTACACACATGCTGCTTTTGCTTTTTAGTGATTATAACAGTGAAACAAAGACCGACCCTGCTGTACAGGAACCAGTGAAGGGAAGCAGGGAAACTTTGCTGATATTGAACCAGCTGTGTGTCATCACACTGTGTGCAGAAGAATGTTGTTTGACTTCCCCTGGAGATCCTTGCCCATCCGACGGTGGAGGTCTGGCAGCTGGCAGCGGCACGAGGAGACGTTCATCTGCACACACTGTGATGCCACACAGCTGGTCCAATATCAGCAAAGTTTCCCTTTATATTCATTGTCTTCTGTGGCGATCAGCAGTGATGTGGTGGTTCACTTTCACACTGTGATCTGTAGCCTATAGTTCGGCTTTAGCTTCTAACTATCTTTGTCTTTTTAACCTGTTGTTGCTGCTGAGTCAGTTTGACATCCTGGATATATCCTTCAAACACAGACTGTAGACCCCTCTGTCTGCTTCTCTCTGGAATCACTCTTTCATTTTCCCAAAAATATGATAATATTTCTTCAGGGAGTGCAGTTAGTGACAGTGTGGGCTCCATGCTTACTGTGACAGCTTGCTGGACCATCACAAAGGGGCGGGGCTTAGCAGAGGGTCACTTGATCTTCTCCAGTGCTTGACACTAACTGTGCAGAGTAGGGCTAATAACGCTAGCTAATGTTAGCCTGCTGGGTCACGACTAGCTGTGATTTGTACCGTGTTGGCGTAACGCATAATGTTGTACATTCACAAGTTACTACATGACTGATGGGGGAAACAAACTTCAACATATCAAATGTTAAACAGAAAATTACTGACATTAGCAGGACAGGTTGAAATTATGCCGCTCTCTCTCCTGTTGTCTGTCTGTCAGTGTAACGTTATTAATAGGCCGATGTTTAATGTGAGCAGAGCAGCGCATCTCAACACAACACAAATGGCCACAAAGTACTTTGTAATGCTGTTTATTAATTTGGGGAAAATATGCTCAGAATAATTTCATGTCTTTATCATAAATATGCATGCCAGTATTTGTTATGGATGGTTCACCAGCTGACATTGATGTAACATGTTTTAATGGTGCAACAGCAATGATGTAATGGCGCCTAGAAAATAACCTGAGTAGTGTCTGATAATGTTTTTTGATGTTGCGGATGATCTCACTGTATAGTCCTCTACATAGAACTCCTTATATAGTGAGTAGGGAGTGGTGAAGGAGTGAATGATTTTGGACACAGCCCAGGTGTCCCGTAAACAAATGCACATAGTAACTTGTTGCTAGGCGACACTGGCTGGTCAACCATCGTATATAGTGCACTGCCACTTACACCACAGGGCTGCAGCTGAACCAGAGGAGCTGAACAACGACAGGCAGTGAATGGGGAGTTGGCCAGTGTTCAGAATCACCTGTTACAAAATGAAGACAAAGGAAGTCTCCTTTAATATGAATTCAAAACAATTTGGTGTTTATTACACATTGTGATTGAGAGCCACTGACTTCAGTTTAATAGAGTGTAGAAATCAGTCATTTTCTTCATTCAAGGGAGGCTACAAACATCATATTTTCATTAAATCTGAGCCTAACAACCTGTTTTTGAGGACGTGAATGTGTAGTTAATATCTCTGTTTGTCAATCACTGGCTGACCTTTCATTCTACCTTCATACCTCCTCTGTTGATCATGAATATCGCGTACATAAAAGGAGAGCAGGCTTGTTTATGAGATATGAAAACCAGCAATTCTAAAGAGATGTTTTTATTTCTAAAAGCTCACAAATGCACAGATTTAGAAAAGTTTAGGGAGCAAAAATAATACTCAGATTTTATCTGCCATGAACACAAAAATGGAGAGATGCAATTTTGGCTGAACTTCCAGATAAAATCAGAGTAGCATATCATGGAGCGTCACACACACACACACACACACACACACACACACACACACACACACACACACACACACGGCAGCACCATGATGTCAGGACCAAAGTCACATCATCTTGGAGAGAAAACAGGCCAGAATCTCATCACTGCATCCTGAAATGAGATTACCACCCCAGCCTTGCTTTTATATAGAAGTCAATATATCATTCATCCTGCCTCTGCCTCCTTCCCCTGCAAATTGTATTAAATCCCAGATATGTCCCTTAGAATAAAGACCGGCTTGCTGGGTGGGGTGGTGGGATGAGAGACAGAGGGAGAACGAAAAGAGAGAGAGGGAGAGAAAGAGATGCGAGTGTTCGGGGCTTCACAGAGCGCAGAGCCTCTTTCTGCGTCACTCAGAGCAAGCTCAGTCAAGGACACATTGAGACGTGTAAACTCAAAATATCACACACGGGAGTTCGTATCTGTTGTGCGTCTTCGTCTGTATGCATGTCACACAAAGTTGGGTGCACCATTACATCTTTGTGCCACACACACAGGAATGCACACTGTGAACAAAGCTAATGCTCTCAAATCAGTCACCCCACACTGTGTGGACCAAAACATCTGGACAGAGCCTTGGATACCGACAACACAAGAAATAAAACACAACAAACAGGAAGGCAAAAAGAAGACAAGACCCTTTCCTTTATAGATTTTCTATAGATAAGGGCTGCACTATGCTGCTTATGGTATGTGTATAATCCAAACACACACATGTGGAGATATGAGTACATACTTGCACAGATACATACATATCCACACATTTGAAAAAGAATTTTGTAAATAGCAAAGTAAATCTTTTACTTTCTGCCCTCTCTTCATGTTTTCTTGCTGCTCTTTGTACTAAATAAATAATATCCAACCATGTAAATAACCAGTGTTTTTGGGAAAACATACACGGGCTCTTTCAGCTAACAGCAAGCTGCTTTTCTGCTCCTGCCAGTCTTGTGAGAAACGCTCTCTGCTATGAGCATCATAAAAGAGAAAGTCTTTATTTGGAAGTAGCTAATTCAGGAGAAAAGGAATACTTGCACCTATAATGTTAAATATGCTGAGTAAGGGTACACAAAAATGTTAGTAGTTACTGAGGAATGCACCGATATGGATTTTTTCAACCGATACCAATAACTGATAATTACCTGCTTCTTGGCGCTATCTCCCCGTCCCTTGATAGACTAGCCTATAACTACCAAGTAGGATAGTAATGTGCTATTGATTTGCCTCACACATTAAAACTGAACTTAAACAAACAAATGGCTGTGTCTCACACACACACACAGTCAGAGAGGTAACAATACATATAATCACTAACTGTAGCATCACATGGCTAGTGGTTAAGTTTAACAACAGAGTCAAGCCTTTTAAAAGCTTGGTGTTGGATGTAAGCCGCCGCTGCCAATTAGCTTGTGCTAACGCTCTGGAGACAGTCCTCCTGCGCTGTGTCTAACCTGTGTTGGGCGGTCGGAGATCAGACAATCCTGTTGTCTTTCTCTGGAACTTTGAAAGACGTCCACACCACGACATGCTTTGCCCTCTAGACAGCGTGCTGCAGTTGTTATTGTTCTTCTTCTCTGTGTTTATTGGTGGCTCGGAAACCAAGTTTTAAGGTACATGTTCAGCCCCCCACTGTGTCAGGCTGTATAGATGCTGCCCTTGTTAAGTCAATGAAAGCAGTCTGGCTTCATTTTATTGGTGTTATTTATGGGCTACAAATTGAATTATTGTAATAATGCATAATTATAAAAACGGCCCATTGTTGGCTTGGTATCGTGCATAGCTAATTTGATTATCACAGCAGTTGATTATTTCCTTGTCAATCAACAACCCAGTTATCAGAAAAAAAGTTGGCATTGTACATTTCTGCAAACCACAGACGTGTTTGTACGTTACCATGTAGTGGATATGTTGAAACAGCCCACTTTCACTCCCAACTCCTCAAATACTGACACTTTTTCAGTGATTTTGGTGTCAGCTACTGATGTACAGAGTCACCTTTCACAGCTGTATGATATGCACCTGGTGGTGGCTATATCTGAAGCCACTGGCAACTACTGTAGTATAAAGAGCAAGAAAGTTCCTATAGGGTGGGCGGGATTGGGGGTGGATGGGTCAAACAAACACGAGACTTTCATCTGAGAGCCCACTGTAAGTTTCCTGTGGGACACCAAAAGTCAAAGTTAATTTAAGAACAGCAGAGTGTGATAGTATGTGAAGCCTGCTACACTAGTGTCATATTTGAAATATAAAAGTAACGCACACCAAGAATTATAATGAGGTGCTGATCACTGGCAGTAGACTTGACTAGTAGTGTTGCACACTCTGGCTCCATATGGGCTCCTTTTATTTTGATGATGTTTCAGCCTTTGTGCCTTCTTGACAAAACAGAAATGTATTTTGAAAAGACACGACGCATGTAACAAGCGTCAATGGAGATGCTGTCCTTGAACGTCCACGACCGCTGTAGGAGGCTGCATAGCACATCATAGTTTGACAGTGAGGTCCAGTGACGGCATTTGATGAGGTGGAATGAAAATGAGTTGGTTGAAACTACTGTTTCAACAACACTGTGATGAATGTGTGGTGAGGGTTAGGCACAAGACCCACTGGGTTATGGACAGGAAAAAATCATGTTCTGGCTTGAAATACCAGGTTTTTGGGGACCTATTCTGGCAGGAAACGCAGTGATATTTTGGTGAAAAATTACTGCTCTTTGTGGCACTATCACCAGTGAAAAAACAGCAGAGGGTCGCTTAAAAAAAGCATACGTTTGGTACCTAGAAAGCGGTTTGTAAAACAGAGATGAGTGGCTAAAACACAACTGGTTTTGTGGTTTGTTGGTCTGGAGCAGTGGTCTGCAGCTCTGCAGGCAGCTCACCTAGGTGACATGCCGCTCACCATCCCCTCCAAATACTAATGACAATGTCAGCTCATATATTACGTCACTTTAGAAACGTTGATATCGTACCAATGAAAGGTGCAAATGAAACGTGTTCATGGTTTGCAGAAACATACGATTTTAACATTTTCTTCTGCCGACTGGGCTGCCATCAACTAATCAATTAATTGACCAGTTGTAGCATATTTAGTTAAGACTAAGTCACTTAGTTCGAATTGGGAATTTGTGATGCTACAGTATACAGTGATGTTTTTCAACTTGTTGAGAGCCTGTTTCAACATGACGTCCTTGTGCACAAAACCAGGTCAATAAAAAAATTATTTTCAGATTGGTGAGAGAGAACATGCCTCCACACAGCCCTGACCTTAACCCCATCCAACACCTCTTTGATGACTGCAAGCCAGACCTTAGCCGTGTTCATACAGATGACAGCAATGTGGGGAAAAATGCAATCCTCTCATCCACCCCTGCTGAGCCAACGCAGAGAGCTCCTGCAAATAAACACAGGGCCGTCCTGCAGGAAAGTTGAAAAAGTAGGCTCAAGTTTTGCCGCAGCACAATGCAGCGTGATCCTGCATGGTGCTGCGTTGAGCAGTTAAATATGTGCAGGCGCTCTTTCATGATGGATTACGTTGTAACATGAACACCGTATATCTGCTGTTTACTATTGGCACCACAGTTTAGAGACAGTAAAATGCCACAATACAAAATACAGGAGAGGACAGCAGAGACAAAACACCAGACTATGCACACATACAGCTCAGTGCTTCCAGCCACAGAGAACATTATCCCCACAGGAAGAAACAGAAAAAGTCTACTGTCCTTACACTGTACCTCATCACACAGCAGTGTGACTCACCCACCCTTGTCTTCCCTCTCTGGTCTACAGTTGCCAACTCAGCTATTTAGCTCACGTCTGCCCTCTCTGACCATGCATGGCCTCACCCCTCCTTTCTCTCCCCCCCCCCCCCCGCTCTCCTCTGTTCTCCTCTCCTCTCCTCTCCTCTCCTCTCTCTCTCTCTATTGGCTCCTGCTGCTCTCTAACTCTTAACAAAACCCCTCATGTGCACCAGCACATACGTGCACACACATGCATTTAAGGCACTTTATATACTTAAGATGCAAATGCAACATAAAAGAGTGTCCTGATCAGCAGAAGGTCCTGAAGCCAATCACTGTAATGAGCTCCTGTGGGATGTGCGCATGTCTGGATTGCATATGATTGTACTCGTGTGTCCTGTCTATCTGTGTGCATGCATGTGTGTGTGTGTGTGTGTGAATGGAGCTCTCTATGATGGCCGAACAGTTGACTACTGTCCGTCTGTCCACATTTTCTACAATTAGAACTGAGTGACTGTCGGAATATTTGGCTCTTTTTCTTCTTCCACCCTCACAGCCCTTTGATGTGTGCAGCCAGCAGCTGTGTTTCAGTGGGCCGGGAGCCAATCAGAAGCCAACTAGGGCTCCTTATACTTTGGCCCAAAACTGCAAAACACTGGACTCTTTGATTTGAGTGACATGATCATTTTGTGTTCAGTTGATGATTAAATGGAACAGAAAGGGAGGTCTGCTGAGGATTGGAGAGTTTTTGATGAATGTGTAAATAGTGCATCCATCATGCTTCTGGCCTACATCTGGCCACTTGAGCCTCTCTGTATATGCATATAAAGCAGACCCATATATGCATATTATCACACCAAGTTCCTGTGCTTTAATTAGTATCTGGAGGGACTTTTCAAACAGCTAAAATAGGAAATTTAAATGAACCACAGGGGTGCTGCAATAACCTGGCAAGTCTACAAGAGTGGAGTCCAAAAAACATCCAAGAATCGATTGAGCCGGATAATGTACAAGCTGGACAAATTAATGAACTATGGGGGATGTTTAGACCACGATGTGACTCACAGTCCCTCAAACAATATTTAACATGACTGTCCAACTCTTTTGTCTTATACTATTTAACTTTATGTTGAATGTGTTGGAAAAACATGTCAGTGCTTCTCAAACAGTCACTTTCTTTTTCTAGCTTTAAAAATGAGTGGCAAAGACCAGTGACAGACCAGTAAAGGATTGTTTTTGTCCCAGTTCAGAATCAGTAGGCGTCATGCTGTCTGAGTGAAAGAGAAAACTGCCACATATTTGCTTTCATGTTCACAGTAGCAACCAAGACAGCTTTTTTCCTGCTTTGGTAGCTCCGTGCTTCAACATGTTCGTGAGTCAGACGGCAGTTTTTGTGGAATTCTTTTTTCCCTCTCGTAACAATGATTGTCCAAGCAGTATAACAGACGCCCAGCATGAAAAAAATGGAATCCATTTTTATACAGTATTGTATGAATTGAGTTAAAGGAGCAGTGTGTGAGACTTGGGGAGATTTAATGGCATCTAGCGGTGAGGATTGCAGATTGTAACCAGCTGAAACTTCTCCTGGTTAGAATTCCTTCTGTTTTGACTTGGTTTTCTCTGACTCCTCTGGCACGTCACTAGAATGTGTGCTCACCTTTTTTCTCTGATAGCTTCAAAGCCGGATATTCCGGAGGTTTTTACAGGGAGCTGAATTATCCACAGAGGTGTCTTCCTCTTCAAAACAAATGGACCTGGTGATTTAAACCGGTAAAAACACAGAATAAGCAGTTTAATGCTAAAAATAATAAGGGTTTTTCTGATGCTCTTGTCGGGGGGCTGTGGGGTCTTCTAACGTCAGTGGCCAATGTGAAAATGCAAAAACACAAAAAATGTAAATAGCCCTATCTAGAGCCAGTGCTTGTTTTGTCCATTCTAGGCCACTGCAGAAACATGGCAATGCAACAAGGCGATCTCCATAGACGAAGACCCGCTCCCTATATTGATTTAAATGGCTCATTCTAAGGCAACGAAAGCACAATGATTTTTATTTTCAGGTGATTTTACCCTCAAGAAAACATACTTATTATATTCCGTTTCTGCCACTTTGTCCTCCTAAATCCTACACACTGGACCTTTAGGTCAACTGCATACTTAACTCTTCTTGTCTCAGAGTCCAGACTAAAGAATGTGCCTGTCAGTCATTTACATAACCAGACAGTGCAGCAATAGCTCATGGTAAAAGTAATGAAATATATTTTCTTTGCAATAATAAACCTCTGTGTGCTTTGTATTCATAATTGACATCTTTTCTTTCTGGCTCAAAGACTTGATACTCCCAAAAGCTGGAAACACACAATAATATCTGAGTTAATTGTTGAACCTGAGGCTCTGTGGTGAATAATGATGTTAACAGGGCGCAATAAGCTACTGAGGCTTTTAGGTTTTCTCTGAGGGTCTTAAAAAAGTTTATTTAGTTAGTTAAGGATCTGATGTAAACACATGTACAGAATACAGATACACATGCATTATAAGTTTATGTCAGCCTGGTTTCTTGGGGCGTATTATTTTATTGTAAAATGCTGTTTGTTCGAAGATTAGTTCTTTCAGTCAAAACATTTTAACCAACTAAACAATAATCAGCAGCTTATTTCACATATTGATCTTTAATCATGTCGCTCCATCCATGTCATCATTGCATGAATAATGAACATTCTGGGGCCAGTGTGGGAAGTAGAATAAGCTCTATTCAAGCGCATTTTTAATTTGCACATACAAAATCAAGTGGAAACACTAAAGATCAAAAAGAATCTTGAAAAATAGCAAAAAAGTTTTCAGGCTTGGGGGAGGTGGAAAAGTTGGTGTAGGAGTAAAAGGTAAATGCAACTAATTGCAGTGTAAACAGAGTCAGTGAATAAATGATGATGTACGGTCAATGCATAGGCCACGGCACTAACACTTCTGGGCTACTAACTGAAGCTAACACTTCAGTTAGTAGCCCAGGCTATTGTTTGCTTAAATCACTGTACTCACAGGTCTATATTTGGGACAGGCATCTAATTCTTTTTAAACAAAAACTTTTGCTCAGTAAAGATGGGAAATATGATCAAATTGTTTATTTGAACCAGTATGAATATAACTTGTATGAAAATTTGAATAACATATCAATTATTTGTTTAACTATGACACTCGTTTCGTGGCACTCAAGGATAACAACGCTCAGCATACCGACACACTTTATGCTGTTAAAACAATATTAATAACTTGGATTAATTGTTTTGAAAACCAATTTTTATTCTTTTGATCAGTGGACCCTTATGGACTAAAGAAATATGAATTTTAACATTTACATTTGTATGTCTCAACAGCTAACTAATGTTAGCTCAAGTGGGTAGTGAATGATCCGGTTTTATACATCCTAAGAACTTCTATAAAAATGAACTGCTTGGCAACCAGACCAGGCCTCTGAGACAAGCCTTTATTTGTCAAAATGTGTACCTATACCAGGCTAGTTGAAGAGACTGGGCATTTAAATGGGGCCAGTACACCATAGATAAAGTTCCAAAACAAGAAGCACTTCCTTTATGGCAGTGCTGAATTTTTACTTTTTTTTTTTTTTTTTTTTTTTAACATGTATTTAATTTGCTATATTCTCCAAAACCAACCATTTATATATATATTTCATTCATATCACCACACATACTGTCATCTATAACAACGTATTATTAATTGATAATCTGGATTTCATTTATTTGAAGTTAAAACCTTAATTTGCCTGGCTGTTAAATAAACGTAGTGGAGTGAGAAGTGGAATATACGGCTTGTAAGTGTGCTGAAGTACATGTGTAAAGAAGTATAAGATGAGGCTTGAGATGAGCACCTCAAGCCTGTAATGACTCTACTTGTGTAAATATACTTAGTTACATTCCATCACTGCTTTAGTCTCTGAGGAAATGCTATGGGAACAAATTGTGCGTACACATCAGCTTGTATGTGCACCACAATGAAAAGGTCAGACATTTTCCTGTAAATTGACCTGTTTTCTCACCCTCTCAAGACCACACTCAATCAGTCCTCTAATGTTTCCCCTTGTGACCGGTCTTCAGGAGCACATATCCCCCAAATGGGTCATCCTGGGCCATCTGCTGCTTGTCACTGGCTGATTACTGCGCTTGTCTCCCTGCTTTGTCTGTCACCTGGTTGCTAGAGAAACAGCATGACATGACCATGAACATCCAGCCTGCTGAATTGTCCTTGAGCCAGAAACTGACTCCTTACCAGCTCTAAATAAGGCTACTGCTCTGTAGCTGGAGGGCAACCGAAAAGAGATCTCCCTAGAGGGATAAACAGAGTATCACATTATTGCTAATTATTATCAGTGGCCCTGATGTGCCGATGATGAACACCTGATTTAATTATCATTGAAGAGTCTTTTTCTTATCAGCCTTATCGCAGCGCCGAGGTGTTAAAAGTGCAGCAAAATTAGGAAGTAGATTTTGGAAGTGCTATTTCCCCTCTGAACAGCCTGGTCTCTTAACCCGAAATAATCATCCTTTAAAAGGAGCTTGTTACATATTGCACGATGGCCTGGTGAATACAAATGACTAAATGCGCAGATCTTATAAATGTCAAGGAAATTCCTGCCAATCCGTGTCCGTATGTGTACATAATTAATGAAGTAGCGGTACTCCGAAAAGGGGGGGGACATAGGTCGCGCTTAGAGAGACTGGCATTGCCATAGGAACCAGCTGCACCCACGCATTCATGGAGGGAAGGCAGGCAGAGTCACAGAGAGACGGGGAGAACAAGAGAGTGAAAAAGAGAACGAGGGAGATGTGAGAGTGATGTCTTTGATGTGACTAGCAGCCTCGGGTCTCTAATCTCTTCCTTCTAAATATTTTTCTGCTTATGCGATGAGATTTACCCTCTTTTGGAAAAAAAAAAAATCCCTCCATTTACATGTTCTTTGCATCCGTGACAGATGTCCTTGGGCAGAGTGAACATGGAGATGAGAGTTAAGTCAGAGATATGAAACGGAGAGCATGCTTTAAAACAGGAAATGATGTCAGTCAGTCCACCTCTGTGTGCTGCTATGTGAGGGCGGAGGGGGGGTGATACCTGCAGGGTGCCTCAAACAGGAAGGAGCCTTCAGGCGAGCAGAAACGCACTGTAGGATTTTATATGTATTGGACATTTGGGGGCCCATGTGTCACATCTTATCAGGCTGCCCAGAGTATCTTAGCAGCCGCCCCGAGTCTGCTGCGTGATAGCTCTGTCTGTCACATACTGTAGCTGCACTGAAAATACTGTGGTGTCATTTTGTTTGGCTGAGCATTGATCTCTCTCATCTTGCTCACAGCAAGCCCATCAAATATTCCTTTTATCAAATCCAAGCTTCCATCAATTACTAACTAGGCTCAGGCACAGAACTTTGTTTTTTCTGTTGGATTTATCAACTTGTTTCCATACAGTAGAGACAACAGTGATGTTTTAGCTGTAACAGGGCGTGTTCATAAAAACCCAGTAGGCAATATTTTATTCTGTTAGATGGGCAACTTGCTGTGAAATGAGTCTATGGAACGATTTTGAAGAGACTCAGATCTCTGCTGTGCAGAATGTAGCACTGAGAAGATTGTCTATCCAATCT
This sequence comes from Epinephelus fuscoguttatus, assembly GCF_011397635.1. Taxonomy (NCBI): domain Eukaryota; kingdom Metazoa; phylum Chordata; class Actinopteri; order Perciformes; family Serranidae; genus Epinephelus; species Epinephelus fuscoguttatus. The sequence continues at coordinate 28,303,323 of NC_064754.1, read as the reverse complement.
CAGTGCTCTAGAATGTGTCTGTAGCAGCAAATATTAAAAAGTCAAGTACCGACAGGTGACACGAATGGCTGGTCAGATTTGTAATCTTGATATACTAATTTTTCTCTACGTCTACACATTTTTGAATCTCATTTCTCTATCCTGTCACATTTCTGTATTATCATCCCCTGTATATCATTTATTCTCTCATCTCTTTGATCTAATTTCTGTAATTTTATGTCATTTTTAAAATTCTGATTCATCTGTGTCATTGATTTACTTATTTTATCGTGTGTAATCTATAATTTCTCATAACATTTTCTTTAATCCTAATTTTCTCCCCTCATTTCTTGCATCTAATTTAAGTATCCCATCTCATTTCTCTCTTTCTTTTCATTTTATTTCTTTTATCTGATCTATTTATTTCTTTTTATACTCTCGTCATTTTTACAAATTATTTTTTTCAAGATAATTTCTTTAATCTCATAAATTTCCAAAATCAGATTTTTCCATTCCATTTCATTTCATGTATCTCAGTTTTCTTTCTCATGGCATTTCTCGAATCTCATTTCTATTTCTCATCTACTATCTTTATATCTCTCTTCTCATTTGTTTAAATTTATTTAAATTTCTTTAAATAACTAATCTAATATTTTAATAATCTAATCTCATTTCACTTTCTAAATCTGTATCTATCTTTGCCATCAGATTTTTACATCGCTTATATCTCTTGATGCCATCTCTTTTATCACGTTTCATTTTGTCTCATCTCTTTTCTTCGGTTATATTTCTGTAATTTCCTCTGTTTAATTTCTTTAATCTGATCTCTTTCATCTCCTCTCCTCTTTTTAAAACTCATATCTGCATGAATTTTTTATAATTTATTTCTCTATTTTATCTCATTTCTCCTTTCATCTCATTATCTCATCGATCACTTTTCATTTAACTCAGCTCAGCTCAACTCAGAAATCTTGTTAAGATAAAAGTCGAGCTGTTTCTCTATTCTATAAAACTGGCACTTTTGAGATATACCCTGTTCATGTGGCACCGTGACAGTCTGTGGAAACGCAGGAAAGGAAGTGTAGAATGATAAGGAGGGTAAGAGAGGTCAGTGCGAATGATAAAGAGGAAGTTCGATGTCGTCTTGACGCCCGCGCTGACGGGACCATCTGTCAAACGCACCTATCGTCCAGCTCGCCTGCAGTCACCTCACTCATTATCATCACTACAGCCTGATGGATGGACTTGTGTGGCGGTATGTGTCAAGCCTGAGTCAACACCACAGTGACTGTGTGATATGTCGGGTGAGACGGGGGACAAGAGTGCTTCCAGCAGGTTTTGTCATTAGATAATTGTGCGTATGTTGCTGCCACAACACAACATGTATGCTTCAGGGCGGCACAGGCTATCATTCCCCCCACGCCTTTGTTCCCACTCTTCCTGTTCCTCAAGATGGAAAGTCTTTGCTCTTTCCTTTCATTTACTGTCCTTTCCATCCCCTCACTTCCCTGTCCTTTCCCTTCACTGTTCCTCTCCTAATCTGTCGTTTCCTTTTATTTTCTTTCCTTCTTTGTCCTGTCTTGTCCTTTCCTCTCTCTTCCATTTCTCTTCTGTCTTTTCCCTTTTTTTCCATTTCCTGTCTTGAACATCTTACGTCTTTCTTGCCCCTGTCATGTTTGGTGAATTCAATTAAAAATGGATGTTGAACTTTTTCAGTGATAAAGTTCTGTGCACCAGCTTCATTGCTTAGTGATTAAACTTGTGTCTGACAGTAGCTTTTTGAAACCCTTCTCCCCTGAGGCTGAGAGAATGACAAAAACAAATATTAGGAAAAAGATTTGGGTCGTTCGCTTGTCACAAAAGAACTTCCTTGTTGTCTTTGTTTGCTGAGAAAAGATCTGGGTTTAAAATGTGATATTTGACCACCTGAGCCGGATGTCCTGTCATGTGCTATGAGTTCTGCAGTAGTTTAACAAAACCTGAGTGCCTCTGCGGCGTGTTTGAATCCCAATGAAGACCACGAGATCGAATTGTTGTCACTCATTAATGCTCCTTCTTATTCTCTTTGAGGCGTCCCTTCCAACTCTTTTACTTTAATCAAAATACAGTATTTCTCCCGCTCCTCTTCCCCGCTGCCCCCCCCATACACACTCAAACACACACACACACACACACACACACACACACACACACACACACACACACACTTTCTGTAACCCTACCTCCTTAAAAGTGATCTATACCACCAGAGGGGTAATTTGCTTTAGCTCAAATCCTAGATGAAAGCCATTTTTCACCCAACAGAGTCAGGACGGCTACATATTCAAGTGCTAAGAGCAATATATTTCACAGAACGGAGGTGGGAATGGGAGGAATAGTAAAGACCGATGGGGGAAGGGTTCAGAAAAACCTACAGTTCTGAATGTAGTTCATAGTATCGGGGACATTCTGCGCCACTTGTCTTTTTCATTCCTAACATCAAACAAAATAGATGCCATTGTTTTTGTGTCTTTTTCTGGTGATGAGAATGTGTTAATTAACCAAGGAATGCCTTTGCAATCATTCGTGCAGTGAGAATAATGAGGAGGAGAAACACTCACTCATGCATTATTCATTTAGGGAACCATTTTATTTTGTACTCATTTCTAAAGTCCAGAAGATAAAGCACCGGCCTGGTGTTTTGCTCCTGTGAGCCAGTCAGAGATTACCGTACTGTGACTCAGGCAAAAAAGGTACTGTCGATCTGACTCCTCTCTACATATCAGCTTTTATTTCACATTCCACTTTAGTAATGTATGGGCGGTCACAGTTAGGTCCAAATCATCCTGCAGCCCAGGGAGCGGCTGCTTTACTGCTGTGGCGAGAAAGAGTTATTATAGCCCTCTCTCTTCCTGCTCCAGTATTGGCACTCTAGAGTGATGTTGGGCCAAATGACTTTACATATTTAATGTATTGCCACAGGCTGGAAGGCAACAGGCATCCACTCCTCGCATTGTGCACTACTTGTCCCTTATGCCTTCTAACAGCAGACCTAAATGATGCTGCTGGAGGGATTCTCAGCTCTGCCCTGGGCTTGTCCACATGCCATTTTAAAGACTGCGCTGTGGTTTCAGGTTTGAATTTGAAAAGAACCTTAGCAGATGTGCATGTTCTCCGGCTGAGTGAAATCAAAGTGTTTTGCTCCTCAAGGAGCATCACAGCTGAGCTGTAAGGCATGCGCTGCTCCATTGGCTTTGTGCTCGCTGTGAAATAACTGTAAACTGCCTGTGAGATTTTCATACCGCAACTTGATTAAATCAAATGTTGTTTGGCTCATTTTGTCATCCGAGCTCGGGTTAAATTTTGTTGTATACCATTCTGCTCGGTGACGTGCAATGTTAGCATACGAGGAGCATCATAAACACAGGAGAGGGTTGAGGTTGGGATGTTATTAGTTTCTGCTTCTCTTATCTCTGCACAGAAGGTGAGTATTACATTGCTATCTCTCTGAAGAGTGTGTGTGTGTGTGTGTTTGCACTTATGAGTCTATGCGGAAGGTAAAATGTGTGTTGCTCATCAGACCAGTGGTCCTTGACAGTCTAACATCTGACACACAGACACACACCCACACGCACTCATTTTGTATTCCTATACTTTTGAGGACCCTCATGGATGATGAATTTTCTAAGCCTCTAACTCCTAACATTAACCTTAAAACCAATGGGGATATTTGCTGTACTAAGCCTGTTGCAACTCACAGTCAACACAATTTCTCAATTTTATTTTCATTCCCTTTTCCCATTTTTTGCAATGCTGAACAGGGACGCCTTAGCATGTATAATGCATGAGCTCAAACATAAAATTTCCACCAGTGGGGCTTTTCATGCATTTTACATGTGCAAAAAGTAAATGATGACAATGACTATTTGACTTTTAGCAGCTAAAGAAGGGACACATATCCTGAATAAATATCCCCCAAAGTGTTAACAATCAAACAAAGTGAGGACCAACACAAATGTGCTCACTTTACAGAAATGTTTTTACTCTCACAGTCTAAAAATCTAACTGGTCCTCAAAGGAATACATTCATTTCATTCCCTATCCCCCTTACTCTGAATTTAAATGTAAACACTACAACTAGATGTCTCATCCCAACCCTGTTCCTTACCTAAAAGTTCTATTTTTCAATATTTCAGTCCTGTTATGATACATAAAATTGCAGCCACAGTTAATTTTGCCACACTTTCATAGGATAACAGTGAGGGTGTCTTTATGATACCGACCCCAGAGCTGGTTCTAGATGAAAAAATAAGTATTTACCACAGGTTACAGCAACGGCACCCTGAGCAGCTGCTCTGTCAGAATTGCAAAAGAGGAAGAGCAACTCATGCATCTGTTTACAGTGCAGCCAAACAAACTGCCGGATTTTTGTCTTCTGTGTCATTTCCAGTATGTATATACATACCTACCCTATGCATGTATGTATTGTTTTTCTGGTGAACGGCTTGTGTGTCTGTTCACAATTTGAATCCCGTTCAGAAAATTTAAACCAGTCACTACAAAACCTACTGTAATAATTACAGAGTAGGAAGACACTGAATAGTTTTTGCTGGTCAAAATGCTGGTCATGAATGGTAGGTGTAATATAATAGGTATAATCATAAGTATTATAAATTTGAGTATAATAAATTTAACATGATTCCTCACTTACCCCTAAAACCAGGTCGTAGCCTGATCCCGTGCTCTCAGTTTAAACAAATGTTTTCACCCCAAGACACACAAGCATCTCACTAAAATGGAAGGAGTCTCTGTCTGTGTGTCTGTCCTTCTCAACAACAATTCATCCAATCAAATTCACACTTGGCGGGTGCTGAGGATACAAGGGTGTGTGTACAAGTGTGAGCCCTTTAGATCTAATGGGCATATTTGTTCGTAGTGCTTTACCCCGTGGAGTACACACTGTATAGTGTATTAAGAAGGGACCCAGATTAGCTGTCACACTGGTGAATGGCACGCTTGGCTACAGTACATTGAAGAGAAAGAGAAACCAAAGAGACCAGAGATGTAACAGAATAAATGTTATTGTTCCCGGGAATCGCACGGCTTTGACTTCATTGAGGCCAAAAAAATCTTCATGGGAGCTCAAATGATGCATATACTGAATTTGAATGTATTTACTGATAAGGATGGTGTAACTGAAGAGTTCAAATACAGAGCACGAAACTAATGAGCTGCACAGTAACTTTACAGCCATTGCTAATTTTCAACTTTTGTCCCTTGTAGGGCTTTAACATGTACAGTGTATTTTAAATATACAGCTTTCAGTATTAAGTATAGTATAGTAAGTATAAAGCTACAGTACATTATGAATATAGAAATACAATAAAATACACATCACACAATACACCAGTACACTGTCTGTGCACTATTAATGCTATGTGACACAAATGACAAGTGTGTTGCACAGGACCAGTGGTGTAATGGTAGCTCTATGAAGATCATGTACTGCTCAGTGGGTAGGTCACACAGTAGGAAGTGGGTATACTCGTTTATATATTTCAGTGGCTTTTTAGCTGATAAGTGTGTGTAATGTACACAGCCAGAAGAAGAGATGGTCAGTCCCTGTACACGTGCGCATACCTTCCACTTCACTACTGCTCAGGACCCGAGTAAGTGCAGTGTCGAGTGTGTAGTTGTGGATGAGCGGTGCTTGAGAAAGCTGGAAGCAGCAGTACCGGAGGCTAAGCAGTCAGCCTGTTACAAACAGGCATGTTTTGAATGGGCACTGGCATATACAAATTGTGATAACATCTTTAGTTCTTAATGTAGTTCTTACATTAAGTTTTAATGTGCTCATGAATCTTTAAGTAGACCAATCAACCTAAGAGCATGTGTGTGATACAGCAATATGCATGTGCAGGTCTAAAAGACCGACTGAGTGAAATCTGAAAGACAGAAAGCTAAAAAAAAAAAAAAAAGAAGCCAGACAGCATCTTCTGTTCTGATAGCTCTTTGTACAGTAGAAAAGGCAAGTGACATTAAAGAGGAATTCACCCTCAGAGACTGTTGCATCATTTTCAGCCATTAAGCTCTGATGTTCAGCACATTCAAAGAATTATTATGCGATAAAGTGCTGTAATTTACTCGCCTCTGCATACCCTCATGTACTTTTAGTTCAGTTCGCAATTTCCTCCTGAGACAGCAGTATGAGTTGGTGTCATTCAGCTGTGAAATATACAGTAAAGTGTATCCCACAAGTGAGATTTCTTGGTCAAGAAAATGTGAGAGCCACGCTGTTAACAGATGAAGAAAACGTGCCCTGTGGCTGCATTAAGTTTTGGTCTGTCGAGGCTGCTCTTGCGGGAGGAACTGGTTTGATTTCCTTTTTTTTGTAATGGATTTTGTAAGATCGTTGAACCTCAGTGAGTCTGGAAGAAAAAGAGAGAAGCCTTTTGCTTTATATTTTTGGATTACTGATCGCTGAAACATTTTTGCTATATTCAGGACTCCTTTGAAATGCAGTGCTTGCTGTAAATACAGTCCAGTGTATGTTGGTGAAATTTCCATCTCTGTGCAGCTCCTTTGATTTAGAAAATAAAAGGTCCGACTGAGAGACTTCCCCCCGCCTTGGAGTTAAATGCATGATCAGTAAAATTCTTCTACACATGGATGATTGCTTGAGCCTACTTGGAATTCATTCTGGGTTAGATTTACCCCGGTATATTACTCCTGCACTAATCTGCTATCTTTTTCTGGGTTTTATTGTTGTGCCTGCAGTCTGATTGAATTTTCATCCTTTATCTGGAATTTGAGGAGCTGCTGAACTTCTACTCAGCGTCACTCGTCCGCCCAGAGCAGAGCATTATGGGAGCACTTGAGTCAGTGTTGAAACTAGAAGTAACACACGGTCACTGCTACTCGTGATGCATTGGTGACTCACAGCAAGATTGGGTTTAAGTTTTTGGTACACTAGGACATACTGTAATTACAGCGGACATTTTTGGGTCCTACCCTGAAATTGCTGTTAGCCTAAAACAACTTACATAAAACACAATTCACTTTTTAGCAGAAAATCCAATTTAAAAGTTCATGTCTTGGTCAAGTTGATTTAATGGATATTCTCTGATATAAAAAGGTAAAAATATGGATGCAAAAAAATGTGAGAAATTGATTCTTAGGTGTACAAATTATGCTAATAGAATCTTAACAGGTGAAAAATGTGTGAAAACAAAACAACTTAAAATGCAAATTCTGGGCTCAAACAGTACAGAGTGTACAGGGACATTTAAGAGTATATTTTTTAAAGTTATGCAGAAAAGACTTATCCACCATTACACTTTGTACCACATCAAGATTCCTGGCAGCTGACATTTCTATCTAAAAAAAGACCAGTTATTGCTGCACACCACATATTGTGCATGTTCCTAAGCAAAGTAGAGGGAACATGTTTTACACAAACACAGTAGGTACAAACCAACATAACACCTTTTATCTGTATCCATACTTCATCTAAATGATCTCATAATTTGCACGAGTGACATCTGCTTTAATCTGTACGAGTGACATCTGCTTTAATCTGTATTTGAGGAAGGAAGAATTTCACATGCATTTTAAAGAATAATACAGACCCCACGACTGCATTCAGACTCAATCCAGGTAGCAGCAGTGACTCTGATAGTAACCTGATTTTTTATTTTTTTGTTTAATACTTAAAGTCATGTCAGCAGCATGGCTCTAGAGATGGTAATGTCGGCCTGTCGGTTGGTCCACTTCTTCTGTGCTGACTGAAATATCTCAACGACTATTTCATGGATTGCCATGAGATTTGGTACAGACAGTCATGGTGCCCTGACTTTTCCTCTAGCACTATCACGAGCAGTGTTACGAACTTTTTTGCTGGATTTAGTGTCGCAACTTGTCACAGTCCACAGCTATTCAGTCACCAGCATAGGGTATCTCCCTTTTCCCTCTCTCGTCTGTGCAGTAGGTGTGGGATAGGCAGGAGGAGAGGAGACGCTACTCACTGTGAGAGTTCAGCTGTAGTGAGTTTCCATGTTTATACGTTAATGCTCTTGCTCTCTCGATAGGAGTGAAAAAATGGTGCACTATAGTATAAGTGTTATAGCTGTCATGCCATTCAAATGCTTTGTTGAGGAATTTTCGATTGAATCTATTGAACTGTACATTTCATCCATCATGCACCAATATTCAGATGAGCATATGACATTATCTGTTGTAATGTGCTCGCTACTTTCATTGGTAAAGAGTGTACAACACTGATCATGAGGTTCACAACTAATGACATCAATCCTCAGCTGTAGCCGACTGTATGTTTAGTGCTAATAAGCAAATCTTAGAACGCTAACATGCTAAGTAAAGTTAAGGTGGTGAAGATGTTAAACACACAGCATTTTAGCTCAAAGTACTGCTGTGCCTACATTATGTACGGTCTGCCAGACTCAGTAGTATGTCGGTAGACTTAACCTTATTGTTACTACTGAACAAATACCAGAATATTCCACGGGCAGAGGTGATGATCTTGTCAACTAACAAATATATACAATAACATATGATATACATGAAGAAAATCAAAGGGAGACAAAGAGGCATGTCTGATCTTGAGGCACGAAGCTGTGCTGTGATCTTCTCCATGACATAACTGTTATTATTTTATTTGCTATTTGTAGCAAATTCTAACTTATAACTTATATTATGTCTAGTATGGGGCGGCACGGTGATGTGGTGGTTAGCACTCTCGCCTCACAGCAAGAGGGTTGCCGGTTCAATCTCGGGCGTGGGAGCCCTTCTGTGCAGAATTTGCATGTTCTCCCCGTATCAGCGTGGGTTCTCTCCGGGCACTCCGGCTTCCTCCCACAGTCCAAAAACATGCAGATTGGGGACTAGGTTAATTGATAACTCTAAATTGTCCGCAGGTGTGAATGTGAGTGTGAATGGTTGTTTCTATGTAATGGTTCTATGTGTCAGCCCTGCGATAGTCTGGTGAACTGTCCAGGGTGTACCCTGCCTCTCGCCCGATGTCAGCTGGGATAGGCTCCAGCCCCCTCGCGACCCTCAAGAGGATGAAGCGGTTAGAAGAAGATGTCTAGTATGGAATACAAAGTCAAATTGATACCCAAAATCAATTTATCCTGTTTTTTAGCCCTTTGCCATCAATGCAGGTCGGCCCCCTTTGATCAGTAAGACTGATGTCTTTTTAAAGTAAAGTCAGGGTAAACTTTTCCAATCTTCTTTTTTGATTTGTTTTTTGAACGCTCTCCATTGTGAAGCACAACTATGATCACTGCACTTGGCCTGCAGCGCGCCATCTTCACACAATCTCCGAGTCTTCTGTGACCGCTTAAAGTGATTTGCCATCCACAAAGAAACACAGTGCTCACCTCGGGCTGGTTGTGTTTGGACAGTGGTGTCATCATTCTCCTAAATGTCCCTGTTAGCATGTTTCTCCCTGCGCACGTTGCTGTGCGATATGCCAGTTAATTAGTTCCTCTGAATTATGTGTTGTGACAAGAGTCTTTCTGCAGCTAATGCAGGATGCTGAAAAATAAATGATTACCAACGGGAAAAGGATCACTACTGAATGCACAATTAGATGAATTATAATTACAATGTGCCATTAGATGGTGTAATGCTTAGGCAGGTCAGTATTAAGATATTACTCCAAAGCATCAGACTGAAACAGTTTGGAGGTAAAAGCTGACTCCCTGTCCCCTAAAGCCAAAAATGACAGTGGAAAGGTTGTCCTGCCTCCCAGACTGTGATGTCTCTCTGATGTTTGTCTCTGTAAAAGAGGCTTTCAGAGGACTGGGGGAAAATGACTTTCACAGTGCAAGAGTTACATGCAGATTTTCGCATTGAATACCATTTAAATGGCATGAAAACCATCTGGATGGAGAAAAGAGTCTCACAAATTAGTCCCCCGTCCTCTGAATGACGTCTGACTGATGTAACTTGTGTATGTAGTAGATTAAAACATCTTCAGCTCATAAATCTGGCTAGAAACATTCACTTAATTTCACACATGGAACAACATCGGGTTAAGACAAACACAGAAGAAGGTTACAGTGACAGACAAATCAAATTATGCAAAAATGTGCAGTGATTTCTTTAAGAAATATCATATCCTTTTTAGCGGACTAAATCACTGTGTTGTACTAAGAGAGAGCAAACCTTTTTAAGGATGCTTCATACTGCTCTCTACAACCTGAAAAACATGTCGTTTTTTGAGTGTCAAAATGGTTTCAGCTACTCAAATTCAAGGTTTTGCTTTTTTTTCTCTATTTATGTTGTAAATTCAGTATCCTTGGATTTTAGACTGATGATGTTCAGAAAAAATAATTATTTGAAAATGGGCTCTGGGGACGTGCAAAGCTCTTCTTTTTTTTGCTTATTTATGAATTTCTATTAAAAGAATTATTAAAACCTACAGATGTACGGAGTTTGGCAATGAAAATAAAATTTGGCATTGAAAGGGAAAAGGGAAACATTGGCACTGGAAAACGTTCAACTTAAAAATAAAAACTACAGGTGTTAAAAATGATTTAATTATATTTATTTTATTCATTTATATGCATGCTGGTGTGTTTCAGTGACAATCGTCAGATTTTTTCCTTCATGTTTTCTCTCTTTTTTTATTGAATCCGCTTTTATGTCTGGAACATCCTGTCTATGACGGGCTTGAGGACTTGCCTCAGATTAATCTGATCCCGTTTGATTCGGCGGTGAGAACCTCTTGCGACCGCATGCCTTTGCTGGCGTCGACCCCAGCAGGATTCGAAACCTGGGCCTTCCGCATGGAAGTGGTCTAACCACAACACTAGGGAGTGTACTCATTTTTCACTGTTGTAAAATTATAAAAAACAAAATCAGTTTCAACTTTCCGTCACTGATCGCACTGCCACATACCGAGGAGACTTCCTCTTCTTTGTATGCAAATTATAGTAGTAGCTCAGTCCATAGGGACTTGGGTTGGGAACCGGAGGGTCGCCTCTTCAAGTCCCCGTCCGGACCAAATATGGAGTGTGGACTGGTAGCTGGAGAGGTGCCAGTTCACCTCCTGGGCACTGCCGAGGTGCCCTTGAGCAAGGCACCGAACCCCCCAACCGCTCGGGGCGCCTGACCAAGGCAGCTCCCTCACTCTGACATCTCTCCACTTTGTGCATGTATAGGTCCAGTTTGTGCACGTGCGCGTCTTTCGGACCTGTGTGTAATTGACAAAAAGAGTGAAAAAATTGAATTTCCCCTCAGGGGGATTAATAAAGTATATTAAAAAAAATAAAATTAAAAACCATGTTCTCCTTGTTTCCTCCCCTCAAACATCTCCACTCTATGACAAAACTGATGGAAAGCTGAAACAAAAAAAAAAAAAAACTGTCAACGTAAAAAAAAAAACAACTAAACTGACAATGACACAAAAAAATAACAAAAAAATAGAAGACTGTTGGTGAAAAAAAAAAATCTCAAAATAAAATAAAATTATTGTAATGCCTGTGTTTTAATTTTCAGTGGAACTTCATCAGTGCCAACATTGCCTTTTTATAAAGCCACATTTTATTCTCACTGCCAAAACTTACTGTCAGTGTTCTAGCTCTATACAGATGTAACCATAATGAAAATAATTGTCTGTTCCAGCTCTTCTCTGAACATCTGTATTGGCCTGTTAACTGGTATTAAACAGCCTTTTGCACTATGCTTGAACATGAGGGTAAATGTGAAATCTGTAGCATCTCAGTCATCTTCCTTTTAATTTCATGAGCTGTTCTCACTGACCAGAGGAGCAGCATTATGTAAATTCTAAATTTGAGTGGTAGGCACCTTTTAACACAGCTACACCCATATGGCCTGAGTGCTGTCTGTGCTCAACTCTATCCCAGAATATTCAGCTCTCAGCTCTCAAGTCCCCATGGAAACCAGGCACGCCACAGGATCCACAACACTGTGCATGTGTGTGTCAGTTTCAGTGTGTGTGGATACATGCAAGTTCATATTATTTATATATACAGTGTGTGGCATACATGCTGCATAAATCCATTGTAAATAAAGCGTGGACAGACACAGCAGCAATGACTTCACAGTATGATGCAACCCGATGAAACAACATGACAAAAAAAGACTCAACAGGTTAATTAACTCTAACATAGCCTGAGCTGAGCTGTGAGCGTTATGAGCTCTGCTGATAATGCAGGCTTTATGCTCTCTTCTGTAACACATGCAGACTTAGCAAACAAAGCATTGTGGTTTAACAGGCTGCTTTGGAGTTATTCACTTAGCATCAACAGTTAGCTTAGCTTTAGGTATAGCACGCATTCACTCAACCCTACACCCAGACAGAACACCAACTTTCCTCCTCTCTATACAAAGGCTACACAACATTCTGCCTTGGTGCCAGACGTAGATCATGACCTGTGTGACCTACGTCTGATATAAATGTAATTCCTAGCATCTGGGCGGAATTACCAGAGGCCAGCTGAGAAAACATGTAAAGCAGACAACCTTTAAGTTGCCAGAGGGCATTTTCTTCCGTCTTCACCTGAGGCTAACCTCCTCCAGACCTTTTAGCTAACATATTCCTGAATCAGTCTTTCCACTGAACTCTGAGAGACAAAATAAATCTCAACCCTCTCATCCAACTCTGCGTAAGACTGCTCTACTTGGATCAGTATCCCAGCTATTTTGAGGCACTTGTTATTCACCTGAGTATTTAAATGTTATATTACTTCAGTTTAGCAGCTTTAGTTTGTTACTTTGCAGATTATTAAAAGAGTCCTTCACCCACAAAATGACCATTTGTATATCAAATACTCACCATGCGTTAGGTTGAAGTCTTGGAGAAAACTTGAAAACTTTTATCTAGTCATATGCTCGGCACTTCCCATACACATGCATTTTTGCTAAAATATTCCACCTTAAAACATGTTAGTTCAAACAGTCTCATGCACAGCCAAGCGTGCCTTAGCATGTGTGAGCTCATGCGCATGCATGTGCACGCTACTTGTAGGCGAAAGTGTTTTATACTATATTGTACCATTTTAGAGAAGATGCATGTGTTTGGGAAGCACTGAGCATATGACTGGAGTCATATGACTGCGCGAGTTATGTGAGAGTTTCTGAAAGGATGTTTTAATATGGTCTTTGCAGTTATTCAAGGCAGACCTCATTCACTTCAATTCATAAAGAATGTTTGCCTTTTTTGGATTCTTGGTTCACTGTGGAGACATATGAGAAAAGCAAAGTTTTCTGGGGGATTCAATGGAGAGTAACTCATATACAAATGGTAATTTTTGCAGATGAAGTATTCCTTTTATTCATTTTCCATAACCACTTACATGTATCCTGTTGGGGGTCGCGGGGGAGCTGGAGCCTATCCCAGCTGACACTGGGCGAGAGGCAGGGTACACCCTGGACAGGTTGCCAGACTATCACAGGGCTGACACATAGAGACAGACAACCATTCACACTCACATTCACACTTACGGACAATTTAGAGTTATCAATTAACCTGCATGTCTTTGGACTGTGGGAGGAAGCCGGAGTACCCTGAGAAAAAACAGTGATCAGAACACGCACACTCCGCACAGAAGGGTTCAAACCAGGAACCCTCTTGCTGTGAGGCGACAGTGCTAACCACTGCATCACTGTGCCGCCCAATCAATGATAAATTATGATTTGATTTTTAAGGATTAAGCTACCAGGTGCTTCAAATTGGCTCAACCTTTAATAGCTGCAACATTAGTTATACTTAACACATTAATGCATCACTATGAATGCCATTCTGCTTCTGGAATACTTTTACTTTGGGTACTTTAAGTATATTTGGATGCTAATATTTTAATGCAAGTAAAATCTAGAATGCAGGAATTTTATGTGTAACCTGTAGTTTTCTACACTCTACACGCTTTTACTAAAGCAACAGATCTGAGTGCTTCTTTCACCACTGGATTTAACTATTGAATTTCAAATGATTATTCTTGTTATTAAAAATGACTGTAATATTACTGCGTAATACCTAAAAATGCTTCTCCCTCCCTGACCACTGTCTTGTCTAACAGTGGTGTGTCTTGCCTCCTTTATTCCCTGCACTCTGCCCTGAGACTTTTTCCGCCTTCCCTCCCCTGCAGCCTCTCGTCTCTCACTGTGCTTTAAGTGTCTGGTTCAACAGTAGCTGTAGTTTCATCTCTTATATCTGTAGTACCGCTCTGACATCTAAGACCTGTAATTTAAGGTCAGATATTCAGATTTTACAAAATCTAAAACACACAATGAGCACTCTCTCTGTCACTGGGTTTTTTTGTCCTTGCAGCAGTGTGACCTGAGAATAGAGTCTGTCTTTCTGTCTCTCAGACACACACCATCAAACTTTCACAAGAGAAGTCAGTAAAGTGAACCAGTTTCAAAGTGCGGGGCAAGAATCTGATGCCCTGATAGCTTGTGATCACCAGTTGTCTCTATCATCTGAGTGTCGACACACTCCTGCATGCCCCAGACACCACTAATACTAGACTGGAGTGTGACTGAGAGCAACAGCACAACTTCAACCGATTTGGCACTCAAACGCTTTTTGTGTTCTGAACTGATTCTCTTTCTTCCAGCTTGACCTGCCTTTTTCTCCCCTCCTCTCCTCTCCTCTCCTCTCCTCTCCTCTCCTCTCTTTTTCTGTCTTTTTTGACATAACAGCTTATCTGCCCCCAACTTGAGATCATTCACAGGGATTTGTGTGTCTTGTCTCGTGCAGAGAGCTAAACTGAGAAATCGGGAGAGAGAAAAAAGTTGTTCTGATGGTTTGATTGAAGTGAGCCCTCATTCCTCCTACCTTATAGTCTAAATAGTGATGAAGAGGAGATGAGAGATGGATGAGGAAGGGTGAGACAGGTGGAGGAGAGTGGGGAGGTGAGGAAAGGAGCACTGATTGTGACCAATAGTGGAGGTGAAGTGGGTCTGTCTAAGTGCTGCATACTGATGAGGCGAGGAAGTGATTGGATTGAAGAAACATGTGTGCATGATATGTTACATGGTGTGAGGGTTCGACTATTTTGGGATTCCAGGCAGGTTAGTTTGTGTCATGAAAGATTTCAGTTAAGTCAGTTTTTATAAGAATAAAGCTGACAAAGAATGTCTGCCTTGAAAAATACATAGAACACGCAATTTAAATTCACCACAAACTACAAACTTCCCTCTCCTCGCCAGAGAAATGACAGCGTGGTTGACGTACACGATCCTGACAAACGACCTCTTGCGAACATTTCCTTCCACACTCTCTCCTTTTTTCTCCCGTCTCTGTACATTTATGAAGCAGTCCGCCAATTTGTCCTGCCCAAGGCGAGATCGTGTCTAATCATGTCTTTCCATTGACTTTGTATGCAATTGTGCCTCCTCTAAAATTCACTTCATGTTCTGTCTAAAAACACACAGTTAGAGAGGAGGTTGGGGTGGACGCTTAGGCCAACTAAGTGTGTGACCCTTAACGAAGAAGACAGTTATTTGCAACGCGCCTCCGACCAACAGTCAGTGTTGGTTTCTTTTACTGTGGCCACAATCTTTTTCTTTTCTTAACCAAGTAATTTTAGTGGCCTAAACCTAATCAAAGCGTAACTACAGAGGTGGCAGAGCAATATACGTTTACTGAATGAATGTCTTTGTGACAGTCATTTGTAACAGTTTGGTCCTGACAAACAAGGCACTTTGTAATTTAGGTTGGAGGACTCAATTTCAAAATGGTTGTGGGTAGGGATAACAGTCTCTTGTTGAGGCTATGCTCCCCGGAATCTAGATGTTTATGGTTGTGAGGATACAACACTTCTTCAACGTCTTCTCATACAGCTGTTCATGTGATATCTACCGAATTAGTGCCCCACAGAAGACGTTAAGTACTTCACATAAAGTAACACGGGGAAGGTTTAGGCAAGCAAAGTTATGCAGGTTAGGTTTATGAAAAGAAACATGGTGATGACGTACCTCAAAACACCTGACAGTTGACTTGGTTTCACACAGTTCTAAACAATCGGCTCCTGGGGGAAAGTCCTGTATTGTTTGACCCATCTACCCTAGCCTTCCTCCTTCCATGGACATTTCTGTTTTTATTCTACTTCCTTCTTTAGTCTCATCAGTGCATTGGTTGCCTGATTACTGCCTTCCCAATTACATTAAATATACACAAATAACTGGCTCATGACTAAATGGGTTATGTACAAATTGTGGTGCATTACGTTTAAGGTATATGTAGAACTATGCATGAGAACAGCCTGACCCCCTTGAATCTTCTAAAATCCTGCACAGGTTATGCAAGACTCAGACTTGGGTATAAACATTTAAAGCTGGAATAGAACATGGGAAGACAGGTAATTGGTCAGAAAACTGAAAATCGAAACTGAGAGAAGTGTGTGAGAGAGAGATAATGAAGGTATCAGTGAGGACAGTAAAAACTCATGATGGGGTAACATGAGAGAAGAGATTTTCCTTATCCAGTTTTTGAAATCAAAATCATTAAAAGGATGACTGGATTAATCCTTAAATTCCAGTCATTAAGTTTATATTGTCATTTAAATTGGCCTAAAAGTGAGTATAGCCATTGGTGGATTATGAGACAATGGGCCCCTGGACACAGATATACAAAACCCAAAACCAGTGAAGTTGGCACGTTGTGTAAACCGTAAATAAAAACAGAATACAATGATTTGCAAATCCTTTTCAACCTATATTCAATTGAATACACTGCAAAGACAAGTTACTTAATGTTCGAACAGGTAAACTTTGTAATTTTTTGCAAATATTAGCTCATTTGGAATTTGATGCCTGCAACATGTTTCAAAAAAGCTGGCACAAGTGGCAAAAAAGACTGAGAAAGTTGAGGAATGCTCATCAAACACTTATTTGGAACATCCCACAGGTGAACGGGCTAATTGGGAACAGGTGGGTGCCATGATTGGGTATAAAAGCAGCTTCCCTGAAATGCTCAGTCATTCACAAACAAGGATGGGGCGAGGGTCACCACTTAGTGAACAAATGCGTGAGCTGATTGGCGAACAGTTTAAAAACAACATTCCTCAACGAGCTATTGCAAGAAATTTAGGGATTTCATCATCTACGGTCCGTAATATCGTCAAAAGGTTCAGAGAATCTGGAGAAATCACTGCACGTAGTTTACAAGGCCGAAAACCAACATTGAATGCCCGTGACCTTCGATCCCTCAGGCGGTACTGCATCAAAAACCGACATCAGTGTGTAAAGGACATCACCACATGGGCTCAGGAACACTTCAGAAAACCACTGTCAGTAATTACAGTTTGTCGCTACATCTGCAAGTGCAAGTTAAAACTGCAAAGCGAAAGCCATTTATCAACAGCACCCAGAAACGCCGCCGGCTTCGCTGGGCCCGAGCTCATCTAAGATGGACTGATGCAAAGTGGAAAAGTGTTCTGTGGTCTGACGAGTCCACATTTCAAATTGTTTTTGGAAACTGTGGACGCCGTGTCCTCCGGACCAAAGAGGAAAAGAACCATCCGGACTGTTATAGGCGCAAAGCCCAGCATCTGTGATGGTATGGGGTGTATTAGTGCCCAAGGCATGGGCAACTTACACATATGTGAAGGCACCATTAATGCTGAAAGGTACATACAGGTTTTGGAGCAACATATGTTGCCATCCAAGCAACGTCTTTTTCATGGACGCCCCTGCTTATTTCAGCAAGACAATGCCAAGCCACATTCTGCACGTGTTACAACAGCATGGCTCCATAGTAAAAGAGTGTGGGTACTAGACTGGCCTGCCTGTAGTCCAGACCTGTCTCCCATTGAAAATGTGTGGCGCATTATGAAGCGTAAAATACGACAACGGAGACCCCGGACTGTTGAACAACTTAAGCTGTACATCAAGCAAGAATGGGAAAGAGTTCCACCTGAAAAGCTTCAAAAATTGGTCTCCTCAGTTCCCAAACGTTTACTGAGTGTCGTTAAAAGGAAAGGCGATGTAACACAGTGGTAAAAAGGCCCCTGTGCCAACTTTCTTGCAATGTGTTGCTGCCTTTAAATTCTAAGTTAATGATTATTTGCAAAAAAAAAAAATAAAGTTTCTCAGTTTGAACATTAAACATCTTGTCTTTGCAGTGTATTCAATTGAATATAAGTTGAAAAGGATTTGCAAATCATTGTATTCTGTTTTTATCTACGATTTACATAACGTGCCAACTTCACTGGTTTTGGGTTTTGTACAAAAGGCCCCCACCCTTCATACATAGGTGCAAGAAACACAGACTTTGTGGTGGGTTTGCCTCTAGTTTCATTGTTTTGTGTTTCATTGCTCTTGTTAGGGAATCTTTTTGTAGTTATGTGTCTTTTTGAGGTAATTTTGTGTCTCTGCACATCTTTGTGCTTTTTTATGTCTCATTGTGGTCATTATGAGTGTCTCCCGGTCAGTAGGTGTTAATTTGAGTGACATTTTGCAGGTGAAAGCCGGGGGAGCCCTGCTACTCTGGGCTGCTGGATGTGTGCCTTGAAGGCCCCTTCTGTAATTCATCATGAGTAAAATCCTGCTCGCAGTGGACTAATATTACCAGGTGACCTCATGTGTGATTAAACATGAGTATTTCGTGCGGCTCACTGGCATGGGAAAAGCGAAGTCTCTATCTTACCTGAAATGACTGACATTTCCCCCCAGGAATGATACGCACAGTTATTTGTAAATTCACTCTACACAACACAGGAATACTACACAGCACCTTTAGCATTGATGTACAGTTTAAACCTCCTTTTTTCTTTTAAACGTGGGTTAAACAAACAGAACTGATTCTGCCACACATTGTCACATCATCAGTCTCGTCATCTTTCAAGGTTTAGCTGTTTTGATGGATTTGAGTTTGCTCTTTCTGCGAATGGCTCTCTATGCTGTGTAGTGAGATGAGCCCTCTGCACCCAAAATGCTGTCAAAACATTCATTCATAATTGCCAATGGCGCCTCCGTAGTTCTTGACCAGGAAAGAGGCAGGAAAGAGTTGCAGAGGAAACAAAACTCTAACCCTAAAAAGGACACCTTTTTGAGATGCTGATTTGCGGTGGACTTATATTATCACATGACCTATGTGTTTGGATAAATATGGTGGAATTTTTACTTGACAAATGATGGACATGGCAGATTCTCAGAGGATTAAGATCACAGACCTCCACAATTAAAACAAATTAGGAGAGCTCCCCGGGTAACCCCAGCCCCATGCAAATGGGCTCTTGTGTGCAAAAAGTCCAAGAGATAAAACATTCAAAAACAGAAATAATCTAGTTAAGAATCTGTTTACCAAATGCACAAACACATGTGGGCAGGTACCTACTTACACACACTTTCAGTAACTGACATACACACGCACACACAGTAGAAAGTGCAGAGTTTGCAGGGCGAGCTAATTTATGCTTCAGTGCGGTTCAATTAAGGCAGATGTAAAGAACTGTTCCTCACTCTCAGCATGTGCTACTCTGTTAAAACGCAATGCAGAGCACACACATCCTCTCTTTCTCTCTCCTGTCACACACCCACACACATGCACAAACAATACACACGATACAGAGGGTGGTAGAAAAATTCATGGACTTTCATAATGAAATTGGGGTTGTTCACTGAGCCATAGGATGTGTACAAACACAAGAATGCCATGGCAACACAGAGATGACAGGATGCCTGAGTGCTGGAATTCAGCCTAAATGGATTGTAGCTTGTGTCCAAAATGCTGGTGTGAAGCTTTTAAAACAAACACAACAAAAAAAGATTGTTTTTCTTTGTCCACTGTGTACGAGAAAAGCTTGACACTATCATCGATTTAGATAGAGTAGAAGAGCTAAGTGAGTGGCAGCACAACACATTCTCTCTCCCAACTCGTTAAATACCGACACTTGTTCATGCCGATGAAGATTCTCAGAAAAAATGTTAGTATATTAATAAATTGTTTTCATAATTACGTTGTGGTGACAGTGTCATCGCTGCCTGGATTATCTACAGAGACAGTGTTACATAGAGTTAGTAAAACACTATATTTATGTGTTGGATTCACATGAAGGTGGTCAGGTTATATGGTGAGCATACAAAGTACAAGCAAGGGCTGATAATTGTATTACTATCAACAAACCAACCAAAATGAAAAATGAGTTAATCCTTATAAGTTGTGCCTGCGTAGTCAAAGCCTGATATACACTCACTGGCCACTTTATTAGGTACACCTTGCTAGTACCAGGTTAGACCCCCCCTTTTGCCTTCAGAACTGCCTTAATTCTTTCTGGCACAGATTCAACAAGGTGCTGGAAACATTCCTCAGAGATTTTTGTCCATATTGACATGATAGCATCACACAGTTGCTGCAGATTTGTCAGCTGCACATTCAAGATGCGGATCTCCCGTTCCACCACATCCCAAAGGTGCTCTATTGGATTGTGATCTGGTGACTGTGGAGGCCATTGGAGTACAGTGAGCTCACTGGCATGTTCAAGAAACCAGTTTGAGATGATTTGAGCTTTGTGACATGGTGCGTTATCCTGCTGGAAGTAGCCATCAGAAGATGGGTACACTGTGGTCATAAAGTGATGGACATCGTCAGCAACAATACTCAGCTAGGCTGTGGTGTTCAAACACCCGGTGGCACCTGCTGTGGTCTTCTGCTGCTGTAGCCCATCTGCTTCAAGGTTCGACATGCTTTTGGTTCAGAGATGGTCTTCTGCAGACCTTGGTTGTAATGAGTGGTTATTTGAGTTACTGTTGCCTTTCTATCATCTTGAACCAGTCTGGCCATTCTCCTCTGACCTCTGGCATCAACAAGACATTTTCACCCAGAGAACTGCTGCTCACTGGATAGTTTCTCTTTTTCAGACCATCCCCTGTAAACCCTAGAGTTGGTTGTGTGTGAAAATCCCAGTAGATCAGCAGTTTCTGAAATACTCAGACCAGCCCACCTGGCACCAACAACCATGCCACGTTCAGAGTCACTTAAATCACCTTTCTTCCTCATTCTGATGCTCAGTTTGAACTTCAGCAGGTCGTCCTGACCATGTCTATATGTCTAAATGCATTAAGTTGCTGCCACGTGATTTACTGATTAGCTATTTGTGTGAACAAGCAGTTGAACAAGTGTACCTAATAAAGTAGCTGGTGAGTGTAGTATATTTGTAGTCAATCCCACATGCACCATTCTACCGCTGTAATACTCACTACAACACCAAATGTGCTTTAATCTGCAACAGAAAATAGTCCTCAACAAATGCACTGTTTAAAATTGCCAAAAGCTACAGCACCCAGCTGTTGGAGGAAAGTATAAATTTGTAATGTGTTTTTAAAGATTCCCCTCTTTAGTAGAAGTGAATTGGCCACAGACGCCAGGCCGAGGAGTTTGGGAAGTATCAGGAGATAGCCTGATGCGTTGTTGTCTTTCGGTCGTTGTGTGAGCATGTTCCTTTAACTTCTCCTTAATCTTTCTCTATACAGTTAAATTGTTGCCTTCATAACTTCTGCCAAAATTCTGTTGCAAGTTCAAGTTAGTTGAACTTTAGCTGTAAAACCTGGCAGAAAGCCAGGGCAGTGTGTGCCGCCATGGTTTTGCACAGCTGCGTTCTCTGCTCTCTCCATTTAAAAACTAAAGCCTTGCTCTGTGTGGTGTCACACTTCAAGAAAGATTTTCATATTTTGAAAAAGGGCCTGTCTCTAGTCAACAAGTCGATCTGCTTTCTTGAGCTGTTGACCTGAATCACCATGAGCGTTCAAAGGTTGAGCTGAGTGAGCAATGTGAAATCACTAAACATGGTCTTTTCTATGACAATAGACATTTTCTAACAAAAGAAATCAATAATGAAGATCAATGATGATCAATAATGGAACAACAGTGAATGTGGTTTGTTATGGCAGCTGATTGTATGCAATCAACACCCCATCCTCCTTTCTTTGTCTCTCTTTTTTTTTTTAACCTTTTTCTGTGCATAATAAGTGCCATACTTAACATACGAACACTTTCCTCCCTCACCCTCTACATTTTTTTCTCCATCAACAATCTGCTTACTCGTGTGTCCTTGCTCTTGTACAGTTTTAGTTTCTCAAGCTCTTACTTAATTCCCTGCCTCTCTTCCTCCGTCTATCTCTTCCACTGCTCCCTCCCACATCTTATTGCTTAGAGCAAACAATTACTTGCCTTGTTTGAGATACTCTAGACTAAAATAAATCTGAATAAATGTAGGGATCTCAGTCGCTACAGAAATGTAATGCGGGTGAAGGAGGAACAGATGAAGAAAGGCAATAAGAGCTATACAAAGAAGATGTCACTGCTGCTGAGCGTCAGAGTAGACCTCTCTTTCTTTTGCTGCCTTGCACACATACATGCAAACACACAATTATATATATATGTCCACATATTTGTGAAACACAGCTTTGTTTTAAAGAAATGACATCCCTGCAGGCAGAGAGGAAATGGGGAATTTTCTAGTGGATTACTAAAGAAAACATACAATCTTGTCAGACCTGAGGGCTTTTTATTGTTTCTGGGGGAAAAAAAAATCCAGCTCTTTCTGCTTAACTATGCCTGCATATTCATGTTGGTTTTACTTAGTATATTTATTTATTTACTGGAGGGGATCCACAAATCATCCGTCCTGGTCCTTCACTCATTTACTGTGACCTCCATTTGAGGCCGTTTTCCCAACTGCAGCTCTAAGATCTTGGAGGAGACTTGAGGAAGCTGGAATTTCAATTGCAAATAAGACACTGCAGGACTCTTGAGGATGCATATGCGCGATTACTTAAAACATTTATGGGGTTTCGGACTTTTAATTTACAGTGAAGCGTGGGAGATGAATGAATATGGAGATGTTCATGGTACAGTATCCACGTCCATTTACAGTAAAAATACATTTCAACAATCTGCCTTGGTTTTTTTCTTCTTTTAAGTGAAATGGAAGACTTTTACACATCTATTTTTACTGACAAGGGCGATTTGTCCAACTCAAGAAATAAAACATTTTACATACAACATTAAATTTACATTTGATAAAAGACAAAAAAACCAAAAACCTTAATAGTCACATAAAAACAACAATAAACAAATTGCAGCTCAGTTTATTTTCTACAAACCATTGCTGACTTATGCTGCTTTAAGTTTTTCCCATTCACTTCAATGTCCAAAGCTCTTATTGTGCTTACGTTGTCTTCTGACTATCAGTATAATTCTGAATTTAGCTGCATTTTTGTTGAAAACAAAATAAACCACATAATCAATAGTATATACAATACAGTGGAGGCTGCTGGTCTTTCAAACAGGGGAAGCTCACTTTAAGTTTACATCATAAAATTTGTCATATTGTAGCGAGGCACTAGCTTATAAAAGGAACTTTTAATTGAAGCCGTTTTTCAACCACAGTCATGCCATAGAACCACAGCAAAACACACCTCAAAGATTTTCAGATGGGTTTAAACACCTGAACTGTTTCTAAAACGGTGAAAATGACCTATATCGCTTATAGAAATAAGGAACTCCGAAAGCACACTGTCAGAAGACTCCACTCTCACATATCCGCATGGGACTGCGCTCGAAATGCGAAGCGCTGTCAGTCACAATGGGGCTCAGCCTTTAGACAATTCCTCCAATCATCAGGCATACACCGAGCGTTCTCTCCCGCCTACCACTCCATTATGTCCCAGGGAAGCTGAGCCTCCCTGGAAGTGACGATTTTGTCGCATTTATCCAATGACCGTCTCGCTTTGCTGACAGGGCGGTCGCGTTGGAAAACTGGTGATAAACAGCTGACGTTTGAACATCATAGTCATGATGTTAAACGCATCCTAGCGCATGTTTAATTCAATGTAAATTCTTATTTAAATGTAAATTCAATCATACACATTTGACCATTTCTTCTACGAAATTTTAGGGGAAGTTCAGCCTGCCTTGTTGTCTCAGAGCAATCGCCCCGGATACAATTTTAAACATTCAGTAAATGGTTTACAACACACTATCATGTAGTTGCACACGTAGGCATATAGATATTATAAATTACAGTAATAAAACACAGTTGTAATAAGATAAAATATGTGTTTACAGGAGAAGATATAATTGATGACAAATACTGTAAAACATGAAACACAATTTTTTTTTATTATAGCTACATTCAAATACATTATAGTTATTATAGTATGCTATAATGTAATAATATATATAGTATCTATTAAATAGACATACTCAAAGTAAGTCTTACAGAACATGGCAGAGTCATTAGTCTACATCATCTTGTTAAATCAACCCTCTCAAAGGAAACTAATTTAAAATATATATAAACTAAGCACAAAAAGTAAGGAAATTTGTGTTTGGTAGGTTATTTCTTTGTTGTAACAATGCTTCTTGGCAATAAATCTCATAGCGTTGGAAAGCCTGTTTATTTTCCTTTTAAATGGTGCCACATTTGTTTGTAAGGAACATGCATTTGTGGGATGAGCAGCAGAGCTGAGTATGTGGGTTGTGCCAATGAAAAATTGGGCAAATCTTCTCTGCCAAACAGCTTTCTTGTTTTTTTTTTTTTTTTTCTGTTGCTCTTGACTATTGTTTGGTGAATTGTATGATTGAAGTCTGAAGACACAAGACATACTGGCAATTCAACAAAGAAATACTCTACCAAAAAAACAAATTTCCTTACTTTTTGTGCTTAGTTTATATTATTAATAATGAAAACTTCTCCCCAAACAAGCCTCATGCTAAGAGGGAATTTTCTGACTGGAAGCCACCTTAAAAAAATCTGGCTCTGAAAACCACAGTGCACCCTGTGAAATTTATCTGCCAGATCGTACTTCAACTGACTACAGCTAATTTTTCAATGAGATATCACAGCTGAAAATATGCTCCACTAAAGGTGTAAAACCTACAGTATGACACTGCATGCCTATTATCACCTCGAGCCACCAGGAGAAGTGTAACTGTGCATAATATTTCATCTTCTCAAATGACCTCCATTCATTAGGAGTTGAATAAACAAAGCGAGACAGCTCTATGGACTGTGCACCTCATAATAAACCAACAAGTAATTAATTGCACAGCAAAGTCCTGATCCCTTCGCTTTGCTTCTGAGCCATCTGTAAGAAGATGTATAACATAAATATTTCCTTTTTGACATATGATAATTTACTATGAGATCTCTGCAGAGATATAACATAATACAGCATTTCTATGATTCCAGCGTGGCGCTGTATTGGTGTGTATGTGTGTGATTTTGTGCCGATAATAGAATCTTAATTGGTTGATTAGGGAGGATTAAGGTCATTGATTGGATAGAGCTCAGGGCTCACCTGCTGTTCCCTACATCTAATTGGTTGGCTAAATAACATTTCAATGAAAGGCTGGGAGCTGCAGCAGGCGAGCATTCACATACTCACACACACGCGAGCACACACACACATACATTCAGCCAAGAGGGAAGGACGAAGACTGATAAGGAGAGGAACAGGGGATGAGGGATGGAGGGAGAAAGAGAGAGGGAGAGAACATCCTTTTACACCCGAGTGTCTCAGCCTTTCTGGATGACAAAAATATGGTCTGTCAATCACAAACCAGGGTGCACATGTGTGTGAGTATGTGAGAGTGTGAGACAGAGGTAGAAAGATGCTCAGAGCGCACAAGGTGCAGGTGTTCAGAGCAGACCGCTAATAACCTGTGTCAGCACACACACAGTCACACAGTCACAGAGTCACATACCGCGCTGTGTGTGAAGTGTGATAGTTGCAGTGACAGTGACAGGCTGTGGAAGATGAGACTAATAATTGATTGACGTCGGTGTCCTTGCAGCTGTATCTGTGCTTGGATGTGTAGGTATGGATTTTGTGAGTGTGTGCAGTTGCCTGTGTGTGTGATTTGAATGTTTAAATTTGACACACTTTAAGGGAACAGAATATAGATCCATGCAAATGCGCTTTTCTGTGCAGCTACATGCTGCGTCTGCACCTGCAGGCTTTCATATATGGTGGCACATGTTCAGTGGCTTGTTGTCAGTGTGTTTTCATGGAACGTGGACTCATAGAATTTCACCTGGTTTATAAAACCACACAGGTACTGCAGGCTTTTAGAGGATTACTATGATGTCTGCTTGGCAGCTACTGCCTGTATCATTATTATGGGAGACCTTAATGATGGTGAATTATCATTACTGCAGAAAATGCTACCCTGCACAGTAGGAAGGAAGCACATAAACAAAATATTCACACACACACACACACACACACACACACACACACACACACACACACACACAGGAGGTTGTAAATCCCACTCCAGATATTTTTAATGTGCTGTGTAGTGGAGTACTGGAGTGAACAGCAGTGCATAAGGAAAGCTGACTGCAGAAAGGTTTCTGTGTAGCAGAAATGTGGCAGTAATCCTAAAAAACAGAATCTAATAAACAGGGGAAGATGTACAGTATAACCCTTTTACACACACTATTAAAGGTTCTGTATCTAACTTCCAGAAAATCCTTGTTTTTTGTGATGCATCTCTCAGAGGCCGTTAGGTGAGCAGTCAGCATCCTCGGTAGCCGCGAGCGAGCACCTACATCAGCCACAACAGTGACAGACAAGAGACTGACTGTGATTCACTGGCGTCCTCGAATACTGGAAAATAAATTAGAATCATATTTAGAAAAGCATTACTGTTTGTATTTTGCTGTATTTCATTTGGACAATTGGCTCCATGACACTAACCAGCTTGCTATTTACAAATTACTTCATTAGCTAATGTCACAAAGCAACCATTGGCAGATGGCTAACCTTATCTTAAATTATGGTTAGCTCACTGTCCGCCCAGCCAGCTATAACCAGTCTATGGCTGTAACTTAGCTACGTTGTATGGGTCCAACACATTCTTACTCCAACCTCGTCACATATTGATGCTTTGGTCATCGACTCTCCACGTCCATATATGATGTGGAAGGTTCCCTGGGTCCGTTGGTTGTTGATGTTCTGGGACACTGTGTGAAGTTCTTTTCTTTCAAGATACACTTCTGTTTTCACAGGAAATTCAACGTTTACATACAGTCTCTTTCAAAATAAATACGCTACGTAGGTACAACACTGAAAAATTGATTTTTTTTTTCCCTCAACAACAAACACACGTGGTTGGGTTTAGGAGAAAAAACAAGGTTTGGCTTTAGAATCTTACGGGTTGCAAACACCGCTCTTTTGGGTGAAAGCCGGTGTTTGTCATCCTTGTCCCACTGCATTTACCCCTGATGCCACCAGGCAACGTTAAACTATAACAGCAACCCACCATGTATCATGCCGACGTTAAAGGACACCTTTTTCATTTCTGACGCCACAAGTCACTGCCCAACCGCTGGATTATGACGACTTTGGAGTGAGACCGTGCTCATGGATTTGCCGTCGCTTGCTTTGTATCTGATAAAGAAATTTGCAAACCAGCCCTGGGAGTCAGGATGAATTAGCTGATGACTGAATACACATTTCAAAACCACAGAATATATTTCAATTGCCAGTGTTTCCTCTGAGATTTTTTTTCATCACTGGAGGCACTAAAATTATGACATGGGGCACTGAATTTGATGAATTTACTGTTTAAGATCACTAATAAGACAAGAATTAGCTAGTGCACCTTGCTGTTCTTCCACTTTACACCCGCTGCTAAGAGATTTATTTGCCCAGCTGTTCTGGAGATGATCCTTTAGACAGCAACTGTAGCAGCTCCAATTCAGCCAGAGCAAACCTCGGCAGGCATAGCCCAAGTCCTTTACAGAAGTCAGTCCACAGGCTGTTGAAGTCAAGGATGTCTTTGAGTTTTTGAGTTACGTTAGAATCTCTTCACCAAATGGCGATGAAAAACAATTGATACATGTAAAATGTAGGCACAGTATTGTTAAATAATCATCAGAAGAATGGTTTTATAGACGATCAGGTGAAGAAATGACCAAAATGTTTACTTTTATTGGAGATGTGTAATTAATTTGACTGCTTACTGGTTAAATAACAAGGAAACTTGTACTCTCTCATTTACAGGCACACACACACACACACACACACGCACACACACACACACACACACACACACACACATACAGGACTTGACCTTTTGGCCAATGGTCGTGTTATAATAAGTAGGGTGAGAGCACAAACCTGACTAAGCTCTTTAACTGCAGCTGTTTAGACACACTCACTCCCACTCACTTGCACACACACACACACACACACACACTGTACATGTGTGTGCGTGTGTGTATGATGAGAGGGAGCCACTAGAATAGCTGGCTCTACTTCCTCATTTGCCATATTGTTCAGAAGAAGGTACTTAAAACCAGATGGATCTCTCTTTCACACACTACACACACACACACACACACACACACACACACACACGCACACACACACACACACACACACACACATGCATACACACACTCTGTCTTGTACAAATTGAGTATGCATATTTATAGGATGAATTGCTGAATTATTGAAAGGTTTGAAATGGAGCCAATCAAGGTGCAGCAGTATATGTGTGTGTTTTAAAAGCAAATGAGCTAAAAATCACAGTGTGCATTTCACTGCAGTACCAAGCACACGTGCATGGACACACACACACACACACACACAGCCATGAACTACAGACCTACACTTACATGTGCACACAGTATCCGTCAAACTCTTTCCACTGTGTGGGAACCAGTGATTCATTGTTTTTTTTCAAACACTTTAGTCGAACTTTTTAACAATTTATGTTTTTCCTGCTTCAAATGCTCAGAGGCCATGTTCATAAAGTTAAGCGCTCATTGGAAAAACTTGTTAAACTTTAAATTAGACAGTCTCATGTTAGCTCGAGCTTGGGAAAACCCTTCTTATCATCCTGGACTGGTGACTAAAGATAATGATAATTCTACTTTAAACCATTACAGCACACATTTTCAAAATATTAATCTCTCTGTGGTTGATCTAAAATCCCTGATCAGCCTTAAAGGGACAGTTCACCTTAAAATCCAACATACATACTTTTCCTCTTACCTGCAGTGCTACTTTTCAGTCTAGTTTTTATGGAATGAGGTGCTGAGTGTTGTAGATATCGGCAATAGAGATGTCTGCCTTCTCTCAAATGTAATGGAACTAGATGGCACTCAACTTGAGGTGCTCAAAGCACAAAAAAAAATACATTTGAAAAACTTAACCGCAATGTCTCTCTCCAGTAATCACAGACCACAGACCTTATTGTGAGCAGTTTCATGCAGGAACTATTTTCTTTCATTATTGGCATTCTCCTCAGCTGAGCTGTAGTTGGCTATCAGTGCTAGGTGAGTTAGCAGTTGTTGCTCGCTGGCATGAGCCTTAAGCTTGAGGGCTTGGTGACACTACTGATGTACATCCATGCAATGTTCTTCCTGTGTAAATACTGGAGGCTTGTTAGAGTTCTTCACATGGATTCAGGAATCTGTTGAAGTGCTTTTACATTCATGGAATAGAAAGCAGCTATGGTTCCCCTTACTGAGGGAATCAAAGTGAGCATGACTGTCTCCAAGTCATCGTTTCAGCATGTATTGGAAGTTTTCAACAATTTCTCCAAATAAAATGGTGAATTATGTTGTTGGTAACTGGTTACAATAACATCCACTTGGACAAGATCAAGGAAAGATTGTCATGGTTGTTTTGGTTTCTAATGTTCTATATGGCAACAGGATAAGTAACACACTTACAGTTGTATATTTGGTATGGGAGCTTGCATGTGTAAGTGTCTAATCAGACTAAAACTGGCAATGAACTATAAAAACACAAATGGCTGCATATTGTAGATAATGTTAGAGCATGGGGCTTTAGGTATGAGTGTGAAGCTGCAATACAATTCAAGCATAAAGTTGTTTGAAGACTCACTGCCCAGTGGTTTACAATTGCTGAGATGTCACACTCCTACAAAGTATTTTATTCTCTGTTTAGACACTTGTAAAATAAATGGTAGATTTACCTTGTCCATGGTACAGAGTAGCCTCCCGGGAATGGGTGCTTGCACATGTTGGATTGGCTGAAAGCGTTATGTTGCCGGATGATGTTGCATTACTTTGAAGCAAAAGTTGGGCCAGGTTCAACTTTCCTGTGCAGGGCGGTGAAACCATTAAAATGAATGACCAGGCTGCATATTTTGATACAGCGCTAATGTCTGTGCTATGAATTCTTAATCAAAAGTACAGCATGTATACACTGTACTTGCATTTGGTTAGTGTGTGTGTTCATCCTGAAGGAAAAAAGAAGGAATGCTGAAGGCAGGATCCAGATGCAAACTGTTCTCCTTTAATAAAATATAATGATTAATAGGAGACTACTCCAAAACACAAGTGCTGATTTTTCCTTTTACAGTTAATAGGAGATATAAAGGGTCACATGACCTGACCAGCCACCCCAGACCAGCCGTCCTATTCTTAGAATTTTAATGAATACAACCCAGTTTCACATCTTCATATGAATCATCCGGCGCTCAGACTCTTTTCACTATTAGCACTCTGTGGTAGTCACTCTGTGTTAACTTGAGAGCGTACAAAAATATGAGTTACTCATTTAAATGCTCGTGACAACAAACCGCATCAATCCAATTTACATTTTCGGATGACAGACGTTTGCAAATTTCTGCCTCTGAAGACTGTGAGCTGCACAGTTGTGTACTATCACAGTTATGAGACACCGCAGCTTGTACATTTTGATGAAAAATGAACTGATTTCAGAGTCATTAGTACAGTATGTGGGCTGCTACAAAATCCACACACTGTATGATATTTTAGCCCGGGGCTTATATGAAAGCCCTCTTTACACTGGTAATCACACTCAAAAGGGCTGACACAGACGCGACCATATTTCTTCCTGATCTCCTCTGTCTTCTTCCATCTTCTGTACGACATATCATCTCTCCCCTGAGAGGACCACTATTTGTGTTTGAAAAAACAGAACATGTTTGAAGCACTTACATTCAAAGTAAATGGAGCGTTGATGCAGAGGAAGATGGGAGGTTGTTGTTGCTTTATTCAGTGGTTGCCATGACATTCGTAGCATCTAGCAGCTGAACTGAGCACTTAAGATTTCCTCTGTCATGTTGTTTAAGACACAAAGCTACAGCAAGACGTGAGGCTCAGGTTTCAGAGATGTCACTGACCATTCGAAAAGAGAGGAACTGCTATTTGTTTTTGTAAATGCTAAAGGTAAAGACAGAGAAGAACTCCTTTAGTTTTACATAAACTTACTTTTGATGGTTTATGAACTTTAACTGACCTTTTATTGAGTTTTTACTCATTTATTCAATTGCAACTTGGTTTGAAACACTTGGCATTTATCATTTACATAATGCCAATTAGATGTTAACATTTCTTCCACAATTATCCATCACTGAGTCATTGAGTTTGTTTTAAACTTTTAAAACATTTTGTTTTATGTTTTATTGATTAAGCTTCCTACCATGTTTACTCACTCTTTCTGTTTTTTTGCTATTGAATAAATTAAATAATGAAATAAATGATAGAATTCTCTCATCAATAAGAAGGTCTCTCTTTATTTAAACCAATGTAAAGAACCCAAGGTCAGTCATTAAGCATTGTTGACTTAAGTGATGGAAAATTACAGATGTGTGAAAAAGTATTCTCACATACTAGATATGTTCCAGCAACCACCACATCAGTTGCATCTACAGAGAGCTAACGTGAAAGGAATACTTCACCCCCCTAAATGACCATTTGTTGATCAGTGACTCATCCCGCGTTTTGTTGAATTTGTGAGGAAAGCTTTTTTCTTGCATGCCCTTGCAGGCTCAAAAAGCACCTGTTTGGAACATTATACAGGGACACAGATTAATTGGTTACAGATGACGGTATTGTGAATGGTATGAAAGGGGCATCCTTATAAGGCTCAGTCATTCACAAACAAGGATGGCATGAGGTTTACCACTTTGTGAAAAACTGTGTGGGTATAAAGTCCAATAGTTTAAGAATGAAAGAGATTTAGAAATTTCACCATCTACAGTCCATGAAATCTTCAAAAGATTCAGAGAATCTTGAGAAATCCCGACAGTAAAGGGCTAGACAGATACCAACACTGAATGGTTGTGACCTTTGAGCTCTCAGGCTGGACGGCTCATCTGAGATAGACTAATGTGCTGCGTGCTGTGGTCTGACGAGTTTGTGTTTCATATTGATTTTTTAAAAAGGAAAAGAACTGTTCAGACTGTTACCAGCGCAAAGTATAAAAGTCAGTATCTGTGATGATATGGGGATGTGTTAGTGCCCATGGCATCATGGGTAACTTGTAACTTTTCTTTGACGCTTGTTGACAGCCTTGCACCTACCGGTGATGTGCGTATATCTCCTCCTCCTCTAATCATGGGTAACTTGCACATTTGTGAAGGCACCATGAGTGCTGAAAGGTACAGATTTTGGAGCAACATATGCTGCCATATGTTTTTAGGCATGTCCCCACTTACTCCAGCAAGACAATGAGACACATTGTGCACATGTTACAACAGCGTGGCTTTGCAGTAGAAGAGTGCAGGTACTAGACTGACCTGCCTGCACTGCCGACTTGACTCCCATTGAAAATGTGTAGTGTGTAATAAAGCACAAAATACGACAACAGAGACCCCAGACTGTTAGGCAACTAAGTCATATATCAAGCAAGAATTGGAAAGAATTTCACTTTAAAATCTTCAACAATTAGTGTCCTCATTTCCCAAACACTTACCGAATGTTGTTAAAAAAAAGGTGATGTAACACAGTGGTAAACATGCCCCTGTCCCAGCTTCTTTGGAACGAGTTGCAGACATCAAATTCAGAATCCGATCAGCCAAAACATTAAAACCACTGGCAGGTTAAGTGAATAACATTGATTATCTTGTTACAGTGCAATATTCCATTGGGAAACCTTGGGTCCTTGCATTCATGTAAATGCTACCTAATGCACTCCACCCACCCAAACACCATTGCAGACCAAGTAAACCCACTTATGGCAATGGCACTTATCGATGGCAGTGGCTAGGGTTGGGTCGGTATGAGGAAAAAAAAAAAAAAAAAAAAAAAAGGGTCCGGTTTTTGTTAAAAACCGCATCAAGTCGGTAATACCAGATTTTCGCCACTTGGAGGCGCAATTGACTCATTTAAAATAAAAAACGACCTTAGGACAACAGAGTGACAGTAACAAGTTGTTTCTTATATTCTTTACAAATAAATTTTGCAGCTTACTCAATCAGTGCAAACAAGGGTTGCCTCTTTCGTCTGGCTCAAAGCCAAAGTGTTGCCATAGTGACGCATTCTTTGATTTCTTCGAGACTAAATTGTCCGCCATTATCGACTCCCCGTCACTATTAAACAAACTCCAGGCTACAGTAGAGGCCTCGGCGCATGCGCACTCGCACCCCCTAGCTCAATCCCCACCCCACCCCCACCCTCCTCTCTCGCCTGCTCACTGTGCGCTTGGCGAAGAGGCAGACACAGGTGCCCACAGACTCGGTTGTACTGTAAGCGACTCCATGTAAAAATGTCTGTGAAAAATCCCCGCGATGTGAAAAATACATGCTGAACAGTCTTTTGTGTGACACTGGTGCGCGGAGCAGAGTCTGCACGGTTGTGCTTTACGTGTACAGGGCTTGTGGACGTCTGCTTTTACCGGGCGGACCTCCGCGTAGTCCGCTCGAGTATGCTGTCCGGTCAGTCTCAAAAAAAAAAAAAAAAAAAAAAAGAACCCGGTCCAAGATGGAGTACCAAATTGAATTGGTATTACCGAGAACCGACCCAACCCTACCAGTAGCACCCCCAGCAGGACAATGCACCACGCCACACCACAAAAATTGCTCAGGAATGACCCGCGGAACAGAACAAAGAGCTCACGGTGTTGACCTGACCTCCAAATACCCCAGATCCCAATCTAATTGAACATTTGAGGGATGTGCTGGTACTCCAGAGGTAACCCCAATCCATGATGGGTCCTCCTTGGACCGGACTTGGCTCTGACCTATCAAGGCATGAACACAGGACCTGGGGGGTGTCCTTTGGTGTCTGGCATCAATGCACTGGCTTCAGATCTTTCGAGTCCTGTGGGTTGTGAGGTGGGGTAACAGCACGTCCCACAGATATTTGATCAGACTGGGATTTGAGAAATTTGGAGGCCAGGTCAATGCCTTGAGGTCTCTGTCATGAATATTGGTCAAAATGGATGTGCAAATCAATGCATTCTGTTTTTATTATGGTTTAACACAGTGTTCCAACTTTTTGGTATCGAGGTTATATCAGAACATCCATTTACAGACTCTCACACAACATGTGCAGTATAATCCAAGCCTCACTGAACCAGTCGTATGTTCAGTGCTTCTCTAACAGACGGCCCTTGCCGACATGGGACTAAACAAGAAAGTGAAACTTACCTCTGCTCTCTTAAGAGCCAGACTCCTGTGATAAAAACAGTAATTTTACTGCTAGTTCATTACTGCCATCTTTGGTTAGTTTGTTGTCTGTTGTGTGACTTGAATCTGAACTAACCCTTAAAAACACTAAAGTCACACAATAACACAAACAAACTAACTGGTGGAGGCAGCAGTAGACCAACTTGCTTTGTTACAACTGTAATTACCCCCCCTAAATTTTGACAGTTCGCCTGCACAAGGTTTACCTGTGAGGAAGGTGATGTTGATAAAGCAGCTCCAGTGAGTATGACCACATTACATATGAGAGTCATAAAGCTGAAAATGTTTCATAACCTTGCAGTGAGTTGTGACTGACAGGCTGTTTGCAGAGTTGCAGAGTTGAAGGTTGTATAAAAAAGAAACCTTGAAGCTGAAACCTTTTCACCGCAGACATTTTGACTTGTCATGGCAGGAAAGCACAGGTGTTACAAATAACATTAACGACAGCTCAGTTCTATTCAAGTGTCCCAGTAAACCATGACAGTGTGACAGTGAGCCGGCATGAACAATACCAGGACCCTGAAAGTGGAGCAGCTAAATAGAATTCATGGACATCATTCATTTTCTTATTTACACTAAAGGACTGCGCTGGGATTGGGATCTGGCAGGTCCTGCAGGACCCAACGCAAATCTCCTGGGAAAGGGTGATTAAAACTTGGCTGCGGGCGGGAGTGGGTGGTCAGTAAATAAACCGTGAGATTTCTGCGGGATGAAAACTATACACTTAAAGTGTAAATCAATGATCACACTGTCCTGAAATAACCACTGGTTTATTCAGAGTAAACACTTTTGGAACAGATCAGACATTTAGCAAGTTAGCATGTTCATTAGCGTTGCCGTGGACACACATAGAAGGCACAGTGGCTCATATTGAGCATTTAACCAGATGATACAAAAATCAAATCGAAGTATTACGTTTGAATGCAGAGGAGGAGAACATAATTTCACTATGTTAATATGGTAACGTGTTTATTACTGGGATTTTGGATCCCATGGGTCTCGGTGGACCCAACATTAATCTCATGGGAGCAGGCAGTTTAAACTTTACTATGGGTAGGAGTGGGTGGTCTGGAACACACACATAACGGGAGCGGGCGGTAATGGTCAAAAATCCAATGGGAGCGGACTTAAGGAAACAGTTCTGCGCAGAGCTCATGAGTCCTGTTTACACTGGGTATTAACATGTGTATTGGATGATCTGATTACAAGTGGACAGTGCTAAATATAAGTGTAAACATCCACCCAGATGCAGATGATGGGATCTTATAAGTCAAACCACTTGCTGAGGTGGTCTGGGATGCTTTTGACCCCATGTTTTCTTGTAGTGTAAAAGCTGGTAAGCCCTGATCTGTACCTGACAAGGACCACGTCATCAGTGTAAAACATGGTGGTTGTTTTGGTGACAGCATGCTAATGCTTTACAATGCACTTACGACGAGTGGGATGAAGTGTTGCATGATCATCCATTGTTTTGCCCTATGGAAGGAGACATGTTAGAATTTGCTGACAGCGATATCTCCATCTGTACCGACACAACCATTAATGTGACCAGTGAGCATGCTAGCAAGAATGTGGACATAATAACTGTGCACGGGTCCCTTTAACCTTGTAGCATAAGTGACGTAGACAGTAACGAAATCTGAGCAAAAGTGGTCAGCTGGAGACACATGATAGACACAGGCGTGAACGGCGATGTGTCTCGGTTGTCCACTAGCGTTCCTATCACCAAACGCATGTTATTTCCAGGTTTGAACAGCTCCTTTGTTTGTTTTTCCTACTGTGACAAGTCAAAATGACTTCTGTGGGACAGCCCTGTGTTTCAGGCTTGACTTTAAAATAAAAACATAATGTAAAGTTGTTACTTCCAGTTCACTAGCTGCTTTGAACTGACTTTATTGGCACTGTCGACCAGGACCGGAGGCTGTTTTGTGTGTTTTATGATAGAAGCTTATTCACAAATGTTCCCAGCTGAGTTATATTTGTTATTATCTCTGCTCAGATGTCTCGTTCGCCTCCACTTTCCCTCACTAGACATTTAGAAGAGCATTATGTAATTTATGAGCATTATCAACAATGACCAGCTGCTGGCCAAGTACAG
Source organism: Epinephelus fuscoguttatus (assembly GCF_011397635.1). Classification (NCBI taxonomy): domain Eukaryota; kingdom Metazoa; phylum Chordata; class Actinopteri; order Perciformes; family Serranidae; genus Epinephelus; species Epinephelus fuscoguttatus. Next base: position 28,266,850 of record NC_064754.1, on the reverse strand, counting down.
CAGCATCCACAGGTCTGTGTGAAATAAAACAGGTTGTTTGCTTTTTATGGCTTAAGAATGAACTGTGATGTAACGCTTGTGACTCGCATTTAACACCCACCATTTTCCATCTTTAAAAAGTTTTCTGAGGTTCTGTGTGTGCGTGCGTGTGTGTGTGTGTGTGTGTGTGTGTGCATTTGTATATTTGAAACTTTGACAAAAGTGTATTTTGGAAGCCAGAAATCTCATCTCAGCATCTCAGCATGCAAAGTAATCGTTAAGCCATTGGTATCGATTGAAACCCCTGCAGATATATTACGGTGATTTTATGCGACAATAAAAACTTGCTCAGTGCTCCTTCAACAACTACATACATTTTAGAATCATATTGCAGCAGACAGAAATGAAAATCCATAGCGCTAATATCAGAGATCCCATATTGATTGGGATTGTTTTTTTGTTTCTTGGCTTCTTGCACTTTCAGAGCAGTGCCTGCTAAATGAATCCCCGCTGTTTTTATGTGCGGAAACAAACTCTGAAATATTAGTAAGATAATGCGAGCCGACAGATCCGGGAGAGACGTGAGCAGAGATCAGCATGAGGAACCAAGAATGAGTCTATAAACACTTTGGGGAATGAAGCCCTGGCTGTCTGTTCTGGATAAGTGAGAGCCTTGTTCCATGTTTATAAGTTCAGACTAAAGTGATCAAAGAGTAACAGGTGGAGTCTTAAATTGAAATCGGCCCTTTTGATAAGCAGCTGAATAACAACGAGGGGCAAACAGCTTAGCACATCTTGCACGCCTCCCAGCTGGGACGACTTAATCATTTGATCATTTGAACTGTGTTATTATTGTGACTAAAGCGTTCAGAATACAAAACAAGACAGGTAATTTTTAATGTGTCGAAGAAAGTAATTTTAAAAACTGTAATAAAATTTGTATAGATGTTTAATAAAAGTGTTAAAGGGGTTGGTTTTGATTGTGGTGTGGAGTAGCACCAGTATTCAGTATTTGTTTTTGTTTTGTTGTATTCCGTTTTTGTTTTTTGGCCACTTTGAAGCAGTACACCAAGTAGTGAACACAATATTGACGTTGATATGGTGCTTGTCAGCAAACAGTTGCTTATGTACACATCCAGTGGTTAAGGTGCAGCATTCATGTTTGTGTCCACCTGATGAATGTCCCTCTTTTAGCTTTGTTTTTGGTCTCTACCAACTCTTGAGGGAAATATCTGGCTCTTTAGCTGCTTAATGCTCCGCTGTATTCACCAGCTAGTTGCTGACTTTCTCCGTCTGCTGTTTGGACCTGAGCAGGTAGTGTTCCGAGGGTTTGTAGAGCTTTTCACTGTAGTAGCTCAATAATATAATCCCTCATATTGTCACATAATTGTCACTTGCAATTTGTACATCATTATTAAATTATAATAATCTATTATAGATAATTATGTTTAGAATCTTAATCTACAAAGTAACTTGTAACTATGGCCATCTTGTTCTCAGTCCCAGGTCATCAAATAACAGTGCTTTGTCCTGCTCCTCAGCGTGTGATACCAATGCCATCTCTATAGCCCCGTTTCCACCAACCACTTTCAGTATGGTACCTTTGGAACCTTAAAAGTAACCCTTCAAACGTACCTGGACCCTAGCGTTTCCACTGCAAACAGTACTTTTTTCATGTGGGTGGGGTTGTTGTCACTCACTGCTCCGTCCAGCACTCAGTGTATTTCCTCATTACTGGTGACACAGATGGAAGACTGTGCCTTGTTTATCGTCCACCGATTGAGGCTGCACGCCGACATTTTCGGTGTTAGAGCTGTTATAATGTAAACTCAATGCTTTGTTAATTTTACGCTACCTAACTTACGTCTTTCCGTCACTTACTAATGTTACTAATGTGACATATTTAACATTTCATCCTTATTTTAACCCCAAAAAATGTTTTTTTTTAAACCTAGCTAAGTAGTTTTGTTGTCTAAACCGAACCGTACCAGTTTTGCCCAGGAGACAGCTGTGTGTCACATACAGCCGCTGAAAGTTGTGTCTCACAGAGATGCTGAGGGGTGCCTTCAGAGTCTGTATTACACGGTGAGTGGTGTGAGAAAGTGTCGGTATTTGGCAACCTGGGAGCGTACATATTTGTTGATCTGGGATGAGAACGTGCTGCTATAGCTGTTAGATTAATCTAATTAAGACAAAAAAATAGTAATTCTTCTTTTATAGTAATTCTTCTTTTTAAAACGGTGGAGTAGACATATAAAGCAGCAGAAAGTCCCGAAGCAGTACCTTGAGATAGTGCTGAAGCACAGTATGTGAATTAATAATATTGAATTATTTTCTGCATTGATTTTGGTGAAAGCTATCTTGAATAGTTCAAGACTAAATACTAAATAATAAAAAAAAATATTTACAACCACATCTCACATGTTCAAGTGTTTATCTCTTCAGATAATCAACCAAAACTGTCAAAAAAACAAACAAAAGCTTTGCTCTCACTTTTCTCCTGACATAAAGGTGTTAATGCATCTGCTGAAAATATGAAATAGAGCAACAGTCAAAGGCTCGACATCGCAGGTGCTTGTATTAAATGTAACAAAGAGGCAGCTGTAGCACAGTGGGTAGAATGGGTTTGGTTAAATGCCAGTTTGGTTTGTGTCTGTGAGAACTTCCTGTCTAAGTGTCCTGGACTAACCATTGAACCCCACTGGCTCCCAATGTATGTGTTAAATAATTATTGATAGAATTTAAGTCACTTAAGATGAGAATATATTACAGATAATGTAATCATTTTGACCCTTTTCTACTGAGTGCACATTAATTTGAATGTCTTGGTTACATATTGTAGAAACACTGTCTGAACAGCATAGAAACTAGACATCTAAAGAAACCTTTTCAGCCACATTTATAATCCTTTGAACCTACACGTCTAGACATCTTTTGACCAGTTGACAGATCTGTTCTGTGCCCATAGTGCCTATTATGTGACACATTTGTCTGAACAGAAGACAAAAATGAAGTGGTGAAAATGAAGATGATAAAGTTTTGAAATCAATTGCAGCAAAGAAGCTTTTCATATATTATTAACAACTACTTGTTCAGTCACCTCTGTGTTCAGAATTTCCTTTTTTTTTATGTGAGAAAGATTTAGCCACCAGTAGCCACCATAATGCACATTAGCAGTGGAATTTTCAATTTTTTGCTAAATATTACAAAATTATTAATATTCCACTTTATTTTAGAAAAAGGAAACACTAAGTAAAAGGCTAAACTGGAATTTTAATACACAACAACTTTCTATGACACATTTACCTTTTTAAAAGCGTCCTGGGGAGACTGAAGAGAAACGACAGCATCAGTCGTTTTAACAAGTGCCCCAAAATGATGTTCAAGTAACAAAGCCCTCTGGTTGACGTAGTGATAATGCTGTGTGCAAAGGAGGAAGTCAGGTGTCGGTTTTTTAGAGCAGAGGTTCCCAACTGGTCCAGCCAAAGGGTCGAGATTTCTTCTCAGTCATCAGTTCAAGGTTCACACTTAATACATTCAGCATCGTATTTGCATTTGTCGTCATGTCGTCGAGCTAGTTTGCTGTCTCTGTCAAGTAGCTGTCCATTAGTCACTCACTCTACAGCACTTCAAAATAAAAGCTCTGTGCTTGAAATTCACTGTACTTATAAATAAAACATGTTTTTTTTACAAACTTGACACGTTTGCAAGTCACTTGGAAATTAACTTTTCTGTCCACCTGCCACCATGACTAGCAGATTCCAAAATCTACCAGCCACTCATTAGGTTTTCATTGTTTTTTGGCTGATGAGTGAAGTAAATTGAGCAGAAACTTGCATATTTTACCAAGATTTGGCTGGTAGCTGGTGCTAATTTCCAACCTGGCTTGTGGTCCATTCAGATCAGATCTGCAACACACTTTTGGACTGCAACCCACCAGTTGGAAATCACTGTTTTAGAGCATTAGAGTCCACGTAGGGAGGAGATTAGTGTGAATGGAACAGTCAACAAAACATCAATCTTAAACAACTGACAGCCAACCTTGTAACCACAGTGTTTTTCTACCCTTAAAAAAAGACTTAATTCAAGACAAACAAATGATGTTTCCCTAAACCTAACCAAATCTTAACCACAATGTAATCACATTATAAAAAGAGATTTATTTTTCTACAGGTGATTTGTACAGTTTTGGAAAACACAGAATGATGTTGTCCTGCCAGTGCAGCGTCAGCTCAAAAAATACTATGTGATGTTGAAATTACATATATTAACTTTGGAGGAATAATTGACTTTCCCTTGCTGCTGGTAGAGATTGCATGTAATCTCTAATCTTATTAATTGTTTCTCATAACTGACATTTATGTCCTATTAGCTAGCTGACTAATGAGAAAAATTTAGTCCTGAAACATTGCCACATTGCCCCCCCCTTTAAAAACAATTCATTTTGCAAGAGAGGGCTAAAATATAAATTTCAGATGAGTAAAAATTAAAATCCCCTCTTCTGCTTGCCCAAAAAGCATTTTTACAAAATGCAAAAATTAAATATACATTACTCTTCGTCTTCTCAGAAGGCGCTTCTACTCCTTAATAATTTTTGTACAGTCCCTAAGAGGACAATTACTCTGTGAGAACAAACAAGCTAAGAGACTAAGGAGCTGGAGCACCAGATATGCTCACTGGAGGTCATTTTTTTCAGATTGACTTTTTTTTCCTTTTCTTGCTTCTGCTTCCTTTGAGCTTTGTAGATTTTTACACATCTACTGGAAAAACAAGGCAAGATCCTTGCCTTATACCACTCCTTACCATATCTGTCAAAATACGAAAGTACCCCATGAATCATGCAGCAGCCTCAACAGCGTGAATAGTAACGGGAGCATATCTACAGTTGTATGTTCCTGTAGTCCTATGTTCCCCAGCTAAACATCCCCTTATTATGATTCATTAATGAGACATTTCAAAGGGTTTTATGATCTCAGCAATGTTTTCCCCGGGTCAGATGTTCAAAGTATGTTTCCCTGGGTCAATATGTCGAAATCACCCACCTACAGCTCACAGCCTACTGATGTTTAACTCTTTGAAACCTACACCCTCAAATTTCAGAGCAAGATTGTTTTCTTAACTTTAGATATTGATATCTCCACAGTGGTTGGACAGATTTTTACCATTCAAACTGCATTTGAAACATCCATACCCCTCCTTCATTTGTCATTTGTACTGTGAAGCTAGCCCCTACTAGTCTATTACGTTATGTTAGTTTATATCAAGAGACATAACACCCTGGGAACACGGGGATTAGAGGTCAACCAGTATATCCTCCTGAGACCCGGTGTCCTCATATGAGGACATCCCATTCTGGTTTACTTGACCTTATACTTCATTCTACTCAACTTAGACCTGTTGTCCTCATTCATGGATGCTTTGTTGTGCCATCTAGTGGTAGTAACAACACAGTACACTAATCAAAAAAAACAAAAAACAAACCCAAGATGGCAGCCATCTCTGCCAAGTCAGTCTGCGATCCCAACACGAAAGTGGACAAGGTACAAAACCTGATTAAATTCAATGCTTTAAACTTGTTTATTTATGATTAATAATGTTTGTAGTTTGATAGGGCAACATATTTGACCAATTTTAGCAACTGTAACAAGCTAATTAGGAAGTACTCATTTGAGGACATTGGGACTTGATTATCATTGACAATGTTTAGTTTTTTTTATACTTATCAACTCCTATAGATACCAAATAGCTATGAGAAATTAAAGAGTGGAACTTGTTTCCAAAACAGGTCTCTTTTGCTGAGTGAGTGCCTCTAGGTTAACTGTTTTTCATTTTAACATGTATTTACATTCATTTTTTGACTAGACTGCAACAGCCAGTCCAACACTGTAGCGCTATTAGTGCAAGAGCTAAAATCCACGACTGAGTGAATGCTGCCACTTCCTGTTTCACATTAAAAGTCCTCCAGTGTTTCACACACGATCCAGTCTATTACTAGGTTTTGACCAGCCTTGTTTTTTATGCATTATGAATCACGGAGAAAGTATTTTAAGTATTTTGAAAATGCAAAATGACCCCACTCTAAAGTACTGTGTAAAATACAACTAAGAGAAATAGTCTGCTGCTCATGTTTGATCATCATTTTGCACTGAAGCTCCACATGAAGTCAAGGTGATCACATTGTGTACCTGCAGCTAGGTCTCATTCTGTCCAACGATCACTGTCTTTCACCTGGGAGGCCGGTGTTTGCTTCCCATATAAACCCAAACCTAAAAAAATGTAACCACATGCATTTGTTATACTGACATAGTAGGTGTATTTGAAAGAGACTGTATGCATTGTACATTTAAAAAAGACAGGCTGAAGTTGACACGGCATCCCAGAATGTTAATGAAAGACGCAGCTACGTCAAATGTCGATTTGGAAAGTCCATGACCAAGCGATGATATGTTACAAGGTCGGAGTGAGAATGTGTTGCTACCTGAGGATCTCAGGTTGACTTTAAGGGAAATAATAGCTCAAAAAATATAAATCACTCCCACCTAGAGTTTTTTCTAGTTTGATATTCAGTTCCAGGTCTCAATATTTATTAAGATATTCATTACTTTGAGTTTGATATTCAGCGATCCAGATGTATTCATATCTGTGTGTATTACTTTGTCTTAGATGTAACAGTTTCTAATAATTGAAGTTGTAGCAGTAACTATTTCTAGTAGGGACGGTAACCTGCTGACCAACAGCTGGCCAGTAAAGAGTCCCCACAGAGGCTTTTAAGATGTGCTCAAGGACGTCTGTGAAAGAGTTTTTGAGATGTTTCCGCAAACTGAGATGGAGGAAAAAAAATTCTCCAAGGTACCGTTGTTGCTTCTTCATCCTCTCGCCTCTCTGTCCTCTGTCATGTTTCTACTAGTGCTACAAGTCATTACAGCCATGCAGTGTTGCTATTATGTTGGTCTATTAAATAAGTGAAGAGTGTGTGTGTCTGTCTTTCACATCTAATCGCACACCAGCCCACTTCCTCCATTAGAGATACAGTATGTCAAAGCCTTTGGGTATCTGTTTGTGAATCTGTGTGTGTGTGTGTGTGTGTGTGTGTGTGTGTTTGTGCGTGTTTGTTGTGCTGTTAAGAGTTTAGCCTCGAGTCCTGTCAAAACCTTGAGTTATCACACACAGAAGCTCATTTGCAGAGGACGCTCGACAACAAAAAAGACAAGACAAACAAGGCGTGGAACAGGAAAAGACGTTATACAGTACAACTGTTCGCTGTGTGTGTGTGTGTGTGTGTGTGTGTGTGAATCCTTTGTGTTTGTGTGAATCCTCTGTGTTCTGGCCTTATTTAGGCTCATTTACAGTAAACAGATGAGTTAGAAATTCTGTTTATCTGGTGTCAGGGGGGGCGGCGGGGGTAGTTGGAGACGTGGGAAAGACGGAGAGAAGAGGCAGAGCTGCTCCTTGCATACAATGATCTATTTATCAATTCCCCATCCTGTTTCTCTCCTCTCCACCCATTCTCTCCTCTCCTCCTCCTATTTCTCCTCCTCTCTTGACTGGCCTACTTGCTTATCCTCTTCAGAGCACTTTAAATTCAACTTAACAACACTTTTTTTTTGGCTGCTGCATTCGTTCCTCTCCTCTTTTCCCTTCATTTAATTTCTGTTCCATTGCTCATCTTCCCTGGTACAAATAAGATACAGTAGAGACAATTGGCTGCCTCTATCTCATTCCCGTTATTACTCCATCCCAACTTGTGTGTAAATGTGTTTGTGCGTGCAGTTTGTTTCAGAAGGAAGGAAAGAAAGAGGCAATGAGGACAATACAGAGGGCCGTAATAACCGTGGAGTTGTTGTTCTCGACAGCACACTGCTGCAATGCTTTAATTAATGTCTAAATATAGAGTCTTAAATAAATGCTTAGAGGCTGATTTGAAGAAATACATGCCAATTTCCTGTAGGCATATTGCTTAATTAAAAATGTTATTTTCTGAATTTAAGATTATGTCACTCCGTAGAATGGACCCAGAAACAGCAAGCGAGACAGGGAGTGAGGAAGGAGAGGAGAGAATAAGAGTAGGGCGTCTCATCTAAAGTGTGGACTTTAGGAAATGTGTTTAAACAAGACTTAGAGTCTACAGTCAGCTCTGTGACACAACACAAAGCTAAATGCTAACATGCTCACAGCAGGTGTAATGTTCACCATGTTTACCATCTTTGTTTAGCATGTTAGCATGCTATCATTTGCTATTTAGCACAACACTAAGCAGGGTCCTGCATGGGTCTAATTTTGAAGAGCCACTGCCAAAGAGACACCACAACATGCAATAGTGCACCTGCTCCACCACACACACTTATGAACAATTAGTTCCGCAATTTGATCCAACCCGCAGACATGAGATCCGTGGTTTGACATGAACTTGCAAACTTTATAATCACATCTGTTCAAATAATTCAGTTAGGCAGTGTGTTTCATACATGTGAAACTAAGATAATATATTTTTAAAGTAAAAAGTAATTCAGTAAAAATATCAGATGGCATGCTGGTGAAGTGGTTAGCATTGTTCCCTCACAGCAAGATGGTTCCTGGTTCAAACTCGCTGTGGGAGAGCTCTTCTGTGCGGAGTTTGCATGTCCCCGTGTCAGCATGAGTTTTCTCCCGGTCCTGTCCAGGGTATACCCTGCCTCTCGCCCTATGTCAGCTGGCATAGGCTCCAGCTCCTGTCATCAGTTTGCAGCTATTTGGTCATTAAGTATGAAACAAACTTAAATTTTGACCTGATAATGATGCTAGCTTAAAGTTAATAACTCACCATTTTTTAACAATGTATTCCGAGGACGGTATGAAGATTTGTACCAAATTTCATGGAAATCTATCCAGTAGCTTTGAAGACATTTCACTAAAACCCAAAAATGTTAATCTGTTCGTGGAGGAAGTGGGAAAGTCAGGTGAGAAGGAAAAATTCTCTGAAACCACAAATGTCTGAACAAAATTTCATGACCGTCCGTTTAGTAGCTGCTGAGATATTTGCCTGGACCCAATGTTGGACCAACAGACGGACTGACAGATCCCATTAAAAAATAAGAACAAAACAAACCAAAGTGATACATTTCTCAACACTTTGCGAATTCCCTGCCTCATCTGTGGCTCTGTTGTTTTTAGCTAATGTTTTTCAAACTGCAGTAAACAGTGCGTTTGCCTGGGACTATTTTCTGCTGCAGATTAAAACACATTTGGTGTGCGTGTGGGTATTTACAGCAGCAGGATGGTGTATGGGAGCTTGATAACGGAGCGTTGCCATTTAGTTTAACTTAATTCACACAGCCAGACATTGTGCTCATGGTAGCTGATTGCTTGTTTGGGTGGATGGCATTTTGTTTTGTCTCTCCCTCAACCAGACACTGTTTTTGTGGGCATTTTTCTGTCCCTGTTTTGTGTTGATGCAGCTCTGTAGCTATGCTGGAAGATGACATCAACATTCGTAGTCCTGCCAACAAAGCTCTGATTTGGTCGATTCTTTCTCCAACTGGAGGAAACAACAGTCAATGGGCACAACACCAGACCTACTGTGTATGGGAGGCTGAGCGCTGAGGCTGTGGGCAGCTATTCAGAAGTCTGGAATCGGGCTAGGTGTGTGCGTGTGACATCGACCATAGCGGCCATGTTCATAGTAATGAAGGAACATGTCACCCAGTGCAACAGTGACATGTTTTTAATAGTTCTGGGGCAACAGTGGAGCTCTGTGGCACAGGGGAATAAGATATATCAGGCTTCAGATACACAGACAATACTTGTTAGTGGGATCAAGTCATTATTGGTTTTGGTGTTTTCATGGGATTTGTGACAATAAAGAAATATAGAATATCAAAAGAGACATCATTTAATGTGAGAGAGAGGAAGGGAGTGTTGTGTCTGTGTGTTGTGATGATTCCTAGAGTTGTTCTGATCACCATTTGATCCTCTTGCATCAGTGTGTGTGTGTTTGAAAGAGAGGAAGAGAGACATGACCAATCTGTGTCTCCGCATTTTATGCCAGAATTGTACATCCTTCCCACAGTGGGTTTTGTTTTTGTGGGTACAAACACTAATCAGAGCAGGAAAACCCAGTAGGGGGCAGGTAGGGAGACGGAGAGAGAGACCAAAAGACAGAGAGTGGGTGGGTGGGTGGAATCATTACTGTGTGTGCTGTTTGTGTTTTTCAGAGAGAGAGAGAGAGGAGAGGGAGAGGAGGGGGGAGATTACACTGAAGGGATAACTCAAAGCTGATTGAAGGCCATGGCGGGGCCGGAGCATGTGACTGGCTCATGTTGATATAATGGTGTCATCAAGATCATAGTTCATTTCTCTCTAACACCCTTCAATCAGCAAAGCTGCTAAAAACCTCTGTATTCAAGTGTATATTTAGCCACCCTGCACTGCTGCCTTCAGCCTGCATTTACACCGACATTTCAAATTCTCCACACTGGAGAATAAAAATGCTGGATTGAGGCACTTAAAGTGATTTTTAGAATCTGTGTTTATCTGTTCATTTTAACACAAACCATGTTTTTTCTCCCTGACCTCAACCAAGAACAGTGTTTTGGAACGAACTTTGTCCACTTGGACTTTTGCTTTGTTACAGCTGCATTTTTTTCAGTGCTGTTTTCTTCGTAGCTTCTTTATGGATGCGTATTACCTATGGTCTGACATTGTCACCTGTACACTGTTATTGGCTGGGGGGCTACTAGCCTGTGTAAGAGAGTTTGTATTGTATGTAGTTCCACTTGCTATTAATGCTATAATGTGATAGTCATGCACTTATGTAGTTGTGTGGTTATACCTGTGTAGGGCGCCCTCTCTCAGAGGTAGTAGGTAAATGCCACTGCAGTCATTAAAATATTGCCAGTTTGTGAGAGACGTGCCCGAGGTGAGCTGTCGAGGGCGGCACTGTGACAGATATTGTGTATTAATGTCTGTATGTCCACCATATGAACATATATGCACTGTGAGTTATGGAAATGTAACTGCGAAGAGTTACAAGTGGGTGGCTGTACTTTTTAAATGATGAAATGTCCAAATAACGGCGTAATGCCCTTTTATGAAATAGCTAGCTGGCCTCTGTGCTAAAATAACATGCTGTTCGTTTGTAGCGTGCTGTGTGTGAGCTGCCTGTATGACTGACCAGAACATATTCTGTTCCTATCAGGTACATATTTTTGTATTATTGTAATTGTACTAATAATTTCTTGTGTCAGTAAACACCAATACAGGTATTAAAATCATCGCCAGTTCATGAGAAACATGCCCAAGCGTGCTGTGTGTGCATGTAGTGAGCCAACTGTATGACTGACCAGTACATATTCTGTTCCTGTTCAGAGACTAAATGGCGGTGTAAAAAAGGACGACGAGCCTCCTCATTATTATTATTATAAATGGATGTATTGTATCCTGCAAAAATGTATGGATGCATCCTACATTTGTATAGCACCTTACTAGTCATCCAACCATTCAAAGTGCTTTTTATACTGAGTCACATACACCCATTCATACACTGGCTACCATACAAGGTGCCACCTGCTACTCAGGTTTTAACTCACTCACACACCAATGGAAGCATGATCTGGAGCAATTTGGGGTTCAGTATCTTGCTCAAGGATACTTCGACATGCAGACTGGGGGAGCCGGGGGTCGAACCGCTGATCTTCCGAATGGTAAACGACCCGCTCTACCTCTGAGCCACACAACACAGACCTCCTGGAGGGACTAAAATATGCTGTACAAGTTTATGGTTGTTATTAGCTGCTCTGGTCAGTTACAGAGAAGCAGCCAAAGTGCTAGCAGCTGTGTTTTGGTACAGAGATGCCCACAAATACTAAATTCATTGCTTTATGATAATATAGTTCAGTTTCGCATGTGTTAGGTTTGTCCTTGTCCCCTCATTGCACTTTTTATACAGTGTTCATGCTACACTACATCATGGTTCAATAATACTGGCGAATCTCAGCTGCTGTCTGTGAGGTGCACACAGTGAATACCATTGTGTAGCCTAAAGGTAGAGTCACTCACCTGCAAAAATGAGCTTTTCCACTGGATGCAATCGAAGCTTCTACGACAGAAGAATACAAGATTTCCTGTCTTTGTGCAATTTCCTGGCAGACCCAAAGGTTCACCTTTGTTCAATCCCACAAATTTGCAAAGTCAGCCAAAACAAACACTGATGCACTGTGTTTTGAAATGTAGAAAACTGCAGCATGCTGTACTTACAGTTCGTGATCACTGTGCTCAATATTTCTACATTACAAAATCAAACCAAAATCACTGATATCACAGCCCTTATGGGGTCTTTGGAGCAATATTGTGGAGCAGTATTGTGGACATAGGGACCTCATTATCTGTATGCATTCATTATGAAATTATCTGTCTCTGTATTCAGATAGAGCACCTCACACAGAACTTTACATCTCTCTGCCCTGCTCATTTTCATTTTTAGTTCTGTGAGCTGTCTAAGTCCCACCACTACAGAATCCAATTTAAATCAATGTTATATAAACAAACAAACATCAAACAAATAAAATAAATTTGCTTAAAAAAATAAATCCTAAAATAAATATGTATGGAAATAAATATATAAAATATATATAATTAAATATAAATATTTAAATGAGTCAAAATAGTTACAATAAATAAATAAATGGGTTTTTATTGTTGAATATGGATAATTTTTAAAGGACTACCTTTATTTATCTCAGGGGACTTTTATTTTTCTAATGCCACACACACGTACTTCCCATCACTTAGTTTAAATAGCCATGAAATACTTATTAGGGTGTTAATGGGCGCTATGTCAAAAGTCCTCAAACCCTATGGATGATACATACAGTATTTTTCTTTCATTATTTTGACTAGGTTTCTTAAATGGAGTAAATTACCACATATCACTTAAAAACTACAGGTTCAAAGCTTTATCTTGATGTATAATTTGCATGCGTTTGAATGAAACCCGGCTGTCACATCAGGCTTTTGTCTCGCTACTCCAGCACATGATGTCTCCTCCTCATCGCTGGGAAAGGTCATCTATCAGCCTGCTGCCTGCTGTGCACTGATTTGGTGAGGGCAGCTATATCACTTTTCAATAACTGTAGTAAATGAAACAACCAGTTAGTGAAGTCAGAGTCCTGTGTTGCAGACAGAATGGGCATTTCTATCATTGTGGTCATCTTCAATGATATTGTAGCGACGGCCCACATTTACCATCATGCCTAGTGCTGGACTAGTTTGTGCTACCAAACTACTACTAGAGTAGTTTAAGTTTTATGTTCCAAAAAGCAAACGTGTAATGTGTCTGTTCAGACCATGGGGGTTTATGTTGGTAATTGTCATTTTTGTGCTGGTTTATAGTCGTAACTGTTAGTGAGGTGGCTGCTGCATTTCTTCGCTCCGGCTGTATTTTCCAGCACTGTTCAGCAGGTCTTGTCTCCTGTGTTGAGTCTCATCAAAGGCTTGACATTGCAGACTGTTACTTCCCATTTCCTTGTATGTGCTGCTTGTCACAATATGAATTGATCTGAAGAAAGTGACATGTCAATCATGGCATCTTTTCTCCCCCTGTATAATGATGAACAACTTTGGGTAGGATATGTTTGTTTACGCCGCATAATTTGTTCTTTCTAGAACAGCTGTACCTCATATTATGGGTATGGGTACATCCCTAGTTGGACAGAAGGCTATTGTGACCATACCTCAATGCAAAGTAGGTTAAAGTTGTCAGGGCAGGAATAATGTGATCTAAACGAGCCACTTGGATTTATCATAGTTTAGATTTCACTGAGGACAGAGATACATGGATGGATAAACTAAGATTTAGCCTGTTAAACAATGTTTTTTTGACTTAAATGTCTCAGAAACACCTGGTAAATAAACACACATATTTTTATAGTGCTCTGTTATGCCTCTGAGGTGAACGAAGAATCCATAACAGGCAACATTCTTCATTAATTAGGGTGAAAGTGTGTGTAAGAACAAAACTGTTTCAAAACATAAATTCTAACAAAGCTCTGCTTGTTCGTTCTACCGAGCAGAGTTCAAACACGTGCGTGCTACGTGTGAAACTGTTGATGCAAAGTGTTTTAAATAATAAAGTTTTAGCGAAAACACGTATTAAAGTACTGAGACTATGGCTGGATGAATGGATTATACTGCACAATCTGTGTGAGACTTTGTAAACAGATGTTTTGATATAGTTTCGCTGTTGTTAAATGCACCCCCCTCTTTGCTTCAATTCATCAAGAATTTTCTCTGTTTTTGGATTCTTCGTTCACTGTGTTGTGTTAATGAATTCAGTGTAACATGGGGTGAGAAACTGATAGACAAATGGGCATTTGGGGGACAAAGTGTTCCTTTAAATTACCCTTTTTAACTTTCAGATTTCAGATTTATCTCCTGTCTGCAGAGTTCTTGTAACTGTTTTGTGCTTAGACATTTAAAAAACTCCAGAGCACAAATTTGTATATTTTCCCTTGAGACTTCCCAGGCTCTGAAAATCATAAATAAACAATGTCAATAAATAATCCTGACATGATGACACCTCAAATAAATCCTCCGTTGGGGGGGGGGTTGGGGGGGAGACTTACTGCTGAAATAACCTGGGAAAAGGGTGAACGTAACACACCAAAACAGTTTATTTATGGTGCTGCTGTGTATGTGTGTGTGTGTGTGTGTGTGTGTGTGTTTGGGAAGGTCCCAACAGCATGAGCTACTGCAGCTATAAGGTTCCTTCTGTTTTGTGAAAGGAGGGGGTTGAGATAGCGAGAAAAATAGAGAAAGGGGAGCGGGGTGACAGAGGGAGAGGTTGGTGTGTTTTCAGCTGATCCACTTCCTCCCTGATGTTGGCTCTCATTTGTCTTGGCTGGAAACTGAGTACAAGGCTGGAATACTGATGACTGTTACTCCGCGCCCCCCCTCCTCCATCTCCTCCTCTCTTTCTACCTCTCTCTCATCTTCACCCCCTCCACTTATCCTCTCTACACATACTCTACATTCTGTCTGCTCAACTGATTTCCTGCCTCCTGTCTCTCTCCCCTTTTTACCCTCCTCATCTCGGCTCTCTCCCGATGCAGCTGCACTTCGCCGACCCAAATTTTCCTTCCACCCCTCCTCTCCCCTCCTTCTATCCATCTCTCTATCTGACCTCGCTCTACCTCTCCCGCTGCTCAGTCTATCACTTACCGGCTACATTATCCAGCTCCATTCCTCCTCCCTATTGCCTTCTTTTGCCCTGCGTTCCTACCCAATTTCTTCTCTCATCTTGCCTTCAGCATCGCCCCCCCACTTCGTGCTTGTCTTTTCTGCTTTGGCTTTCTGCTTTCTCTCATTTAGCATCAGCCTCCTGTCCTCCTCGTTCAGTCTGCCTCCTGTCAGCTTTCTTTCTGTTTCTCTTTCTTCCTCTCCATCTCTTTCTGGCTTGTGTGAATTAGTTCCAGGTCTATGTGGGTCATGGGGGTGATGAGTCGTGAAATCAGAGGTGTGTATATGTGTGTGTTTCTGTAACAGGGAGCAAGGGAGAGTGGCCGAGGGAGACAGGAGACAAAGTTACAGCGAGAGAGGAAAAAAGAAGACTGTTGAGGTGAGGTTCAGCCTTGGTCTTGAGAAATGAAGTGCAATGAGTACCATGTCTTCAAATGTGAACCTGCATTCTGGGCAAAGTGTACCCCTACCATCCTTCTACACCTGCACTGTAGTTTGGGACTGAGCTAGTGTGGATTGCAGGACTTGGTATCTTCCTTGAACTAAATGCTCTTATCTTTTTAGTAGCTTATCACTAAGCTTTGTCTTAACACAAGGTACAAATAGCCCAGTTTATAGTAGGAACTGTCTTCTCCAGAAAAGCAGTTGTTTGTTATGAACGCCTAAAAAGTTGACATTGATATCAAATTATATTTCAGGTTATTGAGCCATTTTTTTCACATTCAAAGATTCTGTTGAGGTTTTCAAAAGAAGCTTTGAATGTTTGCCGTTATATTTTATGATGTCATCACCCTAATAATAAAAAAAAAATCCTTAAACAAAACCCTCAATTTGAATAAAGTGATTCATCAGATTAAATGAGTTACTTTTCTCTGTTTGTTAAACCATCTTTCTTTAATGCATTCATTCATTTGTGTAATCGCTTATCCTGTTAGGGGTTGTGGGGGAGCTGGAGCCTATCCCAGCTGACATTTGGCGAGAAGCAGAGTACACCCTGGACAGGTCGCCAGACTATCACAGGGCTGACACATAGAGACAGTAAACCATTCACACTCACATTCACACCTACGGACAATTTAGAGTCACCAATTAACCTGCATGTCTTTGGACTGTGGGAGGAAGCTGGAGCACACAGAGTAAATCTTCGCTGACACGGGGAGAACATGCACACTCCCACACTCTGGGTTCGAACCAGGAACCCTCTTGCACCACCATGCCGCCCTCTTTCTTCAATAAATAAATTTAATTTGCAGGTGCTGCCTCCCTTTGTGTGCAGAAAGCAGGAGAGTCTTTTGACTGCAGTGAAAATCTTGTTCTGAAAGGTTAAACGCCAACAAATATGGATGGAAGCAGAATATTTTTTAGATAAAACCATGTTGTAAATTTTGGAAATAATTGCATCTTTTTTTCATGATTTTCACTGTTAGATTGCTCTGGAGTTAGTAGAAATGTTTGTATCACACAAGTCAGAAATAATCCCCACACAGCCTCCACTGGAATCTAATTCTACAATAATACTGATAGCAGGAGTGTAGCCTAATCTTTATCTGCATCTGTGCAAAAATAACTTGTTGAAACAGAATGAATTAGAATTTGAATGTCAATTTTACGAATCAAACACTGAAGTCTCAAACTATTTGGTACAGCCCTAAGATGTAGTGAATTAACCCAATTCTTATTTAACAAAACCCACCAAGATCTCAAAGAGCCTTTTCCTGTTCAGACTAGATGATGTATGACTTTTTTTGGACCCCTGTGACTTTGATCACAACTCTTTGAAAATAATTTTAGTTATTCAAGCCTAAATTAGACATTTTGAACTCTAAAAATTTAAAACGTCAATATTTTCCCCTATTTGATTACATTATTATCATTTAACCAACTTAATGCACTTTGTGTGTGTGTGTGTGTGTGTGTGTGTGTCTGTGTCTGTGTGTACTTGTACATGTGACACAGTGAGGACCAAAAAAACGTATTTTAGCAACAGAGTGAGGACATTTTTCAAAGTGAGGTCTTTTTACCCAGTCTTGACTTTTTCAAAGGTCTGTTTGAGGGCTGAGACTTAGTTTTAGGGGCCAGGTTACAATTAGGTTTAGGTTAGGCATTTAGTTGTGATGGTTAAGGTTAGGGTAAGGGGCTGGGGAATGCATTATGTCAGTGAGGGTCCTCACAAAGATAGAAGTACAAGAATGTGTGTGGGTGTGTTTTAAAGTTTTGCACATTATTCACATGTGATTTTGTCTTTTTATTGAGCCACCAGGAAGGCCTTAATCTTAATCTGTCTAATAATCCAGTTTGCATACTGAATTCAACCCAGCCACCTGATTTATTGTCATTTACGCTTTAGCTATTACTGTGTGTTCTGCCTATGGTTTCCTTGAGAGAGGCAGCGGTGGAGTAAGTATATGGATCTTTTCCTTTTTTTTAAGTATAAGAGGAAATAGGACAATGTAAAACACTCACATATTACAAGTAACAGTCTTGCACTTAAATTTATATTTATGTTAAAGTACACAAAATTAGCAGCAAAAATCAATATCAATCAATCAATCAATCAATCAATCAATCAATCATTATTAAAGGTAATCATTATGCAATGTGTGTATGCACAACAATGCATTATTTTCACAAACTTATCATTTGTTTTACTTGTAAAATCCAGATCTGAAAAGTAACTCTCACTACAGTTATAAAATGAATCTAGTGGAATAAAAAGTACAATATTTTCATTTTTAAATGGAGTTATAGTATAAAATATCAGAAAATGTATCTCAAAATTATACTTAAATTCAGCATTCAACTAAATATACTTACTTACATTCCACCACTTGATTATCTGATGTCATACCATAGGTTACTGTTACATATAAAATCCTCTGTGTGATTTCACAGTACTGAAGGTATTTATGGAGGTCACTGGGGTCGACTTGAGAAGCCTTATCCATATTTATATTGACAAGCCAGAGGCATGAATAACACAGGCACATTGAGGGCACACACATAAACTTATGTAAGCTATGCTCACTGACAAATACACAGAGGTCATTTGCTCAAACACCTTAACATGACTAGTGTTTATGCTCAGTGGTGCAGCAGGAAGTAGTGTCATGCTATTTTATTTTATACAGCATTTTCTTTAAAGCATGACCACAGCCTTTCCCTAACATTTACCATGATGTTATGATGTGGTTGCCTTCTCATATGGGCTGTGTTGGAGTGCACTGAAACAATCTATTTTGCCATTTAGATGGTATGAAAACTTGTTGCATTATTAGACCATTCTTACATAATTATTTTGTGGTCAAAGAACACAGTCCTCATATGATGCATGCTTGTATTGGATCAGGGTCCTTCAAAGCAAACTGTAAGGATGATGATAATAAATACTTCACTCTGAATAAGTACAAACAGTTTGTCAATTCTAAAGGAATTATAAACCTTACATAACCTCAACCTGTTAATGTTAGAATGGAAATTGTTTAGAAGTTTTTTGCTTTAATTTATCATTGTGAGGTAAATGTTGAATGCACAATGTAACGGCTATAGAAAAGAAGACCGTCTGCGTTTAGATTGTCCCCTGTAAACCTTGCTTTCACTATGCAAATCTGTCTGCCATTGGGTATGATCGCAAAGGAAGGCTCTGAAAGGAAGTGTGTCAATCACAGCGCAACCAAAATAGGATGAGGAGAGTGGTTTCGTTTTTGCTGGTAGCTATCAGTTGCCATACCAAGTTATCAAAGAGTTTCAATGTAAGTTTCTTGCAGTTTCTATCCCCAGTAGCAGAAATGGGGGACAGTAGAAAAATGGAAGTAACTGTGGAAACTGTTGCTAGGCTCTGAAGAAAACGGGAGGTTATCCAGTCCTCCTTATGACAGTAGTGCAAACAATAATACAGCTTGGAAACGCTGGGACAGGAAAAGTTCATAGGGTTCTGTTTCAACTTTTATTACATACCAAATCTGATAATAACTCTGTTCACAGATGCCTTTATAAACTATTACATGAGAGCTTTTTTGTTTAAGATCCTAATTTTTTAAAAGTCAAATATGTAAATAGAATCTGTATGTTTCTACAGAGTGAGCTGTTTCTCTCCAACGTACTGTGAGGTTTATTCTGAATTTAAAAGGAAAGTGCATGGTGCAGTATTAGGGATGGGTACCGAGTTTGGTACTTTTATTGGTACCAACCGAATTCGGCCGGGAATCCCGAGTATCGATTCATGTAAAATCAAACGGTACCACATTTCGGTACCTGAACGCATCCTTGGGACTTTGAGAGTGGAGGAGTGACGTTTTCGCTGCCTATCGTGAACGCAGCATTGTACGCATGAGAGCGTGATCACGTCAGTAGCAACTATCAACAAAGCAGCATGGCTGAGAGAAAGAGGTCGAAGGTGTGGCTCCATATCTCAAAGTTTGATGCAGACTACGCTCGCTGCAATATTAGCGATGCAAAATGCAAGGCCAGCTACAGCGGCTCGTTGTCATCTGCAGCCAGCATCGGGGCAGAAGAAGTGGGATTAACATTCGAAGATGACGACGGTGATTAAGCGGGGCATCAGCTACATCGGTTCCAGGTAATTAATAAGCTTAGTGTTTGATGATTGGGCTTTGTTCTGGTCATTCTAACGTTAGCTTCGCATTTTAACTTGCCTTAGTTATCATTATCAGCTCAGTTCCTCGTATTCTGTAACTTTAACGTTACACTCCCCCACACACATTTTTCCCAGAAGGGAAAGAGGAGGAATAGGAGGTAGTAGGAGTGGGTTCATTTTGTGCAAAAAAAAGAACTGCTGCATAGTCAATTATATAGACTACCTTTTGATATTATGTTACAGTATTAGATGTTGTTTTATCCTGTTTGATATTGAGAAATAAATGTTAGTTTTGACAAAAAAAAATTCTAAATGAAATATCCTTTGTTACCACACATACATGCAAAAAAGTACAGATTCCCAGGTACCGGGTATCGGTACCGTATCAGTTCAAATGTGAAAGGTACCCATCCCTATGCAGTATATATATTGGTATTTCTTAAAAATCTGTCTTTATGGCCATTTCATATTGAGGACAATGGGAAGTGAAATGCATTTTATCCTCAGTGTCACCTAAATTGCCTCCTTTCCACAGTCTGTGCTCCCTTAGTGACCGTTTTTATTTTTTTTTTTAAAATGTCTCGCTCTCTGTCTTTCTGTCTCTCTCACTGTTCAATAAAAAAAGACATGATTTATGAAATATGTCATCAGTGTTAGCACAAAGGTACAGAGGAACAGAGCATCTCACCCCACACTGAGTGACTTCAATTTATCACTTGATGACCAGGGAACTGTGGTATTGGACCATAAAAGGAGCATTGTTTGTTGTTTGTTTCTATTCATTTGAGCTTTTGTGGCGTAAACTGATCGGTTGATTGATTCCTTCATGGACTGATTGATTGACTGAGTATGACTTGGCTGCCAGCTTCTCCTTTTTAAAACTCCCTGTCACCAGCAGGCTGTTTGTGTGAAGCAAACTCAAAACAAAACAAAGTTTGCCTTCAACATGACGTTAAATATTCGAGGAGAGCTTTTCACTTCACCCAGGATGATCTGTTGTCGCTCTGATGAGGTTTGTCAGCAAGCTGTCTCTCAGCCTCTCTCTCTGAGTTGTCTTCCCTTCTCATTTCTCTGCACTGGTGCGAGGCAAAGAGCAGCCATAAGGTTGTCTCTCTCAGAGCTCATTTTTACAATCTCTGAATTTAATGAGCATCTGCAGCAGAGCAGTCGATGGTTTGCTGATGAGCAAGAACTCGTTTGTTTTGATCATTCGCTATCTGGAGGACTTCAAAGTTTGAAATCTCAATAGATTTTCTATGGCATGGAGTGGCAGGAGATCTCCACATTAAGGATGAAGAAAGACACATCCTGAAATGTCAAATCAAAGTGATAGTCACAGAAAGTAAGACCCTAATTTTGCATGAATGAAATAAAAACGAAGGAGGAACTCATAAAGGCCAAGAGGTCGTGACGAACCGTGGGCGTTGACTCAGTGAAGTCTGGTAAACTTGCTTCAGTTGACTCATGCAATAAGTTTGTTGCTGTCAGTGAAACTTTTCTTTTCGAGCCAGCATCCCAGCTGGATTAAAGAAAGCATTGACTGATGACTGAAGCTTTTTTTATTTGGTTTCCCCGCACACCATTAAACCTACGTAAAAGCTGGAACAGAAAATTAGACAAACAGGAAGTAAATGACAACTCTGTTGGATTGTAATGCTGGTACATTTATTAGCAATGGTTGGCTAACAACACATAAAGCTAACACAAAATCTTTAAAGCTAAAGCTAACACAAAATCATTAAACATACCGTGTTACCATTATTGACTGTGTCTGAACCCAAATAAAACTCTGTCAGTTCAACATTATTTATATCTGAATTACCATACTGTCACTTTTTTGTTTTTTACATCCAACTAAGATCCTTTCAAAATGAGGTATTTCTGCATTTAAAGGAAATAACAATATAAAAACCATACACAACATATACTTTAAGGGATACTGATTTTCAATAAGCTCTGTGTCACCGCAGTGTGTGCAGATGAATTGTGTTTGGTTTCCCACTGTGCCGCCAGCTCTGAGCTCCCCACCTGTCCACCAGCCAATGTCCACCGAATGACACAAAACCATAGACTGTATAAAAATGGACAACACATCTCCACTTCCTCCCACTGTATACCAATAAAGCCAAAATTTTACAGATATGGCAGCTGCCATCTTGTGCTGGTGACCTTATGTGGAGCCAGAGGGTGCTTCTCAAACTCAAGTAAGGATCCTTAAACGGCTGAATTTCAAAGAGGCTACATTATTAAATCCTGCCAAAGGATTGTTTCAATATCAAGGATCCTTCAAATTCTACCCAGGACTGAGTCCTTCCTTCAGAGAATGTTCAAGGATGCATGTGTGTATCCTCACTAGGCAGGAAGTACCCACAATTCTTTGTGCACGATTTGCCAGAATTAAAGGCAGGGCCTCTTCAATGACAAACACCTGGGCACTAGCTAGTCTGTTCCAATGTGTGTTCACCGAATGCTAGGAAGGAGTCTTGCGTGGCCTCTGTAGGACTCGACTTGGAATTACCCGTCCTACCAAGGAGACATCCTTGGCTTTGAGAAGTACCAAGATTCTGCGCAGTAGTAATATCCATGATATCAAGTTTCTGCCCAAACACCTATCTGACTAATTGCAAGCAGCGCCATTGATTGGGAGCAAACCAACTGACACACAGTTGTCAATCAAGATGTCATGAGGATGCCCCTTTTTTTATTGCATCAGGGATTATGACCTATATTGAAGCCAGCCACTAGGGGGTAGTTGAGAAGTTTCAGCTTGGGAGCTGTCATGTCATCCATCTTTGTTATACAGTCCATGCATGGAACATGTCAATGTTAGGCAAAAAAATGGATTTCACTGCAGACATTTGCTCATTGTACGGGCAGGGAATTATGAGCACTGGTGGTATGAGGGGAAGCAAAACACCATTCATCTGCACACACTGCACACATTACCCACACCGAGGTAACACAGAGCTGGTTAAAGTTTCCCTTTAAGACCACACAGACATGTTGAATACCAGCATTACTGGCGCTTGTTTATTTTTGAATAATTTATTTCCAATTTCACTCTTCAGATTTTACATTTTCAGTCCTACTTCAGTTGCACTTTTCCTGAATTCCTTATATGTGCATTTTAAAAACAGTTTTCATTAAGATGTTAAACCTGTTGGAGTGTGTTTGTAGTGGCTGTTTGGTGAGTAAAGTCCTAAAAAATGTCATTTTGTTTGCTGTTTGTCAATTAGGCTTGACAAATTCATTATGAGAGGAGTCTCATTTCTCCCACAGAGCTGAAAAATTCAAGACTAAAACAGGAAAAAGGCCAGATAATGAATCTGACCTCTTTTCTGTTTTTCACATGATTTTAGCAGAGGTAAACATTTTGTTTTCAATTTAGCTTTCAGGTTGTTGTTTTTTTGGGGGATAAGTACAGCATTCATTTTTGGTTCAGTTAAGTAATTTATCTTTACTCCAAGGTGAGACTTTGCTTTAATTTGATTAAAGCCACTTTCCGTCAAAAATAAACCAAAAAGACCATTTTCCTCTTACCTTGAGTGCCATCGATGAATCCTAATAGTTTTTCTGTGACTCACTGACATTTAAGGACACAGACTGTAGCTCTGTGGCTTCTGAGGAGGCTCAAAGCAGCACAAAAGTACCTTTGAAAGGCACATTTTCAACACTGACGTGTCTTTCCAAAGATAAAGGCACTGGTATTTGTGATAGACTTTGTTGGAAACAGTTTCTTATTTCTATAAAGACAGTGTTGTTCACAGATATGTCAGGCGTATGTTGTTTTGGGTTAACTATGCCTTTAACTAATGATGTTGGCCTGTACATAATGTAACTGCCGAGCCTTGTGTCTTTATAAATAACAATCCTCTGTAGTGTCATTCATCTACATCTACTCCTCAATTCTCTTTGAGATCTCTCGACTACTTTTCTCCCCCTCCACACACACATACACTAACCCACATCCCTCTCCCCCTCCCTCGGCTCCCATCTCTGTAATTCAGATTATTTTAATTCATATTTCATCCTTCGCTGTTTTATTCCAACTTGATCTATTATTCACGGCCTGCCTTAAAAATGTAACAGTGCGAAGGTCACTGATCCGTGCTTGGTCCTTACTGGCTCATACAAGATACCATGTGCACACACACAAACACATACATACACAAATACATCAATGCATGTAGAAATACACAGAAATTATGCATGAGGCATGAGACGAAGGTTTTATCAGAGTTGCCATGTGCATGACAAGCGAGCGAGAGAGAACGAAGGAAAATGTATTTCTGGACTTTTACCACAAAAACTCAATTCTATGTAGCCCTTAAGAGATCATGCCAAGTAGCAGATTACCTGGGCACCGCAGGCCACCAGAAACACAATCTAAATATAGACTAAATGACCACAACTTGGCCACTGAGACTGGTGGACAAAGACAAACCTGGCAACTCAGGCATAGCAAACAGGGTTCCGTCTGCTAGAAGGTACCAGAGCCCCACTGTAAAGACACAGGTACAAAGTTGTTCACCAAAATAAAACTCAGTTATGTCAGATATTAAAATATGTCAGAGAGTGTCACAGCAAGAACATTTTTATTTTATCCACCTTTCCCTGTTGGTCCTCACTTATAATTACATCATATTTTTTCTTAATAATTAGCTTTCAAGTGTTTGTTTTTGCTTCCATTATAGTGTTCTATGTAGTATAATGATGTAGTTGTATAATATAATGGTATAATTTATATAGTATAGCTCTGTAGTCTTTTTTTCTTCCACACTGAATTATTTTTCCAGCGATACCTTAATTAACATTTTCAATTTACAAACAATGAGAGGGCAAAATATTCACATCCAGTATGAGGAACAGTAACAGGGTCAAATAAGTTAAGCCCCTTTCCCACTGGACAACAACACCACAAACACACACTGACATCTGGCTATTGTATTTAATGGGAAAGGTTACAATCAGCATCCAATAACAGGACAAATGACTCTGCAGTAGTCACAGGCATTTGTTGGCTTCGGCTCTGATTGGCTTCGATTTGCAGTGATTGAAATATGGCATCTAGTTTACTGTATTTTGGCCCCTTTTTGACATGATACAATGACGCAGTTTAAGCAGCACTTGAACTTTGTTCCAATTTTTTTGTCACCAAGTTTGAGAGAGAGACTGAACAAGTAGCATATATATACAGTACAGGCCAAAAGTTTGGACACACCTTCTCATTCAATGCGTTTTCTTTATTTTCATGACTATTCACATTGTAGATTCTCACTGAAGGCATCAAAACTATCAATGAACACATGTGGAGTTATGTACTTAACAAAAAAAGGTGAAATAACTGAAAACATGTTTTATATTCTAGTTTCTTCAAAATAGCCACCCTTTGCTCTGATTACTGCTTTGCACACTCTTGGCATTCTCTCCATGAGCTTCAAGAGGTAGTCACCTGAAATGGTTTCCACTTCACAGGTGTGCCTTATCAGGGTTAATTAGTGGAATTTCTTGCTTTATCAATGGGGTTGAGACCATCAGTTGTGTTGTGCAGAAGTCAGGTTAATACACAGCCGACAGCCCTATTGGACAACTGTTAAAATTCATATTATGGCAAGAACCAATCAGCTAACTAAAGAAAAACGAGTGGCCATCATTACTTTAAGAAATGACAGTCAGTCAGTCCGGAAAATTGCAAAAACTTTAAATGTGTCCCCAAGTGGAGTCGCAAAAACCATCAAGCGCTACAACGAAACTGGCACACATGAGGACCGACCCAGGAAAGGAAGACCAAGAGTCATCTCTGCTTCTGAGGATAAGTTCATCCGAGTCACCAGCCTCAGAAATCGCAAGTTAACAGCAGCTCAGATCAGAGACCAGATGAATGCCACACAGAGTTCTAGCAGCAGACCCATCTCTAGAACAACTGTTAAGAGGAGACTGCGCGAATCAGGCCTTCATGGTCAAATAGCTGCTAGGAAACCACTGCTAAGGAGAGGCAACAAGCAGAAGAGATTTGTTTGGGCCAAGAAACACAAGGAATGGACATTAGACCAGTGGAAATCTGTGCTTAGGTCTGATGAGTCTAAATTTGAGATCTTTGGTTCCAACCGCCGTGTCTTTGTGAGACGCAGAAAAGGTGAACGGATGGATTCCACATGCCTGGTTCCCACTGTGAAGCATGGAGGAGGAGGTGTGATGGTGTGGGGGTGTTTTGCTGGTGACACTGTTGGGGATTTATTCAAAATTGAAGGCACACTGAACCAGCATGGCTACCACAGCATCCTGCAGCGACATGCCATCCCATCCGGTTTGCATTTAGTTGGACGACCATTTATTTTTCAACAGGACAATGACCCCAAACACACCTCCAGGCTGTGTAAGGGCTATTTGACCAAGAAGGAGAGTGATGGAGTGCTGCGGCAGATGACCTGGCCTCCACAGTCACCGGACCTGAACCCAGTCGAGATGGTTTGGGGTGAGCTGGACCGCAGAGTGAAGGCAAAGGGGCCAACAAGTGCTAAACACCTCTGGGAACTCCTTCAAGACTGTTGGAAAACCATTTCAGGTGACTACCTCTTGAAGGTGACTACTCTTGCACTCTTGCCTTTTAATGTCCCCGACAGGGTTTGTAGTCATATTGAGTAACTTGTTAGCAACCGCCTTTTTTACGACACATAAAAGCTTCAAAATTCACAAGTAGGGTATTTACTGACGTGTTTTATGTTGTAGAACAAAACCTGAAACTCACTTCAGCTTTTGTTAACCACAGACCTTATTTGAGGCATTTTACCAAAATCCCATTCAAAAAACGTATTGACTTCTAGACGAGAGAACCGGAAGTGCTAAAAGCGCTAACAGAGTTCTGGGTTTACTGGCACACTCTATTCATCTACTTCAGAGCCCTGTACATGGCTCCTGTTTACTGGCAATGTGAAAAGAGTGCAGATTTTGGTGGAAAAGGGTATTAACTACATAATAAAAAATCTCCCTTACATTTTAAAAATGCAAAAAACAATAACAAGCCATAAAGAGACCTGAAATAGATAAGAATAATCCGAAATGACAAAAAGAAAACTGAAGAACTTACGTTTCTTATTTTCATTGTTCATGAGTCAGTGTCACATTAAAAGATACATTCACTTGAAATAGAATCACATAACAAAAGGTGTTAGGTGAACTCACATCCAGCATATTAATACTCATATAAATCTATATTTGTAACTCACTTGCCATGCTCATCACTTCAAATATACCTCACCATTTATTGTATAAAAATGGACCTTAAATGTTTTCAAAGAGTGATTGTTTGCCATAAATAATGAAAGTAATCCCTGCCAGAGGAGGAGTTGTTGACAGCTCTTTAATCCAATCATTTAACTGTGGTTGACTGATCTTTATCCATGAAAGTGAGAGGACTTTTGTGTTGGGTTTTTTTTTGCAAGCAATAAACACATGATCTATGGCAAGTTCTGTTTTCAGGGTATGATCCTGAATTATCACTTTGCACTTTGTAAAACTTGTTTAACCTGCTTTGGCAATACTGCTCTTTACAGTGGACATGTCAATAAAGCCAATTTGAATTCGGAAGAGACAAGCGATTATTGAAACGACAAGGCTAATAGCAACAGACAAGACAAAAGACAGGAAATAAGAATAAGAAAGAGACAACGATGAGAAAAGGGTTTGACAGATGCTGCATACTGAGCCAGCAGATGGTGGAGTTGGAAGGAAAAAGGTAAATGTGGAAGATAAAGAAACAGAGACAGAGAGAGAGTCATCGACATAGAGTGATATATGAGGAACAGAGAGAGAGTGAGCAGAGGGAGAGATGGAAGTTGTTTTCAAAAAAATTAAAGAAGCAGAGCAGAAAGGAAGAGAAGTACAGGGACAAACACACTGCACGCGAACTTACACGCTCGCTCTTAAACACTCGTACACACTCACTGAGTAGCAGATCACGGAGCAGTTAAACAGGATCATCAGAATTAATAATTTAAAGCAGTGAGTGACATGGTTGCGGTCTCCTGATGTGCGTTTCACTTTGAAGCGCACACTCTCACACATAACGTACAGAAAGCCCAGCTCTCTCCCTCTCCCTCTCTGATGTGCATCTATGCACTGAATTCTAATTGCCTCCTTTACCAGCCAATTAAATGGCAGTATCTGTCACCATGACAGCTCATTAGTAAATCAGCATTCAGCTTTCAGGCACTGTGTTTCCAGGTGTGTGTGTGTGTGTGTGTGTGTGTGTTGAGCTGTTTGTGTGTTATTCTGTAGACGTGTGCAACAGTAATGCCTCATAACTTTGCCCGGTATGCAACAGCCGATCATTGACCCAACCACGTGTGTGTGGGAATGTGTGTCTGGGAGTGCTGCTATTAGCAGGAAATGGAATTTTTTTTTCCCGTGACTGTGCATGCAGATAGACGAGAGAAATGTGAGCTCTGATTCGTGGCATTTTTGTGTCTGCAGTTGCTTCTGAATCCATTTTCATTTGTTTGGAGGAGAGATTAGCTCCACGCCTGGCAAAACATCGTCAGGCGACGCAGGGAAGCGGGTTTGACACCCTGCCAGACAGGGAAGGTCCCAGCAGAGTATGCTGGAAGTAATGACTAAGAACAATGGCATTTTGCCTCATAACTGTGGGGAGTCCAATTATGATCTCTGCTGCTGCAACTGCGACTGTACTTTATATTAAAATCCAACAATTATTAAATTGCAATATATGTTTTCTTCTACAGCATTAATATCTCCTTTTTAAATTACATTACAAAAACTCTGGACTCCAGTGAAATAAATTAAAATTTTATATATTCTGATTTCAGGATTGTGCTTACTGTCCGTGCATACATCAGTATGAAATGTATTGCATATAGTCAAAACATTTCTGCAGACAGCAATATTACTCCTCTTTCACTGGATGACACTGCTGCAACACAAACAGCCACAAACTTTGCACTTAAACCCACTTCAACTTTCTAGCTAATGAGTTCTTTTTATTTACAAACACGGAAACATTTCTCGTCCAGCATCATGGCTCAAAGAATGCATTACCAAACAAACAAACTGAGGGGGATGTACACAGTTTATGTCATGGTGCAGCTTAGATGAGAGTCAGCTGTAGCACATGGAACAGCTTAAAAAATGTAACCTGCAAATGCTAAGATAGGTGGTCAGTTTTGATACAGATTGGTCCTCATCCTCTCAAACTGACATAGTTTTTGGAGTGAGGGGAGCAGCTGCCTGCCATATCACACAGACAGAGCCCTCTACTGGACTGGAATGCTTGTGATTGTAAGAGTATTACACACAGACTCCAGTAGAGAACTCCACCTGTGCTAATAGAACTAGGGTTACAACATTGTAACCTTTATTCTAACACTGTATTTTCTATGTTGAGACGTTTTCCAAATGAGATCTACAATAATTTTAAGATAGAAACACAGATTTTCCTGAAAAATTGAACAATACTATACGTTTAACACCTCATCATACTATAATCTGCAGTGGTGTTTGGGTGGGTGGAGCACATCTAGTAGCATCCACATGAACGCAAGGACTCAAGGTTTCCCAGCAGAAGACTGCATTATAAAAAGATGATCAATGTGTGGGATTTTTCTTTTGTTTTCTATGAGGAAATAAATACAAACTAAGGAGCTGCAATGAATTTAACCATCTGTATTCAACAATCTTTTTTGGCAGGCAGTTTAGGGATATCTGCACAGTTATGGTTTTGACTGGTCTACCAGTAAAATCCACAGTCCTCTACGTCTGAGGTCGAGCCAAGACTGAGTGAAAATGCAGTCAAATCTAAGACAAAACCAAGACCTTTAAAAAGTGTTCTTGAAACTGGTCGCGAGACAAAGACTGATCTCGACTACTTGATTGCCTGATCAAATATGCTAGCAACAGTAGCCATTTCATGCAACAAAGCAATAGTCATCAACTTCAAATTAATATCTGCTGCCATTATCGTTGTAAATAGCATAATGCACCATGCTAGGATGAAAAGCATAACAGGAACAGCAACAGTAACTGAGGGGAAACACAGCTTGGCTAAGGGCAAAAAAGAAAAGAGCAAAAATCTTGAAAAATGTAACACCTGCCATCTCCTGTGATAGCAGCAAAGACTGAGGCCACCAAAGGGTGGTGGGGTTTTTATGAACCAACTGACGAAACAGAGTGAGCTACAGAACTGCTGTTCACAGCTGGAAAACAGACAAATATTTTAACCTGTCCAGGGTGTACCCCGCCTCTCGCTCAGTGTCAGCTCGGATAGGCTCCAGCCCCCCTGCGACCCCTAACAGGATAAGCTGTTATGGAAACTGAATGAATGAGTTGCTCATCTGTTCTGATGATATACCCAGGACAGTTTAATGCCCATTCAAGCCTTAGAAATGCTCTAACTGCCAGTCACCAGCAGAAC
Organism: Epinephelus fuscoguttatus; assembly: GCF_011397635.1. Lineage (NCBI taxonomy): Eukaryota > Metazoa > Chordata > Actinopteri > Perciformes > Serranidae > Epinephelus > Epinephelus fuscoguttatus. Next base: position 28,236,641 of record NC_064754.1, on the reverse strand, counting down.
AGTAATGGAACTTACAAAACCTTGGAAGCCTAAAATAACTCTTCCCACTTCTTCTACTTCTATACCCCTGCTGATAAAATGCTGCCTGTCCTTCACTTGTAAGCTAATTACCAGCACAGATTCATTTACATGTGTCCATGTGCCTGTCTGCTCAGCCATCAACTGTGTACACGAACCTATCCACTTAGAGGCCAGAGAATAATTTCTGATGTATCTCCTTAAAAGTGTTCTGTCTTTCTAAAAGCCTAACTACTTCAACACAACACTGCCTTATGTGTCACCACAGTGCTGCCATCAGTGCTAATCTCATACATGTGAAGTGGGAAGGAGAGGGTCATCAAGTCCAAGTGCAAGCTCCTAGTCTGCATGAAAATTTTACAAGCTAGCTGTTTCCCCTGTAAGCAGTCCACTTGTTCCTCTCTTGGTTTGGCCTGTCTGCCTGCTCGATTCTTCTCAGCGCACTCTACGCCTCCTTCAGACTGTTTTTACTGCAGATTGTTCTCTGTCCTCTCCTGGTAGGTGTTCTTCCCATCCTCCATCCCCTCTTTAGCTCCCTCTGGACAGACTTACCATCCTCCCTGTCCCAAAGCCCTGAGAGCTCTCTTCTTCCTATTTAGAGGGGATTTGACGGCTTTGTCATCTGGAGTTTGTCCTTTGGAAAACAGTTTTTTTGTTGGAATCTTAAGTGTCCACACAGACAGTGAAGTAATCCGTAATGCCGTGGGAGAGTCCTTTGATGTCCCACAGAGCAGGTTCAAGTCTGCGCATTCATTAACAGTCCAGTAGACCGTCACATACTTCGGAGACCAAACACTCACAGTCTTGACAGCAACAGGGCTCTGCAGGAAAACAAAGAAGCATCAAGTCATGGTCTGATTTGTCAGTGGGGGAGAAGGTGATGGAGCCGTATAAATAGATTCAAGCGCTGCTTTAGCATGTGCATAAATTAGATCAAGTGCCCTTGTTGGTAGTTGATAAAGTAAATAAGTGGCCACGTGGGGGCAATTCAGCAAGCTGTAAATACAACATATTATCATATGAAAATGATTAAGGTGAACATATTAGCAAACAATGGTTTATTTACACATCAAGCAGACACTGAGAAACAGTAACATTTATTTGGACTCATGTTTCTTGCTACATGCAAATGTCCAATTTGAAGAATCCCCAAAGCTCTTGAAGATCAGTTGTAATACTCTACATGTGACAATATAATCACCCAGTACAGGTATTTCATTTCAGCATCTCAATCTCTGCCTTTTCCCACTGTTGGTAAGAATGTTAGAGGAAACAATGAAGTCCAATGATCTTGCTGCCAAGACTGACTTCTCTGGTTGCCAGGCCTGAAATTTCTACAGAAAATTCAAAACACTACAAGCATTTTTGATCCAACATTTCTCAGGTTTAGGTCCAATATTCTTGCTGTTTTCAGCTCTGTTTTTGGTCTCCACCAACTCCTGAAGGAAATATCTGACACAGCTGCTAAAACACTCCACTGTGTTGTCGTTGAAGATTCTCAGTCATCCAGGTCATGGTAATCGTAAGTGCTATATAGTAGGCAACTGGACTTGCTCCACTGTGTTCACCTGCTAGTAGCTAACTTTATCTGCCTGTTCTTTGGGGCTTGGCACATAGTGTCCAGTGGGTGTCTTTTTTTTTTCTTTTTTTTTTTTTTTGATACATGTAACAAACCCCACTGCCTTCTGCAGCTCCAACAAGGTTGATGAGAGTGATGAGGGTGACCCAAACCACTGAACCAAAAGTTGAAGGTTGTAAAATAAAAACAATGAGCTATAAGAGACTCTGTAAAACATTCATCACTAAGGCCACATGCACACTAATACTAACATGCCTGAAAAATGCATCTAACATGACCATTCATGTTGACAGGAATTACATTGGCAACTCTGTGGTTGGTTTCTCAGTTATAGCACTTGAGTAACACTTCAGTTTAAGGCAGTCAAGGCAGGAGAAACTGACTGGGAGTCAGTAAGTAAATACGGCATCATATTTGAGCAGTACCAGGAGCATTATCCATTGCTGGAGGAAGCTATGGCAATGGGATAGGAGTACCCAAGAGAAGGACAAAATCACATAAGATATGTAAGACTAGCGATAATTTTTTGCCTTGACACTTATCGCTGTGACTGATAAGACCCAATCAGGAAAGGAATGCCAATGTCCAGACCAAAGGGCAGCCCCAGACTTTTCAAACTAAAACAAGGTCAGCAGAGCGTTCAAGTGTCTCTGTTTTAGGGTTCCCAAACACTGGAGTAGCACACATGCTAGGCTTAAACATAGCAATAGATATGTGTTTTTAAAACATTTTAGTGTTAATGTAGCCTAACAGTGAACCTTTTTACATAGACATAGTAATTTTATCCGTTGATAATATCAAAATATTGATTCTGTAACTTTAAAACACATTGAAACTGACACTTGAACTTCATTGGAAGCTACTAGAAATCTTTCATAGTGACCTAACGCTGCACTAATCTGCATGAAAAGATTTGATCATTTTTCAAGCAATCCTACCCCATTGAATCCCTTTATGAAACGCTCCCCTTAACTTGCAGTGGTTTACACTTTAGAATGAGTGCACTCCTAAACCTGGCTGGTGCAGTTTTAAGCAAGGTGGAGATTATTTTCACTTCACATCAATTCAGCACACATGCTGCTCAAACAGACCTGGATCGAAAAGATACCACGTGTGCGAACAGCGTCTTTAACAACACAGATGACAAACACATATTTCATACGGGTTGTCTTGGCAGAATCTAAATGGAAAAGGTACTGTTGTGTCTCTGCCAAAACTCAAAAGCTGTGAAAAGAAATAAAGAAAAAAGAAGGAGCTCAAAGTTTACTACAGAATCTCCACCACCTGCTTCTATTTATCAACTGAGAGTCAGCGATACACCTGCCACCTGATATGCCACCTCCACACATGAGTTTTCCCACCCTTACACACCAGCGCAACAAAATGGAACAAAACCAAAAATCTTCACCACGTTTTGTCCCACTCCAGTGTCAAGCAAGTGCATGGTATTAAGAAAGTACGCATGTAGTTTCTTGTGTTCAGACTTCATGAGTTGTGTGGACAGTGTTCTCAACATAGAGGTGGCTAAGCTGGTAGCTAGCAGCCAATGGCACTGACAGAACTAATGGTTTCAGCTGGGGGGGAACCGGTGGGTAGGCATCACGCGTCTATGATGATACCGTCCTAATATCAGCAGAAACCGCCATATGAGGTCAGTGCAAAGCGGCAGCCATGAGCTAGCCAGTCAGATTCACCAACCCGTTCTCATCCCAGCTTGTCAAATACAGCCGCATTGTCAGTGGACCTGAACATCAAAATATGACCTGCTAGGTAGTAGCCTGGTTCCAGACCATAGACCCCGCCCACTCAACTGAGTAGGCTTGCATCTCTGGTCTGGCATACTTCAATGAATTTGCAATTTATCTCGTCCAAACGCTGGACGGACCAATGAACGCCGGGGGTCTAGCGATTAGCCAATCAGCGCCACGCTGATGTCAAGCTGTACGCCAGTGGGTAACTGGTGAGAATAGCAACAATGGCGACCGCTACAGATCCTACAGGATAAACTGGATTTAACGGCGATGCAGCTGGCCATGCACGACGACGGAGACATTTTAAACGGGCAATGCTCGCTTGTTTTCGGCACCCCCGAGGCATGGATACTAATGACGTCAGATTCTGGGTGAGTCGTTGATCTCTACTGATTGGTTAGGGAAAAATCAAATTCCCTCCCCCTTGTAAATCGCCTTCAATGGAAGCCATGTCAGACTGAAGGTTCTGGGAGCTTCAGTCTGACACTCAGGCTAGCTAGGTAGCCTCCTGTGTCGATTTTGGATGTTCACAGATGGCGTCTCAATTGACGCTTTTACATGCATTTTGTCTCTTCAAAATACATTTCTGTTTTCACAGGAGATGTACATTTTCTGCTCATTACATGCATACAGTCTGTTTCAAAATAAACTTACTTCATAAAATACTTCAATTTTAGCTTTATTTCCTTAGGTTTAGGCGACAAAGGTGTGTGATTAGATTTTGAAAAAAGAATCATGGTTTGGATTAAAATAAGTATGGTTCTTACTAATGTCATGTCAAGTTGTGATATATGTCATGTGACAAGTTACTAGTGCAGCATGCTACACATGGTAGCACACTGCTTGCTATTAAAATAACTCCATTGACATTTGGTTTCACGCAGGAATTGAACAGTGGGCTCCCAGGTGAAAGTCTGGTGTTTGTTTGACCAATCCACCTTGCATTAGAACAAATGTCAGAAATAGCATCCGCCTGGTGCACACCATACCATCGTGATAGGTGCCTCTGTATGTCAGAATCTGACACTGAAATCATTGACCAAGTGGCGGTATTTGACGAGTTGGGAGTGAGAACGGACTTGATGCAGTGCCACACTAAGAAACCACAGTGAAGCTCTGATTACAACACACACAGAGGTAGCCTGCCTTAATTCTCTGGTCTGCACGCCATCACTCCACTTTGTCTTTACCTAGCAAAAAGTGGTTGCTTCTGTATTAATGCTCTGAATGTTGCATACAGTACATTGAAGTTGTTTAGTGTAGCTAAATTAGCAGTAACACTGTATCGTGCATCTCACATTAGATATAGTGTGTGCTAATGTGTGCTAAATATTGGAAGGGATGGCACGGAATCACCAGAGGAAGCAAAAAATGAGGGGAAGAGTAATTTGGTTTAGTTCAAGCAAATATACAGGACAGAATGAGGAAAGTGACAACCAGTCACAGCGGCTGGAGAGGGTTAATCCACCACTTTAACCCATTTAATCTCTCTCTTTATATAAAGTCATACTGCTTGACTTGTTATGATGCATTTTTTATATGTTATTTACTTTGACCTTACTCATTTCCACATATTAAAAACCATATATCACATGGTACATTACACATATGTTGCTCTATAGTCAAGAGAGATGACATTCACACGAGTTCGACCCAAGCTGCCATGACCCACTCAGTGTGCCCTGAGCTTGCCTGCGGCCAACTTGATTTATTTACTTTTTTTTTTTTTTCACAACAAATCAGATGCCCCATGCTGCAGACCTCCCACTGATGGAGACCAGCTGAGTCTGACTCACTCACACTGCTGCTGGGCTCGCTGGTCACTGTTTTTAGCCTTTACAGACTCTCGTCTGTGAGGATAACAATAAACACCAAGCTCCTCTCTGCTGTCCTCTCCATTCGCAGCCAAGGGGACTACAGAGGAGCAAACACACTGCTGATGCACAAGGAATAGCTAAAAAGTGCTGCATGGTGTGTGTATGTGTGTGTGTGTGCGTGCGCGTGACAGTTCAGTAGTAGTTTCTATGTTTAGCTAATTTGCCAGCAGTAATGCATCAGAGCCTCAGTTTTTAGTTGTTGTTTTTCTGCAGGCTCCTCATCCATCTCTCCCCTCGTATTTCTCCCCTTTGTTTCTCTTTTGTTTTTCTACCAAAGCTACCAGACCTCCTCTGTTTCCTCCTCCACATCATGCTGCTCCACCTGAATGATTTTTGTTTGTGTTCTCAGTGAGTTTTTTAATGTCAAATGACGTACATTATGACCGGGTAGAATAAAGCCAAAAGAAATCCTTCTGAGACAAAATGGTCTTCGCAGTTCACGGTACAGTATGTGTGTGTGCAGTTGTGTGTTTGAGGAGCTGTCTTCATCGCCTGCAGTGATTAAAGAACGTTTGTGATGTTTGCAATGAAAAACTGATCTCTGCAATAGCGCTCAGAGCACAGGAGCTCGGGGATGTTGACTGAATGTCTGACTGTTTGTTCTGTCCAACAGGCTCATAGGACTGCATGGAGACACACACACACACACACACACACACACACACACACACACACAAACAAACATACGTCAGTATCACTACACGTGTTAACTGTGTCTTTCAGCTGCCAGTAACACTCAACAGCTATTCATTTGTGGCAGTCTGCTACTTTGCCTTTTCACTCAGGCCTCTTCTTATATCCCAGCATCCTTCTCTTCCCCATACAGCCTCTCTCTGTGTGTCCCTGTTGGTTCTGTCCATTTCTACATCCTCAGGCTCAAACTGCTGTCTTGCAGATAAAAAAAGCATAGCTGCAGTGTGTGGATGCATGTCCAGTTGTGTAACAGGGCTGTTTATTTACATAATTTTTCTGCTTTTCTTTTCCTTTGATTGTGCAAGTCACAGGAGCTTGGATAGATTTAGTGTAAAGCAAAGACTACAGCTGTCGACTGTAGACCTAATGACTTGATTTAAGACTCCACTGCTGTTGGACTTGACTCCTTAATGCCTTGACTTCAAAGTATGAACATCTAAGTCACATGTAACGATGTAAGATCAATGCACTTCAGCACTGCAATATGTTGCAGTACTGCATCAGTTTTCAAAAACACTATTTTTAATTGTTTAATTGTTTTTTCTTAGTTTGTTTACTTAAAGAATCCTGCAAGCTTTTTTATTTTATTTTCATTTTCTTATTGATATAGAAAAATGTTGATCCCTTTGCGCAGACTGCACAAAGGCTCGTGCTTTGGATGTTGGATGCTGTGAATACAAATACAGATCCCACTGTTCTGGTTCTGATCACTCTTCAATGCAAATGTTGGTGTGCTTTTTATACTATGACAGTTTTCCTAAAACTAGATTATAAAAATATTGCAGAAAATCACCTTGCTTGCTTACCTTACATATTGCAATATACTGATTCATACCCCCTGTATCACGATACATATCATATTGACAGATACAGTACTTGCCCATACTCAGCCCTTATCATGTATGTTTTGACCTTGTAAAATCCTGGAACATTGTCACACACATTAAACATTAATTTCAATCTATACACTGATACATTGAAAGGACAGCATCTCAGTTAAGTAAAAACATTATTGCTGTACTCAGGGCCGCCCCTCCCTAAACGCAGAACACGCGCTGTGCGTTGGGCCTCATCTTCCATGGGGGGCCACATTTTGCGCGAGGGGACGCATTTGTGCATATGCGCAATGTATGCGCACATGCGCTACCGTGAGGCGTGCGTAAAATCAGCTCGAGGAAGAAGAGAAGAGACCTGACCGCCCATGCGTCGCTGCAATGATTGACAGCACTCCACATCTGAACAATCAGAGGGGTGCGCTGGCAGGTATTTGCAGAGCTGCAGCAGGTGAAGAGTTGTCGACATGTCGTCCAAAAGAGCCTCAGAAGTATGTGTGGGGACGGGAGGGAGGGCGGGCTCCACGGAGGGGGGGGGCCCGAGCCTTGGGGGTATGTGCGGGGCCAGGAGGTCGGATGCTCCCAGAGAGGGGAGAGGGAGAAATATAGCTAAAGAAGATGAAAATAGAAAAGAATGTCTCTGTATTTTATTTCTGTTTTCAGTGTTTAATTAAGGTGGGAGAGGCGGAGGGCTGAGGGAGATCGGTCGCCTCCAGAGAGGGGAGAGGGAGAAATATAACAAAATAAGATTAAATAGGAAAAACCTGTCTCCCTCTTTTATTTTATTTTCAGTGTTTAATCAAGGGTGGGGGATTGAGGTGGTGGAAGTTACTTTCTTTTGATGAGTAATTGATGGCTATTTGTGACTCAGATTTGTTTATTTATTTATTTCAGTTTGAAGTTATTTTTATTTAATATTTATTTATTTATTTATTTATTTTAATTTTTTATTTTATTTGACTCATACAGCCAAACTACTGTATCTACAGTACATTTGTTATTGCCAGTAAAGGTTGTCAAGTTAAATGGCAAGTTGTTGTACGGTCATTTTGTATCTATGGTACATTTGGGATGGGGGCCTCCAAATAAAATTTCACTTAGGGCCCCATTTTGGTCAGGGGCAGCCCTGGCTGTACTGACCATGAAATGACACACACTTTCTTCAAACATTTTGCTTTCAGAGTCCTAAAAGTATTGCATTTTGACTTGCAGTTCGTTTATAAAAACTTCTGACGTGACTTAGATTTGCCCTCGAGTCATGACTTGAGGTCTGACGTGTGACTTGCTTTAATAGACTTTGTTAACTTGTTTGTTAAGGGTCAAGAATGAACGATCATACGTACACATGCCAGATGTGATGTGATGTAATGTAGGAAATGGGGAATAAATGGTCAGAAAACAGGATGATAGACTATTAAACATCAGGTGTAAATGTAATGGCATCAGCAGGTGTCCCATCTGAAGATCTGTCAGGTGACCTGAGACTTGACGTGGACTTGCCCCCGAAAACCTAAATACAGTTGTGGTTAGTGACACGTGTACAGCAGGTTGTGTGTCATATGGGGGAACTAGAGTCAAGCTAAAAGTACACATTTGGTGATTGATGCAATACATAAAACAGGGAGCGATGTTCTTATGCAATCTCCCCAGGGTATGTATCATTTGCTTTTCCTTTGCCTGAAGCTTAAAATGTTGCCTGACAATACATGTATGGGGTGCCGTTTGTAAAGTGTCTCACGATGAAAATAACATCAACATTTTGCCACATTTAGCTTCAAACAATGTTTAAAAAAGTATTGTGATTTTTTTAACGTCACCTTTTACCACATTTACAGCAATATTTGTTAACTTAGAAATATATTAAATAGTTAAATCTAAATATTAAATGTGGCACCTAAATGTTAAATGTTAAATCTAAATATTAAATCTAAATCTAAATGCTAAATCTAAATCTAAATCTAAATGTTAAATCTAAATATTAAATCTAAATCTAAATGCTAAATCTAAATCTAAATATTAAATCTAAATCTAAATCTAAATGTTAAATCTAAATGCTAAATATAAATATAAATATAAATATAAATGTTAAATCTAAATATTAAATCTAAATCTAAATCTAAATGTTAAATCTAAATGTTTTGGGTGAAACTAAATATTTAGCTAATATGCAAATTCACACTGCCGGTCACCGGAAGTACCAAAATAAAAGCTCGAGATGGTCAGACTGTTTATAGAATCAAATAACGAATTAAAACCAACTTATCGGGGGAAATGGACACTTGAACATACATTAGCGTGATAATAACTACCTAAAATAACAAGAAACGTGTTTGGAGAAATTTTATTTGCGTACTTTGAGTTGTTAGTGTCGCCGGAGGATTAACAACCTAAGCTAAGCTAACAACCGTCAGTTCTTAGCCCGTTAGCAGTGTCTGTAATGACTCATTAACTCTTAAACGGTCCGTGAAAAAAATATTTTTTTCCAGCGGATGTCTTAGTTACAACATGACTGAGCTAGCAAAGCAGTTTTGTGTTGCGATGTGTGGTATTTATTCAATTTTGGGAAATCACGATGTCTAGAAAGCACCAGTGGCCGCAGCAGCAGCAAAGCTATCAGGACGTCATCTGTTAAATGTCTCCCATTGTCGGATACATTAAACTACTCCAGTTAGCTCAATCATGTTGTAACTAAGACATCCGCTGGAAAAAATATTTTCTTAACGGACCGTTTAGAGTTAGTGAGTCATTACAGACACCGCTAACGGGGCTAACAGCTAACAGTTAGCCCCGCTAATCTACGATAACCATGTTATTAATTTCAGACCGTGATAGTAATGTTTGTTCAGTCATAGTGTTTATAGGCTTTATAGGCAGATTAGTCTAAACGGTGATACAGTGACGTGAAAAACATGAGATGTGCATATATATATGTTGCTAAACTCCGCTGGTTTTCTACCCGGAAGTATTTGTAAACAACAAGGTGATTCCCTCAGAAGGGACACTAACAACTCAAAGTACACATCAAATAAAATTTCTCCAAACACGTTTCTTGTTATTTTAGGTAGTTATTATCACGCTAATGTATGTTCAAGTGTTCATTTCCCCCGATAAGTTGGTTTTAATTCGTTATTTGATTCTATAAACAGTCTGACCATCTCGAGCTTTTATTTTGGTACTTCCGGTGACCGGCAGTGTGAATTTGCATATTAGCTAAATATTTAGTTTCACCCAAAACATTTAGATTTAACATTTAGATTTAGATTTAGATTTAATATTTAGATTTAACATTTATATTTATATTTATATTTAGCATTTAGATTTAACATTTAGATTTAGATTTAGATTTAATATTTAGATTTAGATTTAGCATTTAGATTTAGATTTACCATTTGGATTTAGATTTAATATTTAGATTTAACATTTAACATTTAGGTGCCACATTTAATATTTAGATTTAACTATTTAATATATTTCTAAGTTAACAAATATTGCTGTAAATGTGGTAAAAGGTGACGTTAAAAAAATCACAATACTTTTTTAAACATTGTTTGAAGCTAAATGTGGCAAAATGTTGATGTTATTTTCAGCGTGAGACACTTTACAAACGGCACCCCATATACATGTCACCACTGACAACAGGTAAACAGATAAAATGACATGAAATGTAATTTACATGAAAAATCCTTGGTTTTCGCACTCAGAAGACTGATTTCGGGAATCACTGTGCTGTTCAGATGATGGCCTTTGCTTGCCAAACTAAACCATAAAGAGGTTATGATGCAGAAAAGCACCTTGACAGGAGAATGTGCCTGTCAGAATAGTGCATGCATAATATAAACACTCAATCAATTTGCATTAAATTATCCTACAAAATGTAGATAATCATATTATTTAGTTCACATTAAGATTTCATGATTTTCAAATCAATGTTTAATTCTGCAAATACACTTGGAAACAGGGTGCAAGGGAATCAAATAAGACTTATTAACACAAAGACTAGGTGTAAATATAACATAAAAGCCCCCTGCTCATTCACTAAACACCTCTTCTCAGCAGAGATCTCCCAATCATTGCTTAACAACCATAAATAGGAACAGCAGGCCATCAAACTTTAGATTTCTGGACTGTAGTTAGGTGTGCATATCTACCAGATGAACCTGCAAGCTATGTTTTAATTGGTCTGGCAGATGTGTCTGGTCCAACTCCTCTTTGAATAGCAGCAACTCAAGATTTGACGAGCCGGTTACAACCATTTATCTAATATGGGTCATGTTGAGACAAAGGGCTCTAGTTTCACAGACCGGGCGAGGCGGGGGCGCAGCGCACCTGCGCTTCGCCAACTGGGTGTGGCCAGGCGGATTTTGCAAGTTTGGCACACCGTGTGCGCTGGCGCAGCTACTCCTCTTTCCCACCTCCGTCCCTCCTACCTGCGCAAGTCGGAAAGAGGGAGGAGAGAAGGCGTGGAGTGGGTTTTACACACATCACACCAATCAAAAGAGCCCCTCTCCTCGCCCTTAAATGCGCCGCGCGAAGGCGTAATGAGGGTTTACTAAATTCGCCATGGCAGAAGAGAGCAGCAGCGTCAGACGGCCAAACTTCTCCCAGGAGGAAACTGATGTTTTGGTCCGGGAGGTCCAAGCTTGCAGTGTCCAAATATACGGAACTGTGAGCAGACCTCCACGGGCTGATGATGCAAAGGTAGCCTGGGAGGAGGTCACCACAATTGTAAATCAATGTTGCGTTTCTCTCGTGCACGCGCGCGCTCTCTCGTTCTCTCTCACAGTCTCACTCTGTTTCTTTTCTTTTGACTTTTCTAAGATGACAGATATTGAATATATACTCCCTATCTGATGCTGTGGCTGTTTGTGGTTGGCTGAGAGGGATGTGAACTCATTAGTTTGCAGCTGTGTTAATCAAATCAGGTTGGGTTTCCATTACGCATGCCAAATGTGCCAAATGGTGCCAATCCCCTTTGATCCGACATCAGATGTGACGGGACAGTCGATATAGAGATACATTTATGTGCTGATTGCAGATAGTTGCATTGCATAGTGTTTTTTTGGGTATTTATTGCATCATTAATGTGCCTGATATTCTGGAAACCTGCCTGTGAGGTTTTGGTGACGTGAGCGCACTGTCCGCCGGTCAGCCAAACTTCGGCTTACACTGGCTGCGCTCCGCCTGCGCTGACAGTAGACCTGGTTTCAGCTGGCGAGCTTTTAGCGCACCTTCGGCGAAGCCTTTTGGCACGAAACTGTCACTGCGCCAAGATGCATCTGTCGACACCTCCCCCTGCTGCGCCACCACACCCATCTCAGCGTACCTCGGTTTGCCAAACTACCAAACTGAGCACGCCTCGGATTGTGCTGCTCAAAACTAGCTCTGCGCGGGGTTCGCCACCCTGCGCCGCACCGGGAAACTAGAGCCCAAAGTCTTGAAAGACGAACGCAGTTAAGGCATTTTTTAAGGTCAACAAGTCAATCAAAAACATTTTTGGCCATTCCTGTTGTTTCCAATATTTTAGTACAGTGACACATGTTCACAAACATATCGAAGCTACACCATCGCAGTTCATCTTTGCATGCTGTAGTCTGTTTACACCTGTCCATCACTCAGCGCTATGTCATGTTTTGCTGCTCTGACTGGTTGTAGGTCTATCCAGTTGCATCCAGAGTCATTTTGATCTATGTCGCTAACGCCCCTTTAAAATCTAAATTGAACTGAGGTGTGATGAAGAGTTTGGACAGTGGTGTTTTTGTTTAGAGAGAGTAAGCAATGGACTAAACAGTGTCTGTCTGCTCTAAATTAAATGTCAGCATGCCTGGCTAACCAGCTTACTGCAGTAACCCAGAGTTATGTACTAAAGCAATGGGGCGCATCATTAACTAACTACATCATTTAGTGGGGTCACAGGCTAAGTTACCTGTTCAGGACTGGAACAGTGACTGCACAGTGATATCGTAATGTGATTATATTGGCTCTTCTTGCTTTTTATTTGGTTTGGGGAACTTTAAATTCCAGGAACTACTGTATACAGCCAAAGCTGCATTAGGTAGTGGTTATTCCTCATACTTAAGTCCTTTTCTCTTGTAAAATTAAAGCAAACTGTGACACAATACCAACATCAAAGCATTACCTCTGTGTTGCTTTTCCAATTTCTATATCCAAACCATCCATTTTAATTGTACCAGGCATCCATTTTGATTTGCTCTATGCTGCAATACATGAACATGTGCTGCTCAACACGCCCAGACAACCATTCACACTCACATTCACACCTACGGACATTTTAGAATCACCAGTTAACCTGCATGTCTTTGGACTGTGGGAGGAAGCTGGAGTACCTGGAGAAAACCCACACTGACATGGGGAGAACACACACACTCTGCACAGAAGGACTCCCCCACCCTGGGATTGAACCCCCCACCATTCAGTTTGAACCATGAACCCTCTTGCTGTGAGGGGACGATGCTAACCACTGCACCATTGTGCCACTCATCTTTTTCAGTGTATTTCTGTAGTAAATAGTAAAATCTGAGAAAATGTAGTCAAGTATAGTTTGTGGTCCTTTTTTGAGTCAGCTTTGGAGCAGAGTTTGTCGTATTTTGGTGCAAGTCGGACACAATAACAGGACCACTTTACAGTAACAGGTAGTTTTCTTTGCTGGGCTACTGCAGGCTTAGACTTACTGTGTTGTCTACAGTCTGAATTATTGACGTCTTCTTTTATATCCCTTTGTTCACACACACACAAACACTCACATGTCTGCTTGACACTTGAGGATGAACAGTCATGTGACAGAAAAGGTTGTAAACTCTCTCCGTATGAAATTGTGTTCTTCCTGTAACGCAGCGGCTGGGATTAGCCTTGGAAATAGGAGCTATTTCTCTCTGGGTCTCCCTCTCTCTGTCCATCATCATTGCCAACTGTCAGATGTTGCTGTCATCCTCAGCCGTCCATTCATCTGTCTCTCTAATGGGAATCCCCCTCTGTTTTCCCTTCGCACAGCCCTTATTTCAACAATTCCTTGCTTTTTTTCCTCGTTCCTTTGTCCCATTTCACAGTCTATCCCTCCTCCCCCTCTGACACACATAGAGCATTGAGGTGTCCTATTAATTGTGTTATATAAATTCAGTTTTTTATTATTATTTAACGAGTTTCACTTTACCACAGTAACCAGGGAAAAAAGCTGAGTCCAAACTTAATTTTCACTCCTGGGTTTTTTTTCCCCCCGGTGCTGCTCAGCTGTCCCTGTTAGGGGTTTTTAATGTGGCAGACTGTCAGTCTGTGCTGCTGCGCAGAAATCTCTTACCTTTGTCATTCTAACCTAACCTCCCTCTGTCTCCTCCCGCCCCTTCCTGCTCCCGTCTTCCCCCTTTTTCTCTCTTTTTGATAGTGATGTGAAAAGTGCGGCGAGACTGAAGGCTCTGCTGGTTTCGGAGAGGTCCTCCGTCTGCAAAGGTAGAAAAGTTTTTTCCTCCTTCCTCTTCGCCTCTGTCTGCTTTCCATTCTGCTCTCTGTCTCTGCTTGCGAACGCCAACCTTCGCTGCTAGATGAGAACACGTCAGCAGAATACAAAACATGGCTTTAACAGTCCAGACAGAAAATGGCACGCAGCAAATATTAGGAATAAACTTAACACGTACAGTATGCTTACAAGGCCTGCATGCAGCCGAACAAGTGCACACACACACACACACACACACACACACACACACACACACACACACACACACACACACACACATACACACACATCATGCTCTGGAGTGAACAGGATATTCATCATGTGATTTTCCAGTTATTTCCTTTGGGAAAACGTTCCTGACACAAATACAAGAGTGTATTTTGTATTGTGTGTGTGTGTGTGTGTGTGTGTGTGTGAGACGGAGGGAAGGTGCAGAAAATCCCATTTTCTTTCCCCTTTATGAGAAATTGCGAGCTGTCAAAGGTTTAAGGGTTACAGCCACCCAAGGACGGCAGGATTTGGAACAGAAAACAGACACTTGTTGTACAGACACCTTAAATCTCTGTGTGTCTATAGTTTATCATGTTTACCTTATCAAGCACTGCTGTGTATTTTGTAGCATCTTGCGTATTAAGGTCTGTTTTCCCCCCAACTTGTCCCAAAACAGCTTCACGTCAGTGCAGCAGGAGCAGTATGAAACGAGGTTCATCACATGATGTTGTAGCTCTCTGTAAGGGAGGAGCACCCAGAGCGTTAGCAGCTGTGTTCTAGTGTTGAGCTTTCCTCACATCACAGAATTAATTCTCTCAAATTAATATTGTTACCGTTACATATACTCGCACCTGTAAGCTGCTCAGCACAGCCAGTCTGATGTGTTGGTGGCTGAGCGGTGTGGAGCAGTAGTTAAGGGTGTTGCTTAAGGGCATCTCAGCAGTGGTGATGCTACTTTTTTCACTTTCTCCACCCAGATTCATCCTGTCAGTCACGGCACAGAGCTGTAGCTATCACTGAGGACACTGAGGCTTTATTGTCTGTATTTTTCTGTGGGATTTTTGAGTTTTGGCAACCTGGGGTGGTGATATTGTACAATTAAAAAAAATCCCAGTATGTTGTGACTCGATATATTTCAAGTTGACTCTTTTCCTCAGTAAACAGTTCAAGAATTTATCCACCAGGATGTTATTTTGGGCGGTGTGGAGGAAGCTTTGAAACAGCCTTCATGTTTCAAAGCTTTCATCCTGGACCTTCATGTTGGGAAGTAAGATTAAGAATATAAATAATTGAATATATGAGTGAATAAAAACGATATTACATAATTAATACATCATTTTCATAGACCCTCTTTTTTGTGTCTGAGTGGGTGTGCTTGGGGAAGTTGGACTCAGCTCTGAAGTGGAGGTCACTAACCTGCTTTGCTAACCTTTAGGCTACTGTTGCCACAATGGATGATGTCATTTTAGCTGTCCTTCTTTAACCTTTCCATTTTTTGGCTGCAAGTGAATCTCTGTGTGATGATGCAATCCTGTCTCCTAAATTACATTTGTATGTTACTTAACTTCTTTCTTTATACATCTTTACACATTATTTTGGCAACATAATTGCTGCCTGGATTATGTTCACATACATGTCCTTCAGCTAACAGAATAATACATTCATGTCCTATGTAGGCTTCTGTTAGGAGGTGTTCGGGGAGGATGGTGATGTACAAAGAGCAGGATCTTTACACCAGAACTTTGGATTTGTGTCCAGACTCCTGTTAAAGGTTTAGGCAGCAAAATCATTTTGGTTAAGATAATGTTTTTGAACAAATCTAATAAAAAAAGGTAATTTAAAAAAATGCAAGATTGGCAGACCACAGCTGAACATGTTGCTGATTATGTTAATAGGAAACATAATTTGCTCTGCATTTTGTTTCCCTAAATGTGTTTGCTGTTTTAAATTAGTTGCATATAAATGTAATATCGAGGAGGCTTGATGAAGGGAAAAATAATAATGTGTCTTTTAATATCCCCTCCCATATAATGTAGATCTGTCTTCTTCAGAACCCTGGACAGCACCATGGATTTATCAATACGCAGCACCATTAGACTACTGATATTTCAGAGCCGTGGTCGAGGCAATAGATTCTGACACACACAAACCTCAGTCATGTAAAGAATCAATACGTCAGGCAGACAAGACCAACATATTCAGCTGCACTCGCTCTGTTACTAGGGGATGGAGATGGGAGATGGCAGGTTAACAAGGGGCGTGTGATTTGGTCATTTTGGTAACGAGGTGCAGACAGACATATTGGTTTTGAACTGCCCGTGGGAAAATTGGACATGTAAGAGTCTGTCCGTTCTTGATTTAAAGTTCTGTTTATACAGTCTACTTTTTTCTCGTGTGAAATGACTCTTATTTCTGCTGTTGTATCTTGTCTCTCGCTCCTGTGTGTGTGTGTGTGTGTGTGTGTGTGTGTGTGTGTATCTCATTCATATCCAGTCACACTGCTTACTGGAATGCACAGATTTGATGGCTGAGTAGCATCACATTAGATGATTTAACACAGTTTGTCAGTTCCCTGGTTGCTGAACCAGTGATACAAATGCTGCACTGGTTGAAATAGGAACGCTTCATCACATTTAAATAATTGTCAATAATGAGTTGGTCAGAGGTCTGGGTTCGGTCTCAGGGGATGGAGAGGGATGGCGGGTTAACAAAGGGGGGTATTTTGCTCATTTTGCTTACAAGAGGAGGTGGCAGTCCCTTTTTCATCCCCACTAAAATTGCCTACTTGACCTTACTCTGCATGAGTGCCACTGGTAGAGGTTTTGTTTGATTTTGGACTGTGATTCATGGGTTAACATTTGCTATCTTTAAAGCAGCTATGATCAATATTTTTAGTTCAGTTTTTTGTTTCACAGTCTGTCACTGAGTTCAGAGTCTTGCAGCATTGTTTCCAGGCGCAGCAGCAGCTCCAGGAGTTGGTGGAGACCAAAGACAGAGCTTAAACAACCAGAGCTAAAGAGCTTAAAATGAACATTGGGTTTATGTTTACCAGGTGGCCAAAAATGTGTGACCGCCGGGCAACTGTTTGCTAAAAAGTTCCCTGTATCAGCTGATATATCAAAATATATTGTTCATACAAAGGAAACTCACAGGCCATAACAGGGACTTCTTCTCCATAGATACACTTACTTAGTCTGGTATGACCAGTAGCTTATAGTGGCTAATGTTAGCAAACTTAAGTGATGTGCAAATGAAAATAGTGAGACAGTTTTTATGAAACTTCTCATCACATTTTAACACTTACAATTACACTGTAACTGGCACTGTAGCAAAATGTGTTCACTTTAAAAGGTGATAATATTTAAGCATTGTTTTCATGCCCCCGTGCGGCCAAAATATCAATTATTGCAGGTTTAATATGCCGATGCCTTCCAAGTTCAGGGTCTTTATTCTTATTGTATGCAAAACTGTTACAGCGAGTCAGTCACTGGTGATGAAAATCTTAGGCCTCAGGCACCCTCCAACAGTGCTCGTTAAATATCTATAAAGAAAGAAAGAAAATCAAGTAAAAGTAAAATTAGAGTTTAAGACATAAAATAGTTAAAATATAGGGTTAAAGGTCAAATAAAGAATAAATATGAAAGTATACACTGAATGTTAAGAGGAATGTAGTAAATCTATATAGATAAATGTATATGCATATTGAGAAGTAATCAATATATATGCACAGAGGTGTAAATAGTTTGTATAACAGTAAGTAAAGTGTACGAAGGCAGAGTGAGTGAAGTGATGAGCTCAAGAGTGTAATGGTCTTATTCCCTGCTGTTACTGAGCCTGATGATGACATACTCCTTTAAATAATATATATATTTTCCCATTGTATGCAGTAATAATTCATCTGATGGAATAAATTTAATTATTCTAATCAAAAATGTTCCTTCTGATGGGTGAGGGGATCCTGGGGATTCATTTTACAACAAAAACAAACACTTGTAATTCTACCCTTTTTTTCCCCTTTTTTGTATTCCTGATGAAAAGATCAATAAAAATTAAAAAAAATTATTCAAAACTTGCCCTGTTGTCCATCAGAGCTGTGCACAGATAAAGATTCTTAAAAGAAAATTAGCACCAGGAGAGTTTACAGATCTGATACGATAACTTCTCTCCTGTCTGCCATGATCAGTATTTTCCTCAGCTGCACCTTGGACTCTAGATTGCAGTCACGGTCACACTGCGGGAAGTCGTCAGTTAAACACAGAGATATCACAGACACCATCGGCAACGTTCACGTGCAGCTGAAAAATGCCGGTCTTCATCACCGAGGGAAGAGATGCGATAAAGATAGAGAGAACATCATCATTATCATCACTTCCATCTCTTAGATTGTCACTGTGACCTTCATCATTCATCAGTTTAATCATAATCATCATTATTCCAAGTTCCACAACTGTGCACGCCACTGTTGCTCCGTCCGTCCCCGAGTTATTCCTGCTGTGTCTCCGCCAAACAGTGCCTACGATCTCATGTGGCTTCCTGCCCTCGTCTGTCAGCATTTACACACCAAATGACGTTTGACCAGGATTCAAGGCTCTTCTATTCCCATCTCTAATGCATGTGGATGACCTGTTTGTGTACGTCTGTCTGCGTGTCTGGGTGCGTGTGCGAGGGGACGTGTATGTGTAAGGGTGTACGTAATGAGGTGATTTTTATTCGTCCTCCCTGTCCTCTTGCCCTGTCAAGACCACAGATTCAATTTATGTGTCGAGATAGAAACAGAGAGATAGAGTGAGTGTGTGTGTGTGTGTGTGTGTGTGTGTGTGTGTGTGTGTGTACGCACATGAGAAAGAGAAATTCCTGCCAAAGGATTCTCATCTTTGAGCCCAGAATCAGAGATGGATGCAGAGATGAGCGCTATTTTTTGCCAGGCTGTGTTTACCTCTGTGTGTGTGGGAAAGAAGATGGAGAGCTCAAATTTAACAACTTGGCATAAGCTGGTGTGTGCGAGGAAGGAAAAGAAAAGAGATGGAGGGAGGAAAAAGGGGGCAGGAGAGAGGAAGAGAGGGGTGGTTGGGTGTGAACAGAGGAGTGCGTGGAGAGACGAGGGATTTGGGGGAAAGTGGAATTTCAGATTACAAGAGGGCAGATATATCTGACAGGAGAGACAAGTGCTGCTCTGAGCGTCTTTTGGAACTCAGCGGGCGGATGAATAAATGATACATATGCACAAAAACAATGCATATGTCACTTTCACTCAGCAGCTGATATTTATGAAGAAAAAGAGTCATGATGCATACACACATTTTTTCATCGGTGCCAACAGCCTTTGTGATATGGAATTTGGGCACCATGTTATGAGGTGTCTTAAAGGTTCACTGCAGAGTCAGGCCAGTTTTATTTAAATAGACTTAAACCACAATGATAACATTTCACTTTAACCTTCCTGTCTAGCATTTTTTAAGTTCCTGTAAAGCAAAAATATATATGAGTTATGAGTTTGTCACATCCATAGACTGTAAAAATAATGGACATAACCACTGTGACGTCACCCACTGGTTTGTGCTCTCCCTTTTTGAAGCCTTGAGTTTGACATTTTGTCCATTGCTATGTCGGATTTTCAGAGCCAGAATTGACCATTAGAGTGTCTCTAGTCTGAGCGGGCGGAAGTTTGCTGCAGAAATCAGCCTCTCATTGGGCGGAACGAGCCACCCGCTGAAGTCCCGCCCTACCACCTCCGGTTGTGTAGCAGTTTTCAACCGTTTTCAACACGTCCTTTACTAACTTTTGCGGTGTTTGATCTTGCGGGGATGTAGCCATTTTTCTGCCATGGTTCGCATCCTGTAGGTGATATTTTTGTGGGCGTGTTACATCAAAACCTGTTTCCCCCTGGCAGCATTTTTGCAAGCACACCGTTGCTGTGGCACTGCCCAGAACAATTGTGATTGGTTGAAAGAAGTACAAGCAGCCGGGGTGTTTTTTTTCTCCAATCTTAAAATGAGAGTCGGCCCAGCCAGACCGTTCTTTTCTTGAGAAAGGTCTGGTGAGTGAGACTAGTGTGTCTCAAATCACATACTTCCATTAGTACACTTCTATGTAGTATACTGTGTGTACTATGTACTCATTGGCATAGTGTGCAAAAATTTCGACATGGTAGTGTTGTCTCAAACCAAACACAGCCGTTGTGCACTCACCGGAAATGACGACCGCAAATTAGCTAGTTAGCAAACTAGCATGAGCATTTGTGTTATCGCTTGCGGTACCAAATCATTACAGACTGCTAAACTAAACCAATAAACGTACTGCTTGCTTATATCCGACAACAGTATAGTGGTGCTTAGTGCAAAAAACGTGAATTTGCACGAAGCAGCGACGTTCACGGTCGCACAGTCCTCAGCCGCTATTTCCAGTTTGAAAAGTGGTCCCTCCCCTTCCGCTATGTAGCCAAGATGGCGACCATTGAGGGGGAGAAGTGTCCATAGTTCCACACTCAACTTTTTGACCATTTTGAGTGCACCATCCGGGTACAGGTAAATGCACTGCATTTTTCCATACTTCTCAGTGTGAAGTGTGAAAATATTATGTGTAAGTACAGAAGTACGCGATTTGAGACACAGCACAAATCTGGGCGAGAGGCTAGCGCTGTGGATGAGGGAGGGGTGGATCTGACAGAGAAGCCCAAAAATTCACCCCATGGTACAGATGTCATAAAGGGGGAAATCAGTCATCGATACCAAAACTGTTTTTTGTACCAGGCTACCATGTTTATTTCTGCCATAAAGTTGGGCATTTTAACATGGGGGTCTATAGAGGTTGACTGACTTTTGGAGCCAGCCTCAAGTGGCCATTCGAAAACTACAATTTTGGGTACTTCCGTGTTGGCTTCATTTTTCAGCACCGTCGTCACACCACAGAAAAACATGTCAGGCTATTTATCACCAAGCCGAATTTAAATGATAAAATAAATAAATAAATAAATTTTTAAAAAAGCTCTATTTTCTAGTCTGACAGGTCCGCTGGAGTCGCTAAAATGAAGAATGAGCTGCTGCGAACTGATAACCCATTAACACAGGACACTGATACTACATGCTCTTTTGTAATTTTTTATGTAGTGTGGGAGGGGCATGTGTTCAGGATGGCTCCAGTGCGTCATCCAGCCATGGTTTAAGCCCCTCCCTTAAAATCCTGGACACAAAGATGGTGAAAAATAATTTAACGGTCTAAATCCATAATTCAGTACTTTATAGTTCAGTCTTTCCACAATTTCAGCAAGTATTTTCTAACTTGTATACTGTGTTTAGAAAGAAACTTCTGATTTACTTCACCTGGAGTTTAAGCAGTATACACTCAGTTATCTGTTTATTAGGTACACCTAGTTAAAACTAATGCAGCCTAATACAACAGTTCTGCAACAAATCCTGTCTTCATGAAGGTTATTGTTTTGTTGAAACTGTTTTAGAGAGGTGTTGATTCAACTTTATGATCACTTTGGATGCTGCAGTTTGAATTGTATTGCTTTCTGCAAAGAAGTGTTTCTGTTGTTTAGCTTATTGATATGAATGGGGTGGACAAAATCACATAATCTGTGTATGGTACCAAACTTTACGCTTCATTCAGTTGAAAAATCTTTGTCTGTTAGCACAGTCCAAGCAGCGATTGTGTCTCCTGTACAATGTGAGTGTGAGAAGAAATTAGTAATTTAGCAGGAGGACAGGCTGAGGTGGAGGCCCGAACTCAAGATGTTGCACAGAAGTTATAGAAGAAACCATAACAACACGTCCCTTAAGTTAAATCTTTAAAGAGCACATTAAACAACAACTAGCACTGACCAAAGTGCTTCACAAACAGATTCAATAAAACAGATACATGATCAAATAAAAACAGGAATTATCAAGTAAAAACAGTCAAACAAGACAATATAAGTTTATTTATAAAAGCATTCAACATCTTGATAAAGTCTTAACACAACCAACAAAATAAAATACAAGCAAATAAAAGAAAAATAGTGTGGTCTTGGTAGAATATGTCATTGTAATGATAATGACAAGTCTACGGAAAGATCAAGACCTGAAAATGCTCCATCTCCTTTGGTTTTTAAGAAGCAGTGATTGGTCACCAGATCTGAGGGGTCAGGAGATGGAATAGGAGATGAGCCAGTCCATGCAGAACTAGAGGAACAAATTAGGGCCATGTCCACACGGAGACGAGATTAGGTGTATCCGCAAAGGTTTTTTATCGTACAGACCTTTCGTAAACATGGAACCAGCATTTTAGGAGCTCAAATACGCCAACTTTTGAAACCGGGTCCCAGAGTGAAGAAATCTGAAGACGCCACCTTTGGGTTTCCATATTTACAACACAGTATGCCTCTTTTCTGAAGCGATGACGCCATAACCCCACCTCTCCCTTAACCCGCATGCACAAGGCGACATTATATTGCTATATTTGGACTGGCAGGACTCCCAGTCAACATTCTCCTGCAGTTTTGTAGTTTTGTAAACAAGTGTGACCCTAAGTAGCAGCTCTACCTCGTCGTCAGTCCATACAAAGTGGGCCTCTTTGGCATTTGTATTTTCTGCCATCTTCTTCTTCGTGTTTGTTTACATCGCACGAGTTCTACGCTCATGCTCCATTTCTTATTATCTGTTTTTGGTGTACTTTGTCCACCACCTTGCAGGTCTTTGTTTATGGAAAACTTTTAAAAAACAAAATCGGTTCCGTCTTCGTGTGGATATGGCCTAGATTTACCAAAATGTGGTTGTATGCCTCCCACAAATGTTGTTGCAAAGATGCTACAAATTCTAAACATAGATGCCTTAAACACATCTTTAACCCAGCAGCAAAGAAGAGCCATACACTCAGCACAGTTTCAGGGTGAACACCCAAAATGAGTGTCACCAATTCAGTATCTGGCCATATTGTTCCCCCTCTGTTCTTAAGTTTTGTGGTTGAATAATGACCTGAAAACATTATGATGTCACACTAGAGTTGACCTTTGACCTTTTGAATATAAAATGCCAATGCTGAATTGTTAAGTTATGGCCAAAAACATGTTTTTTGGAGTCACAGTGACCTTTGACATTTGACCACTTAATTCTGTTCAGTTCATCATTGAGTCAACGTGGATGAAATTTGAAGAAATCCCCTCAAGACGTTCTGGAGATATTGCATTCACAAGAATGGGACGGACTGGCAGACAACCCGAAAACATAATGTGTCGAGGCATAATAACACAGTCTTAAAATCAGTTCTGTACTTCACTGGTAACCAGTGAAGAGAGGCCAGCACAGGGCAGAAATGGTCTTTTGCTGCTGCATAAACACTTAATAGCTTACATTCTATTTGCAGTCCTTACCCTGCAGAAATGTGTGCCATGTAGTGGAATTCACAGATATGAGAAAAATAAAATTACCTATACATTTTAAATTTGGACCTGGTAAAATCCTGGAATAATGAAAGCAAGCAAACATGAGAGCAACAGTCAGGACTTACATGATCATAGCTTGCTTATTTATGCACTGAATGTTTTTTACTCTCAGTGATGTCAAAACACTTTTAACACAGCTTTAAAAGCAACGTATTGTGATGCTGTGCCATTTCAATGGTCACCATGACAAGATTTGACTTGACTCTTGCTCGTGCTGGTAGAAAACAACATACAAACATTTCTAGGTATTGCTCTAGTCAATGTATTGCCATGCAACGCCACTGGAGGTCAAAACATCCACAATGTCCCTTTACTCTGTTCGTGAGGTTGAGTCATGAGGTCTTAACAGAATCTCGCACAGTGTAATTTCTACAAGCAGGATTTTTATTCCAACAAGGAGTAAACAGGTTTACACATCAGTCCCAATGTGCAGTAAAACACACACCAGATCATAAATTATACTCGTTCCTGAGTGATCAATCATGAGGCTGTTATGACTCGCAGTATGTAATGGTGCGTAATGATACAATGGCTGCTGCGGGGCTGTTAGTGTATGCTGACTGCGCAAGACTGAAGATAGAGCAAGTCTTATTTTCTGGCCTACGATGGTGATTGAAGTTAATGCTCAGAGCAGGTTTAATGGGGGCGCGTCAGTGCTCAGTCATGTCGGAGGCTGTGAACTGTGCTCGGGTTGAGCTCATTATTATGTTTTTTTAATGGTCATGTATAAATAAACAAAAAAGTGCTCAGGGAGTAAAAATTGTGTTCATTTAAAGATATGCTACGCAGGATTTTTCTAAAAAACAATGTATAGACAGAAGTAATCTCTCTCAATTATCACTTATGCTCCACTAGAGGTGTGTGTTTATCTGCAGAGACTCAGCCTGTATTTTCGGATTTTCTTCAAATTTTCCATGTTTGGAATGCTTGTGTATCGTCACAGGGCTCAGGTGAGGTCAGGGCTATATGAAAAGGTAGCAACCAGGTGCAAGACTATAAGCAGCAGACATCCAAGAGACATGGCACCGCCAAAACCCCCCACAAATATAAGGAGGCGAGCGCTAAACAAGGAGTGAATCGGGATTGGCTTTTAGTTTTACTTTCTATGGGGAGCATGTTTACGAACAGTAACCAACAGTTCTAAATCGTAAACCTTTAAAATCTAATTTTATAAATAGTAGTAATAGTATTTTCAATATTATTATATCACAAACAGTGAGTTCAACCAGTCTTTTTTTTTTTTTTTTTTTTTTTTTAATTTTGTAGTCTTTCTTAGAGGGACTCTAGTGTATAATCACCTGCTCACTGGTGTTTTCTCCAAATTTTTCTCTATTATAATTAAATTCAAAAGGCTTAATTGGCATGGAAGTTTCAAAACCAATGTTGACAAAGCATCAAAATACTATTTGTCCAAATATTTGGACAGTTAACAATAGTGGTACAAGATTAAGATTGTGCATATATTTGTGTGTGTGTGTGTGTGTGTGTGTGTGTGTGTGTGTGTGTGTATGTGTGCATTGAAACACAAATTCAGGTGAAAATTAGCTTGAACCAGACTTCATTTTTAAAAAGGAAAGGATTTATCAACCTGGACAAATGCTGTTTGCAGTGCATGTTTCTAGTTTCATGGATACACTACTTTTCTTGTAGAAGAAGAAGAACTGAAGAAGCGCCATCATGTTTTGTAACTGGCTCATTGTGTTTCTGTCTTCACCAACCAGAACTCATCACCTCAGAGGGACGATCAGTGTAGTTCATGTTTTGTTTAGTGTGGCTCCCTGGTCTGTGCAAGTTGCTGTTGTGTGCAGTGTGTGTGTGTGTGATTAATTTAATACCATTCTCAGTGACTAAAAGGGCTGGACAGTACATACAAATAACATCAATATGGTGATATGAGACTGGATGTGGTCTTAGATTTTGGGTATTGTAATATTGTAAGTCTTGTCATTTCCTGGTTTCAAAGCTGCATTACAGTAAAGTGACATAATTTCCTGAACTTATCAGACTGTTACCCACTTAGTCATTATAGCCACATTACTGATGATTTATTTACCAAAAATTTCGGTGTGTAAATATTTTGTAAAAGTACCAATAGTCAACCCTGAATCCGCTTTTACTTCTGGAGCCTCCCATTTTGGGCAGGCTTGAGACGCACCCTTGTTTAGGACTTGGCTCAGATTAATCTGACCCCAGCAGGATTTGAACCCTGGACCTTCCACAAGGAGGACGAGGTCTCTAACCACTACACTAGGGCAGCCCCACCAATACTCAACCCTACAATGCTGACTAGGGACAAGGGCTGGGCGATATAGAGAATATCAAGTAGCATGATAGTTTTGACCAAATACCTTGATATCAGTATTGTACCAGTAGTCAACCCTACAATACTGATATCAAGGTATTTGGTCAAAACTCTCCTGATACATGGTACTCTCTGTATCGCCCAGCCCTAGTCCCAAAAACTACTTATGGAGAAATAAAGATAGGATGAGACCACAAGTGTCCCTTTCATCCGTGCACATGCTGGCTGAGAATTTCTGGGAACCAAAGTTAAGGAATTTCCCCAAGAACTTTGGAACAATCTCAAACCCTCTGTTACATGGCTCCGACCCCTGAACCTTAATCTGACAGATGGAATGGGAGCCAAGATAAAGAGTGAAGATTTTCCTTTAATAAAGCTCACATTGACTTGATGAAGTGTGCACAGCCTGATATGATATCATTAAAGTCGTCCGCTCTCTCTCAGGTTGGATGTAGGCTCCAATAAACATCCAAATTAGACGAGCGGGAGCAGCATGCAGGGCAAATCCATCTTGGTTTATTGATAAAGCACGGCAGCAGCAGACACATTTCAGCACTCAGCCATCATCAGCACCACACTCTAATTATCCATGTATCTACCTGACTGAACAGGTGCTACGTGTGCCATTAGTAAACATCCATATATTTTTGTCAAATGAACCGCCATACTGTGCTGTAATTACAAAGCAGGCCATATTAAAGACAGTCGATAGCTTCTACTCCCCGTCTTTGAGTGATTTATTTGTTCAAATTAAGACCACATTTCCCATAAATATTGTTGTTAAGATGTTGATTTCTGTCCTCCTGCCTCTCCCTGGCATACATCTGCATATGTTTATAGTCTCTTTGGGTTTTTCGCAGGATATAAGATGTTGTAGCCCTAATTTATTTTTCTACAACCTTCTCATTCCCTTCACATTCTACAACAGCCGTAAATCTGTTTATCTGCACTGCACAAATCTCCATATTGTCAAGTCATTAATTATTGTAAAAGTTTTAGCATTTGAAAACAAGTCAACAAATCTGCCAGTGAAGTGTTAGTTTCAACCTGTCTCCAATACAAATTCACAGTTTTGAACAGTGTGTAGAGTCAAGTGTTACAATATTTGACTTTTATCCGCCTTTTTTCAAGATTCAATTATTATTATTTTTTTTTAAGAAATCCTTGATAAAAGTTGAGGCATGCAGGAAGCTGGTCATAGAAATATCACTGCACCAGCAGATTCTTCTTTGCTTGTATTAAAAAATGAGACTTTTGAGGCTCCATGACTTAGTAACAGACAGAAAGGAATCCAAAAAAGATGGTGGTGTCAATGAGTTAATGTCGAGATGCACTCAGCAGACAAACGCTGGTGCTCTGGATGAAAACAGGTTAAAAATCTTCAAATGTGTACAAAAAAGGAAACGTCGCACACTCGTGGGTAGAGGAGCAGGAGTAATGTGGAGCTTTGAATGAATGCATAAAAAGGTCAGGCAAGTTTTGTCTCCTGATTTGAACCCTAACGAAGACCTGCTGAGGTCGAGACTGCTCGGTTATTTAATTGTTTCATGAGCAGCTTGTTATGCAAACATTCCTCCTGTTCTTCTGCATGTGAGTGCTTGGAGTTTGGGCATGTTTAACAGACAGGAAATGCTAGATTTTTTGCATGCTTGAGAGCAAGACTGTAGATATCCCATGATTCAGAGGGAGACAGAAGTAAATGTAGAGGCTGACAATCCTCTCAGTGAAAGTCTCTTTTGTTTACACTGATTATGCAAACATCTCAAATTTAAGGTGGAAATGATGTGTTTTTGTCAAACGCTATGCTTAGTAAAAGTAGCACATGCATGTGAAGGAAAAAAAAAAGTCCTGTCAGCAACCTCGTGGTTCATTTGTCTTCACAGCGTGGCGGTGACAGCTGTAGAAAGAGAGACGGGCAGAGCAAAAGACAGACGGAGAGAAGTTGATGCAGAGCCGGCTGACAGTTGAAAGAAGATCAAAATCAGCCACATAACTTCTCCTTGCTTCAACACGGGCCCACACATCCATGCCACACGTGCACAGACGCCTCCGAGATGTGACAGACAATCGTCTAGCAATCGCGACGCGCGAGGAAAGCAAAACCAAAAACAAACAAAACGAATCACAAAGTATGAGGAGGTGTATTTCATATGCGGAGGAAATACCAGGAACAAGAAAGGGGGGCAGAGCGTAACAGATGGAGATGCGTGCGTTTATGCCTGTGTGTATGTGTGTGTGTGTGTGTGTGTGTGTGTGTGGTTGGGGTGCTTGGGTAACTTGAGACAAAGTGCCGCTTATCCACTAAGTTCTGCAAACAAGAAAAAACCCAATGAACAAATAATATAAACTCAGTAATAAACAGATAAACAAAGCTGCAGCTGGTTTTTGTCTGAGGGTTTACCTTCCATTCACACACACATACACACACACACGCACAAACACACATATACATGCCCTCCACAACACCGCACGCACTTTTAAAAGTTATGGTTTATTTTGAATTAGAATCAGATTTCAAAGTGCGTACATGCTTTGGGGCAACAAAGATTAGCCTCAAATAGACGATTATCTGCTGGAAATTAGCATCTCTGCCTGTACGTGTTGGCAAAAGTCTGTTTGTGTGTCTTGTCCTGAAGCATCTAATTTGAATTCTTCAAATGTGAAATTTGCAAGGTGGGACTCACACTCACAGACAGATGTCTCTTGGGATTATGCAAAATGGTCGGAACCTCGCTGTAAATCTGCAGCCTAGTCAGATCTTTTCCACCCAGCACCTAAAACCATATTAAATCTTCTTCACTACATTATTTTGGTGAGGAAAAATGACTAATAGAATAATCCCTCGTCCTCGCTTCAGAACCAGACTCTAAGCTCGTCACAAATCCAAAACAATGGCCGTCTGAGGCAGAGGGAAACCAAAAATAAGCTGTGAAGATCTTTTTTTTTTTCTGGTGTGGAAGGCAGGTGAGATGCGGTGAAAGAAAGAGCTCATTTCCAGCATCAAACGGTGTTTGAGAGATAAGTCCTGTGATAGCAGGTATGAATGTGAGGCGCTTCATTTGGAATAGATTTGTTAAAGTGCCCAACAATGTGTCACTAGATGAATATTCATTTGGGAAAACTCCACTCTTCATCTAGTGGAATGTTTCTGTGATTCAGGAAATTCTTTTTTGATTTTAAAAGCATATTGGAAGAAATATATTCAGATCTTTAAGCAATATTTCTCTATTAACAATGGACCAAATGGCAAATATGTGTAAAGTGAAAGGTATAGCTCTACCTATAACAGCTAAACGATGAGTTAAAATCACTTTAAAGCCCTGTAATTCTCTGCACTATATGGGTCATATATAACATAGTTTTCATATTGCGATTTGACACATTATTAGTGTAAAATCTGCGTTTCAGATGCCTCAAATTTAAACATACTCGTTATACAATCATATGGTTATATATGACACTCTCTTCAGCAAAGTAACGAAAGCTGGCAAATTAACACAGTGGGCTAAAAACTACAATATTTCTATCTAAAAATGTCGTGAAGTAGACTTGTAAAGTAGCAGCACATGGAAATACCTCAGATTTGTACATGAGTAAATTTAAATTCCGCTACTGCATTTGAATGAGAGCAAATTGTTGTGTAATAATAGCTACATGTTTAAACATACACATGTAAAGGTCACTTGCTACTACAGGAACTGGCTGATTTACTGGTGCACGATATAAGTGTGTGTGTACGTGTGTGTGTGTGTGTGTGTGTGTGTGTGTGAGGGAGACAGAGATAGACAGGGATAGAGATGTGATCTGGGAGAATTGATAAAGACAGATTTATAATCCTCAGTGGGAGCGTCTTTGTAAGGGCCTGTATTACAGCGTATCACATGTTTTCAGGAAAATGTGACACCTCAAAGATAAGAGCATCAAATCATCAAATGCAGTGGATTTTCCCGCTGTTCCAGAAGTGTTAAAGTCACAATTTTCAAGCATGTCAGAGCTGAATTATGAAGACGTATAAACAAAAATATCAACAAAAAAATAAGCAACAGACTGAAGTTTGACTCCTATCGGGACCAACGTGTCAAACACAGCTGGTTTATCTGTGAAGGAAATAAATAATGTTTTTGAAAATGAAATACGGGCAAAAAACATTCATACAAAACATCATAAATCATTTATATGAAATGTAAGTTGATGGAGATGATGACTCAGGCAAGAAATTTTAAAAACTTATGTCTTATTGCTTTATTTTCTGGTTCTAGTTTGATCAGATTTGACAGCCTGAATTAATCTCTTTTTTGGTTTCGACACTCAACCGCCTCTGATTTTATGGACGTACTTCATCTTCAGTGGACGTATACAAAAAGTAGCAGGCATTATGATACATCTGCGTGGCGTTGAATGGTTGGTTTAATATGTGCATGTTTGCCAAGCACTCAGACATGATGCAGAGACATGAGGAGGCTGGCATAACAAAGAAGGAAGCGGTGGTGAAAAATGACGGTGGTCAAACAGATTATTAGCAGCTTGATGTGTGTGATGTGAGAGGAACTGTAACCGTGGAAATGGAGCTTTGATGCAGCACCTCCAGCTTGCTCAGAGATGTCCATCACACTGTGTTATGCTGCTTAAGTAAGCAATTCTTCACAGGGTATTTACACAAAGAGTGGAGGTGAGAAATGAATTCTTAGCTGTTTTTGGATGCAGAACTGTCTTAAACCCAATTGGCACAGGACGAGTATTACCAGGGGACCTCCTGTGATTTAGAAATTACCCCGTCACGTCTATGTTTCGTGCGGCACATTCACACCCGATAAACAAAGTCTGTATTTTACTCAATTTACTGACATTATTCTCCAGATATGATGTCAAGGCGCCTGAAGTTACTATTAATAGGCTGCCACATTATAACTGTTGAGCTTGTTGACAGATAAACAGTTTCCTTACTGCTGTCATCCATCTCATCATCTTTCCAGATTTTACTCTTTTTACTCTAGATTTGACTCTTCATGTCCCACCCA
This sequence comes from Epinephelus fuscoguttatus, assembly GCF_011397635.1. Classification (NCBI taxonomy): domain Eukaryota; kingdom Metazoa; phylum Chordata; class Actinopteri; order Perciformes; family Serranidae; genus Epinephelus; species Epinephelus fuscoguttatus. The sequence continues at coordinate 28,205,690 of NC_064754.1, read as the reverse complement.
TGTCAGCAGATGGGACATGGGCCAAATTAAACCCTCGTACGTTTATGTTTCACTAAAAGCTCATACATTTTTTTTTCCAATGTAGTTCTCATCACGCTGATGTATGTTCAGGTGTTCATTTTTCTAATAAGCCTGGTTTTAATTAGTTAATTGATGCTATAAAAAGAGGGTTTGACATCATAATCAATAATTTTTCTGGGCTGACACTGGTTTATAGCTTTTAACTTACACTGTGTGCATGTGTAGCTTTTAAAAATGTCATTGTACTGGTACAATGACGATAAAGGACTTCCTCTACTTCTTCTAGTCCCGTGTGAATCAGAATCATGATGATTTGGGGTCATATGATTATTGTTACACAGAGCCTTGTCTGAATATACAAAGAAAACGTAAAATAAGACCGGTTTATCCTGTGTGGATGTGCCACAGTAAGCACAGGTGTACAGAGATGTAATGTCTAAATCACATGAGGTCCCCTGGTGATACAGTGCTGTTTGAACAGGGCCTCATCAGCTGCTGTAACAGCCGTCATCATTCTCTGAAGACTTTCTGTAAGATTTTGGAACCTGGCTGCAGGGATTTGCTCCCATTCAGTCACAAGAGCATAAATGAGGTCCAGCACTGATGTTGGGCAGTAAAGCCTGGCTCCCAGTCGACAGTGGTGTAGTATGGGGTTGAGGTCACGGCTCTGTACGGGCCAGTCAAGCACACATTCATAAAACTATTTACTGTACCTTGCTGTAACTCAGTTTTTAGACAATAAAGAAACTGATTGCTTTTGTGGTGACTTTACTGAGACTGCCTTATAGTATTGAAACAGCTGTTTCAGTGCTCCATAAGCATTCACACTTCTGGATGTATCACTCAAACCAGACTTTCTGGACTGTATTTTATTCTTTCACCAGTACATGTAGCATCCCTGCCTACAGCAATGCAGCTCCTTGTGTCTTTGTTAATGCAATGTTTTTATTTTTTTTTAAACAGTCTGTATGCAGCCTAAGAGGTTTTGCTGCTGTACTGTATAACGACATTATGCTACTTCCTTTGTTGCTGCTGAGAAAGGTCAGTCATTGCTTACAGGGATGCAAGAGTTTACATCACAGGAAAACATAAACATCACCTATTACTACAACATATCCTTATATCACCCTTATATCACAAGTGTTGTCTTTTTGCTGGGTTTAAAGGCTGCATTACAGTAAAGTGATGTGATTTTCTGAACTTATCAGACTGTTCTAGCTCTTCTATTATTTGCTTTTACCTACTTCAGAGGGATTTATACTTGTGAGGCAGACCTCTCACCATAGCCTACACATGTAGCCTCATTGTGAGCATTTATACTTGGTGGTGGTGGTGGTGTGTCTGTGTGACTCTGCAGTTACACCTCCAAAACAGTAGTTTGGGGCAGAGTTTCTGTGAAGCGCTGTAAAGTTTAGTTGAGTCAAGACACACCCAAGACACACATTAAACACACATTAAACATGGCTTAATAGTGACAATTTCAAAAACAAGTACACAAATCAGCTTCACTATAACTCGCAGCATTCACAGACGAAGCATTTGTGTTAATCTGGACACGTTTTCCCCACAGATAAAGCATGCTAATGTTTTTAGCACAAGTCTAAGGCATTTTACATTATATAAATTAGCCTAGGGGCTAGTGGACTTTTCTTTACTCATATAAAGCCAGGGACAACAGCAACATTTCACAAAGGTAACGTTCCATTCGGCTCCATTACAACTCACAAGTTTCACCGACAAAACTAACATGTTTTCCAAACAAATATAAGATGCTAACATTAGCACGAGCCTATGGCATTTTACATTGTCTCACATTTTATTGTTTCTTATCTGTGAAATAAAAGTAAATAAAAGCTTTGTTTCCACTGAGGGAAATGGTTTCAGCTTACGCACATCAGGCTACGGCGTAGGGTACCGTGTAGGCTCTACGTCGATGTGGAGCCTGCACTGTAGCTACGGCGTCAATTCGATGCATAAGTATAAATCCTGCATTAGTCATTATATTCACATTACTGATGATTATTTATTTAAAACTTTATTGTGCAAATATTTTGTGAAAGCACCAACCACACAGCATTGTCACAATATTGATATTGAGGTATTTGATGGAAAAAAAGTGATGATTGATTTTCTTCATATCACTCACTCCTAACCAACACTGGCTCTTTTTATGTATGACATGTACAATGTATTTAAAACACACAAAAATATTTACCATCTGTTGTGACTGAGATGACAAGAATCTTTTGATTTCCTCATCTCATTCACAAACTTTCCTCCCCCTCCATCACAAAGACCCTCTGTTTCTCTTTACTCTCCTTCCTCTTTTGTAACTGCGTGTGTGAGAGCATTTTTGTGTGTACACGGGATGTAAAAACACATTTATCACATTGTGCTAGCCGTGGCTCTCTGCCTCCTCCTTCCTCCTCAACTAATGTGTGAATGTGTTTATGTGTGTGCTCATGTTCTGGAGGTGCTGTGCTAGTGCAAAGGCATTTTGTTTACACAAAGTCATGTTTTATGTATGTAGCGCATGAAAGCATTGTGGCTGTAATGCATGTCATGGCAAATCACCAAGCTGTGCATTAAAAGTGTGCGTGTGTATGTCAGCTTTTTATTGGCCCATTCAGTGAAGCTGTGTCCTTAGGTCAACAGATTTTTATGAGGTTTAGACAAAAGGTTTACTGAGTCTCATCAGATCACACACACGCAGCCTCTCCATGTCGGGTCATTCCAATCACACCTCTTGAGTCACAGTTGCTAGGTAATGACCTTGGCGAGGTTTCTGCTGGTGTGTATGGAGCCGGGTGAAGCTCTGGCGTGATGAGGGATTGACCTCAGTTCCCACTCGGTTGGTAGCTGCTTTGTGTCTCATGTTACACAGCCCCCCCAACACACACACACACACAAAGGCGGATACAATGTTGTTTTCTCGTCCTCATACACTGAAAATAATGAGGCTGCTGGTTCCCATGATGCCTGACTGGGTCTCCCCCTCCCCTTGCGGCCAATTGGTGTCGGACACCCGCTCATTACAGCTTAAGCAGGCATGCACACATTGTTGTATATAGACACACACACACACACACACACACACACACGCACACACACACAGTCTGACTTCACCTAATGCTGATTTAGAAGCACATACCATCTGTCAAGAATGATTAACCTTTCCATCAATCACTGCTTTCGCCATTATCCAGTTGCACATTACAAAGCAGGCGCACGCCGGCTCTCACATGTACCAAGTGAGAGCACCAACACATTCATATAAACACAAAATAAGAGATTTTTTTTTCATCCTCAGTGGTTTTGTTTTTGGGTTTTTTTGTGTGTTTTTTTACATTACCTACGATGAATAGTAACTCAGATTAAATCCCTTGCTACCTCTGGACTGTATGTAGTCTAAAAAATAACCTAAATAAGCCCACAAAATGTCAAGTAAGGAAATATTCTTGCACCAGTTATTCTTATTAAATAGGAAAATACAAGCATACACCTTCTGAATTAAAGTCTCTCCCTATCATTGATAAAAGGTGAACTTGATTGACTTGTTCACTTAATTTAAACCACACTACATTCAAACTTAACAGGAACAAAATACCATAAAACTTAAAATTAAAAGCCTAGTCCCAATTAAACACCTAGCCCCCTTTAAATTGCCCAATGTAGCTACACATTTTGACAAATAAAGGTCTGTCTCAATTGACCTAAGGCTAAGCCACGCCCCCCTCCACTCACTTGGACAAACTATCAACATTCAGTGACAGGCGCTATGGCAGGTGTCACAGTACAGAGCATTTCGCAGGAGGCAATTGATGATATTTGGGGACATAACGATCAGGTGTCATTGAGAAGTAACCAAAAGGGCCTAAACTATGCATTGGGGGGATATATTCATCATTTCATTGTTGAGAAGCTCAATGAAAAGCTTAAATTACAAGCCAAAATTTACAGGTCACAGTGTAAGTTACACTTGTGAACCGCATCTTGTTGCCGTCGCCATCAAAGACAACAAGTTAAGGCTCAGAATATGAGAAAAGGATAATGGCCTTTTTACCATCTTTACCAAGAGTGTCTCTCCGTTAGTTTGGTGCTACAGTATTTACACTGAATCATTCAGCATAACTTGCCAACCTTTGTTATCTCTGCGATTATTACAGAAAAATTAATGAAGCTAAGCTTCAGAAGTTAACATTAGTTTAACTAGAGCCCTATGGACAACAGCTAACAATCGTGTACAATCACCAAAGTACAAAACTAGAACAAAATAGACTAATGAACTCCCAACAAACGAGGTGACATGATGAATAACACAGCTAGGAGCTAACGTTAGGCTAACTTTAGCTAACGTTAGCTAGAGATGTTAAAGATAACTTTATATTTCTTTCCAGCAAAGTGAAAATATGTTGCCTCAAACACGATGTTGACTTACCTTAAAACAGATGTAGACATCATTGTTAATCTTATTCATGTTGAGTTGATGTCGTGGTCTAACGTTACCACACAACTTTATCCAAAGGAGACACTTTTCTCGTTAAGATGTGGTTTAGGAAAGGGTAAAAAATACACCTCGTCGCCCAGCCTCTCAGGATACCTTGTGTCGGAGTTGCATGTACCCCATGCACACCGTTTGACCAATTTTTAAACTTCAATTCTCTGAAAAAGCTCATAAAACTGAACAAAACTGATTTTCTGTGATGCATTTCAATGAATGTCCAGGCAGAGAATGTCCGAGTGTATGGGAATGGCTATATGCACTGTGATTGGCTCATTGCGTTTGAGGGCGAGGCTAAGCCATAGGTCAGTTAGAGGCCTGGTCTGGTTGCCCAGCAGTTCTTTTTCTTTTACAGAAGTTCTTCAAATGTATAAAACCGGGTTGTTGGCTACCTCAAATTATGTGTCCATTCCCCTATTACCCTGTCAGTTATTCATATTTCTTTAGTCCTTAACAGTCCTCAGGTCAAAAGAATGAAAATTGTTTTTCATAAAAATTAATCCAAGTTATGGATATTGATTTAACAGGATAAAGTAATGTTATCGTAATCCTCGAATGCCGTAACTCACTCTCTGTTGGAGCTGCATCAAATGAATGATTCATAATTGATGTGTTATCTGAATTCTAATTTTTATACAAGTAATATTCATACTGGTTTAAATAAACAATCTGAAGGCCTGTCCCAAATTTGGGTCCTGTTGAGTTCAGTGATTGAAACATACAGTATAATAGCCCAGGCTATTAATTAAAGTTTTATGGTAAAATTCACCAAAACCTTAGTCTTCCCACTGTTTCAGCAATCATCACCTCTGGACTGGTCGACATAAACCCTTAAAACATAGAGTTAGATGTGAAAATATGCTGTTGCTGCCCGCTGAGCAGCTCTCACTCGTTTGCTGTGCTAACAATCTGACAGCCAACTGGGCAGAGGGGCACAGTCTATGCTAGCCTCTATGACAATGATAAAACATGGGCCCCTGATGCCGAGTGCCAAGCAGGGAGGCAACAGGTTCCATTTTTATAGTCTTTGTCCCCAGCCGGGGATCGAACCCACAACCGCCCAGTCTCAGGGCGGACACTCTACCACTAGGCCACTGTCTGGTCATACATACAATACAACATGTTTCAACAAACACATAATTAATGGCAATCAAAAAAGGAAAATACAGTACTTTTTTTAAGAGTAACTAAATAACTGATTACCTGAATTTCAATCCTAGCGCATTACCTTACTCGTTACAACAAAAAACAATCTGAATACTCTTTACGTGTTACCTTATAGTGCCTTACCCCCAACACTCTCCACTGATACAAGTTGATGGCACTAAAAATCTATTTTCCTAATGCGCTTCTAGCTTCTTACTGAGTAGTGGGCTCCTACATTTACACAGTATCATCATTCAGATGAGAACAACAAATGGATTTCCATTTTTGTGTTTTGTCTGCTTGCACTTTGTTGAAGTGGATGGAGCTCTGTTGGAAACACATAAATCCAAATGAAACAACAGAAGAATAAAGGTGCTGTCAGATGGTGAGCTATATTGCTGCATCTGCTGCGACATTTGTGTTCTGCATTTTGAATGGGCAGCAGCAAGGTGCAACTCTGATTCTCAAAAATACAGAACAGAGCATGTCCTTTATCATTGCAATGTAGAACACGTCTTTTAGTTTCCAATTACATAATGAATCCATATTTTAAAGGAGAATTAGAAACTCTAGACTGTGTCCAAATCACTGCACATTTACCATACACTGTACTATATCATATTTATTGTCTGCCATTTTAGTTGAGTGTTACCTACCATATGGTGTTTTAAAAATTCTCATGATGCAACAGAAAAGTTTTGTCCAGGGCATAGAAACCTCTTCCTGCTAACAATCCCACAATGCTTCACATCATATTTCTAGAAGGAACAAGAGGGTTCCTGGTTAGAACCTAGGCTGGGGGAGCTTTTCTGTGCATGTTTGCATGTTCTCCCTGTGTCACCGTGGGTGTTCTTGAGGTACTCTGGCTTCCTTCCACAATACGAAGACACGCAGGTTAGGTTAATTGCCCACAGGTGTGAATGTGAGTGTGAATGGTTGTCTGTCTCTATGTGTCAGCCCTGTGATAGTCTGGTGACCTGTCCAGGGTGTACCCTGCCTCTCATACAATGTCAGCTTGTATAGGCTCCAACCCCTGCTGCCCCCAACAGGATAAGTGGTTACGGAAAATTAATAAATGAATGAATTACCAAAACTGTATGTGGTAAAGGGAGTAGTGAATCAGTGGGTGATAATGGACACAGCTGCAGTCTCCATCAGCGGATGGAGTTGGCTTGCTTGTAATGGAGATGGATCTGTTGACATGTTGGCTCAGTTAGCTGTGATGATTTCATCCATCTGACCTTTGAGACCTCTTGAAGATAAACTTGAAAGTTCCTTCTTGTCATTAAATATATAACTATGACAAAACAGTCCCGACACAAAGTTCACCTACTAGATTTTCCTGGTCTTTCAACGGCTTCAGAAGAATGTTCTGAAGTCCTTAAAGGTTGAAATCATGTCATGTCAACTGTTCCAACTGAGAAATTGCCTTCTGCTGATGAAGACTTTGTGGTATGATTGAAAGCTCCAGAAAAGCTAATAAATGGACCTCAAATTGGGATTTTTTTTTTGTCAAAGATGTTAGTTCACTGCTGGTAAAGAGGAGTTTGATTTAGGATACAGTGATTTCCTGACCTCAGCGGCAGGTAGCTGCCCCTGTCAATTAAATCATGCAGCCCTGATGATGCTGATCAGTTGAGTGAAACTTTTTAATTCATATATAAGTAAAGATGTTTCCCTAAGGCAATTGAAGGTTATTTAGTCACCAAAATCATCATTTAAAAAAATGATGTAAGATTTAGGAAAATGTTTTCAGGTGCTTTAAATTATAAAATTAGTTCACTCATTAATTTACTCATCCAATCAACAGTCACTCTTGTTTACTTTCATATGGGGTCAGATTAAATTTTGCTCTTGAAGGTCCTTTGGGTGTTTGTTAAAGCATGTGAGTTTGTGTACGTACTGCATATTTACTGTATGTGGATTTCCTGCTGACACACAACTTTATTTGCACACATGAGCAACACAAAGGCATGCTAATGTTTCAAGCCTGAACTGATTATTCTGTGTGTGTGTGTGTGTGTGTGTGTGTCTGTGTGTGCGCTTGTGTGTTAGCACACGGTCCATTGTCCTGTTGTGTCATTGAGATGTTGAGACTGTAAGTGCCCCGCAGCTACTGTTTGGAAATGTGCGGTTTAGTGCAGACCAGGGAACAATATACTATTAGATTTTTTGAGATGGATGAGACGCTTCATTCACAGGACAGTGCTGAGTTTAAACAAGCCGACCCAGATGATGGAGGATGCTGCTGGGATTCTCTTGGTTTCAGAGTTTAGAGATGTTTGGTTACATTGTTAAAGGAGCCCTTGGCAGGATTTTATGTGAAACTACAAACATTTTATCAGTCTAAATCACAAAGTAGAGCAGCATCAGAGAGGAACTCCAAATGAGACACAGAGGATTTGCTCTGTTTTAGTATTGTTGCTTTGGTATTGGTAGGAAACTTACCCTCTGTTCTGCTGCCCACATAAACCCAATGCTGGTCGTTTCAGCATCAGAGTGAAGATTCAAAGTATAGCAGCAAAGTACTTGTGTAATCAGTGCAGCTGAGAATTTTGTATTATACCTAAAATAAAAGGTCACACTGGGTGAACATAATTCATCTCTTCTTCTTAAAGGAATACTTCACTTGCAAAAGGATCTTTTGTGTATCACCAGCTCACCCTGTGACATTGAATTCATGAAGAACACTTTGTTTTTCTCGCATGCCTCCACAGTTAAAGAAGAAACCAAAAACAAAACAAAACAAAACAAAACAAAACAAAACTGAGAAGTCTCGGATGATTCGAAGCTATAACAGTCCATGATTAATAGCAGCAAAACTATACATCTGTTCACAAACTTTCAGACAACTTTTGCAGTATAATCCAAGTTTCATTTTATCCAGGTGTACAAATGGTATATAGCATATGTTTAGCGCCTTTCTAGCCTTCTGACCACTCAAAGTGCTTTTACACTTAGTGTCACACACAAGTTGCCACCTGCTACTCAGTAACCATTCAGATGCACTCACACACCAATGGAACAGCCATCGGAGCAATTAGAGATTCAGTATCTTGCTCAAGAATACTTGGACATGCAGACTGGAGGAGCCAGGGATCAAACCACCAATCTTCCAATTAGTGGACAACCCGCTCTACCTCTGAGTCACAGTAGTTGAAACTTATCTATGCTTAACAAAAACAGTAATTTAACCTCGCTAAACACAGGAGCTGCTGGTCTACCTCTGCCTTGATCCGTTCATTTATCTGTGTTGTTGTGTGACTTCGGTGTCTTAGTGGGTTAATTCGGATTCACTCAAGTCACAAAATAATACAAACTGGTGATTGAAGCAGTGTTGGACCAGCAGCACCCATGATGTTAAATGTGGCTTGGCTTTGAAAAGCAAATAGATAAGTTTCACTTTGTGTTCAGTTCTCCATTGGAATGGCCGTCTGTTTGGGAAGTAATGGCTATACAGCTGGTAAATGAGACTTGGGTTATGTTGCATGAGTCGTGTGAGTGTGTAAACAGATGTTTTGATGTAGTTTTGCTGTTGTTAAACATGGTCCCCTATGACTTTAGTTCATCAAGAATTTTTAGAGTTTTTGGATTCTTTGTTCATCAGAGGTATGCAAGAAAAACACAATTCACAAATTCAGCATAAGGGGGTGTGTAATTTATATACAAAGGGTTGTCTGGGGGGTGAAGTATTTCTTTAAGTTAAATATCTCATATTTCCTATCCATTCTTCAAGCAGAGCTCAAAAGTTGCTTTTAGAGAGATGAGTCACAGCTCCATCAAGTAAAAGCTGGACTTTACCAACAGTCTTTGGCAAGTATTGTCCAGCCATGTGCCGTCTACTGACATTATGTTTCAACCTTCGTTGGCACTCAGGCCCTCCAAATTGCCAGTGTACAAAATTCAACTTCAGACCACGCAGTGAAAAGTAGAGATGAGTTTTAATGGCAGTGTAGCCAAGACAGCTGCTGTCATTTCATCCAGTGGCTGGCTCCCAACTCGGCGCCAAAAGTGTAGGAGGAGCATGATGACAAAGGCAGGTGGGCCAAATGTTAAGAGAGATCATTTACCAAATTACCACTTTGACAATGTCGAACAGACTGCAATGCTGCAATGTTACTGACACAAAACAAAGGAGGCCCAGTTCCAAGTTTATAACCTGATGTACAGCCTTTTTTACATTTCACAAACCCTCTGCTCTTCAAGAGGAAAGTGAAGTAGAATGAAAATTTGTATTTCTGCTGGAAAAGATGCATCAAGTGAACTAATGCATTAGTTTTCACATGTGCAACCTGTGTGTGTGCCCCCTATTGTTGAGCCTTTGGAGTCTTAAACAACTTCAAATCTGCAAATCACACAGCTCATTAAATTGTCAACAATTTTGTCATGAAGTGTCTCAGTGCTTTGCCTTCTCCTGCTGGCAATTTCTTTTAAACAATTGTGGCACAGTGTGATAGTATTATACAAGATTGTTTTGGGCATGTTTAACCAATGACTGACAGGTCCCATCTTAACTGGCCTCACACCAGGTTCAGGGCTCCACCCTCTGCCTCAGTCTGGGTTCTTTCACTTCACAGATTATACTATAAATGCAGTCTGCTTACTACAAATCATACACTTACACCTCATTTCCACATAGTTTTGTTTTATGTCCATATTTTCGTATAGTGTGTGCAGAGTACGCCACCAGTGTTCTATGCAAGTAAATGCATGTCTTTACGGTTGGATAGAAACACCACCACAGAAATGGTAGACGTGGTAGACATGGTCTGTTGAAAATCTGCCTAAAGAGTTTGATTATTTTCAACATACTCAAGTTTAGTTCTGGACTGAAAGAATAAAGGACGGAGTAGTTTCACAAACACATCAGAAATAAAAGGTTCTCATGGAAATAAATGGACTTCTGGTTGACTTGCATATGTCGTACACAGACCTATATAGAAATGAGGTGTTCGGCCTAGTCCACATGTGTACGGATATATCTCTCCTTTGATTACAGTGTAAGCACTGTTTCTGTCCAAGTGACAATGCAAAACACACTGAAGTGCTGTCAAGAGCATGCCAAACCAACAAAGAGCAATATAACAGTCACCCTAAAGCCACACGAAGAAGACAAGGACAAGGTGCTTTCAGACCTAGAGTTGTCTTGCTTTGGTCTGAATCAGGAACTAATTTTGTTACAAAGTTGCATAATTACCTAGAGTTGGTTCATGTTCTCACGGCAGCATTTACAAGTGGACCAGATAAAATGCCTTGTGGGAGAAAGCTGCTTTTGATTGGTCAGAATTTCCATGTGGGAAAAATCCAGGAAGTAAACAAAACGTTGAAGAACAGTACACTTGCAAGATAAATGCGAATCTTTCTAATGTCACAACGGAGGGACAGCTACGCAGGTTGGTTTTAGCGCTGGTCATCGTGGACTATATTGCTGTCATTGTTTATTTTAGTCAAACCATACAGTTTGAAAATGAGGTGCGGCTCCAACTAGAAAACAATGTTTTGATGCAATGGATGCACATAATCCTCTGGGACTGTAACATACTCATGCTTGTCTAACCCAAACAATGTGTAATGTGACTGCAGTTGGTTCGGATCGAGGATGGGAACACGTTCTCACCACAAACAAACTTTATCAGAGTTTGTGTATTACTGGACCGAAACCACCTCTTCAAGAAGGTCTCTGTCCGGTTGTTTTGGCGTGTACTTGAGTGCAATTGCTGTGTTCAAACCTGCCCAAACGAACCGCACTTAGGGGTCAAAGGAACTTGAGATTGATTGAACCCAACCAAAAAGGGCAGGTGTGAAAGCACCCAGAGATGGCCAACCAGAAGCCTATGAAATGCTATTAGAGGACAGCTACCATGAGCAGTGACCTCTCTAATGCATTCTGCTGCCTCTGTTCCTTAGTATAGTGGAAGAGTAACTGTACATGTATGTGTAAACATGTAAAAAGGTCTTGTTAGCAAGGTTAGAGCCAGCACTTTTTTGGTCACGTCCACCACGGCATAATTTGTCGCCTCATTTGTGATGCCTCACAAAGGAGACAACGTTTCACGCTCTGACTTTACATTTTCAAATATAGCCGTGTACCTGTGGACTGCTTTAGATGTCTGAAATTTTACAGTCTGTGATAAAAGCAGATGGTTTCTGGAAGTCAGTAATCATGGTATGTCGCTGTGCTGGTGTTAGCGGTTGTTGCACAAAATATAACTCAATGTATGCTATCTAGTGTATGGCGTGTGAGTGTGTGTGTGTGTGTGTGTGTGTGTGTTTAAACAATAGTGTTCCATTATTTCCATCATTTAATTCAATCACTGTTCCCGCCATCACAGCAGAGGTTATCTCTCCCTCTGTCAACACAGCAGCAACCTGGATAGCAGGTGAGCAGCATTTCCATTACGTTCGACCTCCCAAATTTAGTCACTAACTCACTGGTGTCTGTCAGACACAAGCAGACAGACACAAAACAAACAGCCCAAGCTGACAGGCTTGCAGAGACAGAAGCATGTGCTCATGGCAGAGTTACAGGTCATGTGAATACTTTTAACCATAATGTGTTATCAGGAAGTGTGGAAAAAAAGTGATTTTGGTTGTATGTGTGTGTTTGTGCTCGGCGGACACACTGATTTAGCTTTTATAACATTTTACAGTTGGCTGCATGTATCAAGACAGGAGGGAAATGAACAGCTTGAGGTGTCTGAGTGATGCTTCTTCAGCTGCTGCCCGCTGTGTGTGTGTGTGTGTGTGTGTGTGTGTGTGTGTGTGTTTGTGTATAAGAGAGAGACAGATACTGTAGAAACAGGGAGAGGGAGAGAGATGCCTTCCTCTGTGAGTTATGGCATGTAGCCCTGGTCATTTGTCTGGTGAAGTTCTGAAGCCAAACTTTGCAAACTTTTTCAGACAGGCCATAACACGGTCCACCTACCAGAGTACATAAGCTCTGCTTTCTATTACTAAGAAATCTCTCTTTCTTGCTCTCACTCAATCTTTCAGTGTAGAGGTCCTATATTTTACTGCTTGCTTTGAAGACAACACATAACTAGTGTTGTTTTTGGCGGCCTGTTTTAATTTCAGTTTTAGTCTAGTCTTTGTGTCAAACTGTCATTTTAGTTTTTAATTAGTTTTAGTCATGTTCATACTCTTTTTTTGTCTAGTCAAGTTTCAGTCAACTAAAAGTCTGAGCATTTTTTATTTTAGTCAGAATAATCCATGACTATTTTCGTCTGAAAACTGATGACATTTTAGTCTAGTTTTAGTCAATGAAAATTGTATTTTAGTCTCTTTTTAGTAATGCAATTCTATTATACCCAGTCAATATAGTATAATTAAGTACCTAGTATAGTATAACCAAATTTTCTTTTCTAAATTAGCTCCCAGTTAGAGCTATATATATTTATTTATACAACAGTTAGTTCCGACCGAATAATTTGATTGGAGGAGAGGCATTCTGTGAGTGCTGATATAGAGTATAACATCACTGGGACTTGTAACAGTAAAGTCACTCTACTCACAGGTGTTATAAATATAAATACAGCCATTAATTAACCAACTGTCACACTGACACAAACTGACACTAGCGTTACACCAAGAAGATGGATATTTTCCCCAAAATTACATTTGAATTAAATTATGAGTGGTCGTCAGGAGAGGACGAGGAAAAGGAAAGCCAGGACTCTTCTGTGCAGACCTCCAGGTGTGTTTGTGTAACATCAGCTGACCTCGACAAACTGGAGAGGAGCAAAAATGAAGCGATAACGGTCAGGAATTATCAATGATCATCTGATGAGGTACTGATGAGGATGAGGGAGAGTGGAAGCTGAATCCGGCCGTGCCAACATCCAGGTTTGCCAACGTTTCATCAGCCAAACTGGACAAAGTTACACAGTTGCAGATCGATGTAAATACAAAGTAGCTTGTGAGTTCCTGGTGTGTGTGCCGTGTTGCCTGGCAACAGACTGGAGGAACTGTTTTTTTTTCGCGGAGCTACATAACATACTTAAATAATTTATTTCATCACCTTTTGTTAACATTTCCTTACTCAGCGTTGTTTAAGCTGTTGTTGAACTGTTGTATAAAAGCAATATCACATGAGAGTGAGTGATGTTGTACTGCATATCGTCACGGCTGTAATCCGTCTGTGCAGTGCGACGCAAAGCCTAGGAAACAGAAATACTGCAAAATAATAATAATAACGCGACTAAACATTATAACGTTATTTTGTCTCGTCTCGTTTTGGTCAACGAAAATGAAGAGACATTTTAGCAGAGGTTTTATTTTGTAAACCACATTTAGTCTCGTTTTTATTCGTCAACAATATTGCATTATATATTTAATTATAGTTATCGTCACATGACCACCATTTACGTTGCGTCTCGTCTCGTTTTCGTCACGTGATAAAGGTTCGTTGACGACGATATTTAGTCATACTTTTTGTTGACGAAAGCAACACAACACATAACTACAGTAAAGCTGCTTGTTTGGTAAGATTCGGTCCACTTCTCAGAGATCTATTTTCTGGAGGAGCATTAGATTGATCCACAACACACCTGTTCTTTGAGTATTATCTGTCTAAACAGATGTGCTCTCAAAAGGAATAATTCACAAAAAAAATCAATCTTCTGAGTATCAAAATCTCACCACCTGCAGGCTTGAAAGGTAGCTCTGAAAAGTTTGTAGCCTAGTTTTTCATGGAGATTGGCTGCTTTAGTCAGCTTAGATTTACAGCAGTCAGTGTCCGGTTAGACCAGAATGTAGCACAGTGAAATTAATTCATGACCGCGGGAAATAGGTTGTGCTGGAATCATGGTGATGCAGTGACTACATGTGCTCTCAGATGCAAACCAGACAGTTAACACATCAGTGGCGTAAGGTAGTTCAACGGGCCCCAGTACAGGCTATTGTGAGTGCCAGATTTTGAGCCTAAACTAGCTACCATATACCCTCACTAGCCACTTTATTAGGTGCACCTTGCTAGTACTGGGTTAGACCCGCTTTTGCCTCCACAGCTGCCTTAATTCTTGGTGTCGTAGATTCAACAAGGTGCTGGAAACTAGAGATTTTGGTCCATATTGACATGATAGCATCACACAGTTGCTGCAGATTTGTCAGCTGCACATTCATGATGCCAATCTCTGGTTCCACTACATCCCAAAGGTGCTCTATTGGATTGAGATCTGGTGACTGTGGAGGCCATTGGAGTACAGTGAACTCATTGTCATGTTCAAGAAACCAGTTTGAGATGATTTGAGCTTTGTGACATGGTGCGTTATCCTGCTGGAAGTAGCCATCAGAAGATGGGTACACTGTGGTCATAAAGGGATGGACACCGTCAGCAACAATACTCAGGTAGGCTGTGGTGTTTAAACCATGCTCAGTTGGTACTAAGGGGCCCAAAGTGTGCCAAGAAAATGTCCCCCACAGCATTACACCACCACCACCAGCCTGAACCGTTGATACAAGGCAGGATGGATCCATGCTTTCATGTTGTTCACACCAAATTCTGACCCTACCATCTGAATGTCACAGGAGAAACAGAAATTTTACTGCACAACTTTGAGCCACTTCCTCACCCAGGAGACCTGGGGGGAGACTGGATTTAGGCCATATAGGACTACATCAGGATTGGGATCCTGCAGGTCCTGTGGGACCCAACACAAATCTCATGGGAATGAGGGTTTTTATCTTCACCGCTGGTGGGAGCAGGCAGTCAAAAAAAAAAACATGTCAAGTCCCAGAGATTAATTAACTTGAAGGATGAAGACGTCAGTAAGTGAAATGGAGAAGACGATAAAAGCAGGATATTAGAATACAGAAGAAAAGCAAGGCATGTCAAACATTTGGAGGAATTTCTCAGGAGTACTACAAATAATAATAACACAGAGTCCCAGAGACACTTGAGTAACCATAATTATGAATGGAATTATGCACCAGGACATAATTTCATGACTTGTTACTGACAGGTATGCATATATTTTTCAATAGCCTGCCACAGTAAAATAACATGCTGTGCCTATGGGATGGGGGAAGACTCAACCTTTTGATAATCAATTTATTGTGTGGGTATGTGGTCAGAATGTTTGTGGGTGCAGGTGGGAGCTGACCCAGTGGTAATAGGCAGGGATAGATAAAACCCTCTGCAGGTGCGGGCGGGAATGGTGAGAAGTCCAGTGGGAGTGGGAAGGTGCAGGATTAGAAAAACAGTCCTGTGTAGGGCTCTAATAAGGCATGATGTTTCCACAGCAATGCTGTTGGGTCAGGATGGCATTACTAGTGGTAACTGCTGAAACAGTACCGCTAGCTAGCTCCCACCAGGCCTGGTGCAGCAAACTTAAGATTAGCAAAATGGATGTATAGACCAACATGCATGACTGGTCAAAAACATTCTCTGCAGTTAACCAACTAACCGTTAACCATTGTCATCCCTAATTTGTACGCTCCACTGGCTGACTGAAAAACATGCTGTTCTGTGTGTTAGCTAGTACTCAGTTTGAACAGGATTATAAAAAACTGGATTTTACAATACATCTAATAATGTAGTTTTTTTAAATTCATATTTTATTTTTTTTGGCATTTTGCCTTTAAAACAGTTGAAATACAGAAGGCCAGGGAGAGAGAGAAGGGCACAGTAGTCAGTTTTGATGATAACACGATGGAAACATGGCATTTATGTTTGTTTCATGTGTTAATATGAGGAGGTCACAGTCTTCTCATCGCTCCACACAGATATGGATGTTTTCATCTCTTCAGCTGAAGCTTCAGTTAACGTCTAAATCACATTCTTCCTGTCAACATGATTAATTCTCTAAGTTTGTTTCCTTTGCAATTTGCTTTAATTGACACCCCAGGTTTTCCACCTCATCCATGCTTGAAAAGTTCTGGTGTTTCCTCTCAGGTTTTTTTAAGTTTGTAGATTAAGAATGCTGTATAAAATGAGGTGGATGGAAATGCACTTATGGTTGTTCAAACAGGGTAATCTGTGGTTATATAACAGGCTTTATAACTACTGGTCCACCAGGACAATCCATTACACAGCTGCGGCCTTACACCAAACAACTTTTCAAGCAATGTCACTGTTGCAGACAAATTTACAACGCTGGAATGAATTCATGCGAGTTTTACCGCAGTTGTGGCGCGCTACTGTGATCTTTATTGTTTGGTGTAAGGTGGTCATAAAACTCAGTCCGAGCTGTCTCAAGTCAGTATTTTTCTCGTCTTAACATGCTGACAAACATGTTTGATATTGTCATAAATTTTAGTCTTGGCTCATGCAAATACTGAAGTTTAATGACATGAACTTTGTCAATCAATAGCTGCGCTCTCTCCAGCACCAAACAGGAAGCTGCAAACTGGGCAGTAAACATGGAAGAGACTCTGGGATGGTGCAAGAATGTGAACTGTCTTGTTCCAAAAGAATCAAGACGTGTTCACAATGTGGACAAGTCTTTGCCTTAAGAACCAATACTTTTTCACATGTGAAGCTAACAAGAGTTGCCGTTTAATTTGATGTGTGTCTGATCCACCATTCAGCACTTATTTAAGTAAGAAATCTTTTCTTAAAATGGTTTGCCTCTCATTCTCATTCTCCTCCCACTGAAATAGCACTGGCATTAATGAGGCTGGTAGCAATTTGAGGCGACATCCTTTCAATCATCCTTCATTCATTTAGTGTAACCACTTATCCGGGGGGGCTGGAGTGTTTCCAAGCTAACATTGGGCAAGAGGCAGGGTACACCCTGGACAGGTCACCAGACTACCACAGGGCTGACACATAGAGACTGACAACCATTCACACTCACATTCACACCTACGGACAATTTAGAGTCACCAATTAACCTGCATGTCTTTGGACTGTGGGAGGAAAGCAGAGTACCTGGAAAAAACCCACGCTGACACAGGGAGAACATGCAAACTCTGCACAGGAGGGCTCCCACATCCCGGGTTTGAACCCCCAACCCCGGGTTCGAACCATTGTGAGACAACAATGCTAACCACCACACCACCACGCCACCCTGCACCACTATGCCAGACCTGACTCTTTTTATCTAGAGTTTTGTGTTTTTGTGGACATGGAAGGAATTGTTAATATGTCATATTTCTTAAAGGGAGTTTGGCATCATATTTCCAACCAGGAGCAGGATGGGAAATTTCTTAAAAAAAAAATAAATCTAGTTGTAGTCTTCCAAATAGTAACCCTGCAAAACCTTCAGTCTTTGCAAAATCTTTTAGTGTGTCACCAAAAACTCACATTGCCTTTCGATGTGAGAGGGTGTCAGACTTTCTTCTTCTGAAAGTCTTTTCAAAGTCTTCCGGTGTATGGGAGGCATAATATGTTAGTCTTATGCCTAGTATGTCTTTAATTTTAGATTCTCCGGCTCTGTGTCGTCTCAAAGATGAGCACTCTCAAGTTGTCATCAGGGTGATTTTACATGTCTTCATAAAAGCTCACTATACAAATTTACTTTGCATCTGAGAGCTTGGATTGTACCTCATTTGTATTGTTGCTTCGGACAAAAGCGTCTGTCAAATGAATGAATGTAAATGAAGCCACAGATTCCATTGTGATAAATTGATTTTGGTCTTTACTATTACTGTGATAAATTCTGTTGTGATGTGGCCCATTCAATGATTTCCAACAGTGACCCAGAGTCAGGGAAAAATGTGTGTGAATGTCCATGGAAAGGTCTCAAACTTTGTGGCCAGTATAATGTACACTGCTTTTGATCTGTATTGTTCAATATGTTCCAAACTCTCCCAGTGTCTCCACAACATAAACATTTTCAATACTTTAATGTAGCACTATCGCCTCCCTGTAATGTGGCTCAGAAGCTCAGCCTTTGGGTGGCTGTCTGATAGCCACCGCCGTGGTTCCCAGACTCTGTATCTAAACTCACCTTGGAGGGTAGGATGTTCTACTTGATCTCCAGACCCTACGTTCGTGGGATATACAAAAAACCTGATGTCTTAGGACGCATTCACACTGGCGCTATTTGGTCCGCTTTAAATGAACCCTGGTCCTCTACCATGGATAGTTCCGTTCGTTTGGAGTGGTACGAACACTCATTCGAACTCTGGTGCGGACCAAACAAGCGAATACTGGTCCGCTTGAAAACTGGGGGTCTCGGTTCACTTGCAAGTGAACCCTGGTGCGGTTCGCTTACAGTGGGAAATGCAAACAGACTTTCTAGTGAACCAAAGAGAGGAAGTGATGTAGAGCGCATTGCAGTTTGGTGTTTTTGTGGTGACCAAGCCGGCTGAAGGGGACAGATTTCAGTTTTCGGTCCTGGCCAATTGATGAGCCGGGTTTTCTTCTTCCTCATGCTTTTTTTCCTTCCTGATCAGGGGCATTTCAGGCAATACTGCCCCCAAATGAGCAGCTGTATTAGCTGTGTGACGTTGTCCAGGTGGTTTGGTCTGCTTTAAAAAGTGCAGTGTGAAAGCGAACCGAACCAAATGAAGGTGTAAAATTTTTCAACATTCCCCGCCCATTTGAACCAATTCCCCTGGACTATCCTGAGGTGAATGCACTCTTAGTTAGTCGGACCCAAGAGTGCTGGTATACACATGGGTGTGTCAAGCGTGTGGCAATGGTCCCGACTGTCCTCAGGTCTGGAGGGGAACCGCACTGAGTCGAGTTATTCGTACCTCAACATTCCCTTCCTCCCGATGAAGTTGCTTCAGCAAGACCCACTGCTTGTGACAGGGTAGTAACCTCCTGGCGCCTAGGGTCGCATCTGAGGGACTCCACAGGATGGAGTAAAGGGTATTTTCAGAGTCTCGTGTGTAGGCTGCGTCCAGTTGTGGCACAGATAAGCACGAGATAAGATGACGTGAGTAACTATGACTCTTAAAGTAGGACTGTCACCTCCCCGTAATGTAGCTCAGAGGCTCCACTAGACATATTGCATTTAGTCATGTACTGGCAGAGCGATGAGTTGTTAACAACTTGTGATGAGTTATTAACAAACTAACATACAGATCAAAAGTGGAGATCTGGATTATGGTGCAGAAGTAGTGTTAAAAGTTTATTTGAACACTATGATACATTTATAGCCATGACTCTACGCCACCATTGGAATCTATTGTAACTTTTGAGAATTCCAGTCCAACCATAGGCATACCTGTCATCCTCTCCAAAAAACAGCAAGCGTCTCAGAGCCACCTTTCAGGCCCTCAGGCAGCAACTATTTCATACTCTAAAGATTGATTGGCAGTGGAGTTCTCCTTCAACACCAGCTGAACAGTAACAGGTCACAATGACCACTGTAACACTAATGTAGCACTGATGCTGGACAGACATGACAGCAGGTTTATATGGAGGACACAGCTGCCTGTGTGTGTCCGTGTTCCCATTCTGGCAGGTGTGTAAAGCCTCGTCTTTTGGAAATGAGTGAGTAACAGTAATGTTACTGTGTGGATATTGGAGTCCATTAGTTTTGCATGTGTACAATGTGGGAGCCTGACAAATCCTTTTATATCAGAGTGTGCATGTGTGGGTGTGTGTGTTTATTTGTCTGGGATCACACATAGCTTTCAGACATGTTTATCTTCAACATTAGTGTGTGTCCGAGA
Source organism: Epinephelus fuscoguttatus (assembly GCF_011397635.1). Taxonomy (NCBI): domain Eukaryota; kingdom Metazoa; phylum Chordata; class Actinopteri; order Perciformes; family Serranidae; genus Epinephelus; species Epinephelus fuscoguttatus. The sequence continues at coordinate 28,185,454 of NC_064754.1, read as the reverse complement.
GTGTGTACGTGTGTGTACTTCGGAGTGTGAAATCCCATTAAGCGTGTTAAAACCCTCTTTGGCCTACTGCCTGCTCAGAGAGGGAGAGACAGACTACACACACACACACACACACACACACACACACTCACACTCAGTTATCACACCTGTGTACGTGTTTGTTTGTGTGTGCAGGCCTCTGTGTGTGTGTGTGTGTGTGTGTGTATCAGCTTTTGGAGAAGTGCATTGTTCGGTGATAGTGATAATTTTCTGATGTACTCTTCACACCATCAACACTGTTGTCTGTCTCACACCTGACACAGGTTTTACCTCCTCATCCTATACAGAGTCTTTAGTGTGCCGCCAAAATATTTATATCCAGTGAATAATTATAATCAGTGCATAGATTGTTAAGGCAACTATACATTAAATAAACTGATTTAAATGACGAATTAAACAGCATAAAAAATATAGAATAAAATGCTAAATTGATTTTAAAAAAGATCAATACATTTGACAGTAATATACAATAAGACAAAGTGAGTGAATGAATGAATGAAAAATGTATTTAAAAATTTAAAGCCCCATTTAAATTTATAATGTCATTATAAAAAGTATGTATTATTCATCAATTTTTAAATTCATTTAATTTTTAAATTCATGTTTTAATACATAATTCAAATTCCCAAGGTAATACAATATGTGGCCAAAAGTATGTGGACGACATTACACCTGTATGTGATTTGTGTGGATGATAATCCAGATTTGCTCACCCTCTTTGCTGCTTTGCCCCTCTGAGAAGGCTTTCCACAAGATTTTGGAGCCTGGCTGCAGGGAGTTTTACTCCCATTGAGCCCAAAGAGTCACTGACGCTGGGCGATAAGGCCTGGCTCACAGTTAGCTTTCCATTTGTTGGATGGGGTGGAGGTATGGAGAGAGATTTGTCTCAATAACATTTGTGTGAACAGATCCACAGTAATGCAAATTATGCAAATATAAAATGGATCTGCAAAAACAAAAACAAATTCCACATATCTGTGAATACATTAAAGTAATTTACAAAAAAAAAATAATGCATTTGGGAATATCTCTCTGACATTTACAGCTTTGGAACAGGTATTTATGAATCCAGTTTTTATTTGTGAATCAAAAAGGTCTTTGTGATTTTAATTTGGGGTTGTGAAGATTTTGGTTTAATCCCGTCACAGTCATTCCCTGGCTGCAATTTCGGTACAGACCAATCAGAGCAGACTGGGATTTTTCCAGAGGGATATTTAAGGAGACAGGTGTTAGATGGAGTTCTCTCAGACAGAGGCTGGATACAGGCGTTCCAGCACCTGCCCGAGCATGTAAACATGTTTTAGCAGAAATACAAATGTGAACCTGAAAATGAGCAAAATAGGTCCCCTTTAATACAAAGACAAAAACCCTGGGGGCTTTGCCATCTTGAAACAGGTGAGATCCTTAACTAAACTTCTGACACAAGGTTGAAAGCATGTTATTGTCTAAAACTGTGGTCCTCAGTATATTATACACATGAGAAGATCATTTAAAACCAGAATTAACACCTTGTGGTTGTTTGCAGACGCTAACCAGTCGAGTTACAGTTTACAGCCATGTCTGTTCAGCCTCGTGTAGCCATGACCTTAGACAATGCTTCTTATATGGTTGTCGCTGCAAAGAAGCTTGATATCCTAAAACATGGATGCCACACAGGGGCGGCACGGTGGTGTGGTGGTTAGCACTCTCACCTCACAGCAAGAGGGTTGCCGGTTCGATCCCGGGTGTGGGAACCCTTCTGTGCGGAGTTTGCATGTTCTCCCCGTGTCAGCGTGGGTTCTCTCCGGGCACTCCGGCTTCCTCCCACAGTCCAAAGACATGCAGATTGGGGACTAGGTTAATTGGTAACTCTAAATTGTCCATAGGTGTGAATGTGAATGTGAATGGTTGTCTGCCTCTATGTGTCAGCCCTGTGATAGTCTGGTGACCTGTCCAGGGTGTACCCTGCCTCTCGCCCGATGTCAGCTGGGATAGGCTCCAGCCCCCCCCCCCCCATGACCCTCAAGAGGATGAAGGTTAGAAGATGAATGAATGGATGCTACACACACAGCACAGAAGATCTATACTATCAGCACCCAAGATTAGTGTCACCAATTCAATCTGACCAAATGTCTCTCCTTCTGTTCTTGAGTTATGATGTTGAGTAATAGCCAGGAAAGTGTTTTGCAGAACATTATAATGTCACAGTGAAGTTGACCTTTGATCTTTTGAATATAAAATGTCATCTTTTTATCATTTTTATCCTATTAGACCTTTGTGTGATATTTTGTTAGAATTAGCATATTAATTCTTGAGTTATGGCTATAAACGTGTTTTGTAAGGTCACAGTGACTGTTACGTTCTCCGATCAGGCTCAGGGGATGAGAGAAGTAACAATAAAATGTAACTGGGGGGGGAGGAATACAGTAACTCAGATTCTGTAGGATTCTGTATACAATATTAATAGTTCAACAAAATAAAATCTACCACTAACTACACATTTAAAGAGCACCAAATACAAAAACATGTACCCTGTTGATTTATATATATAAATAAACAGGCAATTTCCTAAATGATTGAGTTGTTTTTGTTTTCCACCTGGACCTTTATGCTCTGCCGTTTCTCCTCTAATCATCACGCTGTAACCTGTGACAGGCTGTTATGATACCAGAATTATTGCATATTCACATATATGTAGTTTTTTTGTTGAGGCGTCACGTAGGTTTTACATTACCAAAGGTTTTATCACTTGACTACACCAATTCCCATGTGCGAGAGAGAAGAGGGAGAGACACTGTGCTGCTGCCAGAGGAGCCGCTGAATGAGTTCTCTCTGCAGGGAGGGTAACTCGTGGTAACTTGCTAAAAGAGTCTGAGAAGTCCAGGGCTGTTCATAAAACATCAGGACGCTCAGGCCAAACAACGCCACAGTTTATTCCACACTACTGGAGCTGCTCATCTTTTTGGATCCACCATGGAGTCCCTAATAATTTCACTTTCAGCCGTGCATGTTGGTGCCGTGAGTAACAGTACGACGTCAATATGTCAACAAGTCCAAATATCCCGAATATTACAAGATGAATTTTTCATATAATATCAAAAAATATACCGGCATTATTATGAACGAGATGATATGGCACACCCCTAGTACAGTGTCAGGCTGAATTTACGAATGCACCATGTCACTCACTCTGCGGGACTGCAAGTGTTACTTGAATAAGTAAACACTGGCAAACGGGACCAGACTGGCCGACCTGTACGCTCTCACTCAGTGGATGGATGATTGACGGGAAGCCTTGTGGTTGATGACTATGCCGATCTTACAAAGGAGGACGACACTTGAACAGTTTCCTTCAATTAGTTACTGTAGCTAAAGCACTAAAATGAGAAATCCAATTTTTCTTAATACCTCCCCAATTTCTGATTAAGTGGACATGATGACCCTTAACACACATAACGTACTCATCCCTACAACAGTAAATACTTTTTCCTTAACCTGATACGACGACACACAAGCTTTTTTGATGATCACTTCCATCCAGTCCTTTCGTCTTATCACATTTAACCATAGTTGTCTCCATTTTTGTTGACAGACAACATTTTGAGAGTCCGGTGTAGCCTACAGCCCTGTGGTGGTCAGTTGTGTTTTACCTCCCGTTAATAAAATAACATCATCGTGACATGGGCTCTAAAAGGGTCTATTACACAAAAGTACGGACCAGGGCTGTCCACACACCTTTGGCTTTATAGTGTAGAATTATCATTATTATTTCAATGCACAATTCAAATGCAATGTAATTACTGATTTAAAATAAATACTGAAACAATGTAGTGCAGGTTGGGTTTAAAGTACATTTTTGACCTTGGACACAGATGATAAAACAATCGCCTCTCAGTGTCCATTTAGTTTTCATTACCATTCTCTCAGAACAGCTATATGAGGAGGTAGTATATAAAACTATTCTGACACACTCGAGGCTCCATATCTTCTGGCCACATTTGAGTTTATTCTAGTTTTAATTTGACCATAAAAAACTCAACAAAGATAAAAATCATTATTCTGTGACATATTTCCAATGGAGCCTTTGCTCTGATTTTCTGGGCTCTCTTTCATGTAGCTCTGACTCTTTCCACCACTGCTTCCACATCTTTCCTCTGTCCCCGTTCTCTTCTTGTTCCTTTCTCCTCTCTGAATACTAAACGCATTACGTAACCATACATTGCTTCGACACAGAGGATCATCCATGGCATCTCACATGTTCACTTCTCTCTGCAGGGGAGTGACAAGTGGAGCACCGCAGGGCCGATGGAGGAGATTTATATCAGCAGTGCCTATTATTCTGGCATAACCCCCACACTGCAAAGACAGAGATAGACAGACAGACAGAGAGAGACTCTGCTTCAGAAAGAAGACAGAGCAGATGAAACAAAGATGTTATACCGTGATGAGAAAAATAACAGCTTGTATGAATAGCATTGTTATTTTCCCATTTTGTCCCAGTTGCCATCTACTACAACACAGCAGTGTCTCTCTCCCTGTGTCAGCACCACAGGCTGGGTAGCAGGCAGTGGGATATTTCTATAATAGAAATGTCCGTCACGCTCTGTGTTTCCATATCTCTTATAGAAATGTCCATCACACCGAGTTTGGACGTCAGCTCAACCCCCAAAACTCCACCACCCCTCAACCCCCTCTCCCTTAAAACCTCGGAGGCGGAGGAGAAAAAGACGTAGGCTTTTGCTCCCCGTCAGGGATGGGTGATGCTGAAGCCTTATTTCCGTATAAGTCAATCACCCTGATAGAGGGGGTGGAGAGGGAGGGGGTTGTAAAATGGATGAATGAGGATGGGTGAGACTGGGAGTCAAACCAAATTACATTCTCATGGTAGTCTTTGAATCGTGCGGACGACGGACAGACGCACATTCGCTCTGCGTCTCGTCGTGAGAGGTGTAGTTGCACTTCCCTCAGAGCGAGCTGCTTTTTGATCTGGCTCTCTTTCACTCCTGTACCTCCTCTCCACTCTTTCTTTCCTCTTCACTTGTTCTTGCTCTGTAATCTAATCTAATCCACATGAGTCACTTCCATCGATTGCACAAATCTCATGTGTCATTTATGGCCTGTAAAGTGTGTGTGTGTGTGTGTGTGTGTGTGTGTTAGCGTGTATGAGTGCATATACACCAGGGGGCGAGTAGTTTTGTACTGCCCAGAACAGTCTGTGTAATATGGTTTGATGTGAGGTCCCAAGACACTGAGAAAAGATTTATTCTTCACAAGCTCGTCCACAGTTTGACATCTTTGCGTCCTGGGGAATCAATAAGCTTCATAGTTTAAAGACAGGCAAAGAGAACCCTTCTTCTTTTTTTTAAATCTATATTTAACCGGGTTACACCTGCTGAGATGTAAAATCTGCAAGGGAGACCTCATCAACAAGGCGGAAGCATTCTGTAGATAATCTCTTAAATAAATGATACAGTGAGAAGACGGTTCTGCAGACAGACAGACAGAAAGACTGAGAGACAGAGGCCCAGCATCCAAAAAAAAAGTATTCAGAGCAATGACAACTCCCATGGATTCATCTCACACAGCTCCAAATGAAAGGCTTTGAACTCCGGCAGAGAAATGAGTTTCTGAATTTTCAAGCTTTTAAGCAGACAAATTTACACGATGAACTCAAAGCATCATAAAGAGTGTCTAGCGCATCTCTGTCAGGGCTTGAGGCAACAAAGGGAAACACTGTACACTACCAACGTCCATATTTCTGTGTTACATAAATACCTAAATTATTTGGGAGCAATCCTAAAATAGCCAGATAAATCAACATACAGCATTAAGAGAGGCTGCGTATGACAGCGCTTGCAGAGCAGCCGGAGAGAGTTTCAAAGTAAAATCTGTACTTTTAAATATTAACAGTTAATGTGCAAAATTTTTCACTCCTCAAGAAAGGGCGCGTTTGGACATACAGTATTTGTGGGAACAAGCGTCTAAAGCCCCGTTTTCACCAAGCAGTGCGGTACAGTTCAGTTCAGTTCGGTGCGCTTTGACTATTCCATTAGATTTTGTCTGATGAGTGGATGAGTGGATCTTCAGGCAGTTATATATATTAATTTTGACCAGGTTATGTGAATGGCATATATTCTAATTGTCATTTGGAGAAAAAAAAAAAAGCATTGTGGAGCGTTGTTCCTTTGGACTCTGGCAACATTAAACCCCTGAGCTTGCCCTCAAAGGACTAAATGCACAAACCTGTTATTTTTAAATATCCCATGGAGAGAGACTCTCACTGCAGCCTGTTTTATTTTGTTCTGAAAATGTCTGCATGCAGCCTCATTCTTTGGACAATAAACGGGTGCAGACTTCCATCTGTGTCACCAATAATGAGGAAATACAGTGAGTGCTGGACGGAGCAGTGAGTGACAACAACCCCGCCCACATCTAAGAGTACTGTTTGAGGTGGAAACACTAGGGTCTAGGTACCATGACTGAAGGGTTACTTTAGGTTCTAAATATACCATACGGAATATGTTTGGTGGAAACTGGGCTTATGTTTAGACCTGTGGGTTGGCATTTTTTGTGTTACTGTTTGGCTGACATTTAAAGACCTGAGACATATTATCAACTTCTGTGGTGCCCCACCTGCTGGAGCACGTCTTAGTCGTGTCTATCCTACAAATGTTAAAAGGGACTGTTTGGATCTTTTTAAGTGAGGTCGTATGAGTAACTTATCTATAGTCCGTGAGTAACCTACAGTAGATGTCATCAGCTGGTTTGAAGTAGCCGGTTTGAAGAAGCAGGCTGGAGTCCGACACGGAAGCTAAGAAATGTACCACTGTAGACAGAGGCAGCGACAAAACACATATTAGCCACCTAAATAAAATCAATTTCAGTTTAAGTGTACGCTACATTTAGATTATTTTCACTGATCTACCCCACTGTCAGACAGCGATTTCAGACAGGGAACCGAAGCCGTTGTATTGTTTTCTTTAAAAAGCCAGACTCCATTTAAAAAAAAATCAGTGTTTTTTTGATTGCTGGACACAGGAGCTGCTGATCTACTGCTGCCTCGATCAGTTATTTTGTGTGTGTTATTGTGTGACTTTGGCATTTAAATGGGTTAGTTTGTTATTCACAATAACAAAACTAACTACTGATCGAGGCAGAGGTAGACCAGCAGCTCCTGTGCTCAGGGAGCTAAAATTACTGTTTTTGTCAATGCAGTCTGGTTCCTTTGACAAGAGCATAGATGGGGAATTGAAGCTGTTAATGTCCTCCCTGTTGGATGGGCTGTCCACTGGAAAAGTAAAGAAGTGAAAATATTCTCAGTATAGTATACACTTATACTGTTAAAGTTTTTTAGGTGGGACTTTGTTTAGGTGGCTTAAAGCCGCTACAAGGAACTTTTAACTGGATATGCAAAAGTCCCTCGTTTCTGCTGATGTCTGTGCGTGACCTACAACAGCAAATGAGACCATCGGTGTGAAGATAAGCTATTTCTATATAGTGTATATCCATACCTTTAGGAAACTGTCTCCGGGTCCGCCCCAGGTCGCTTCCAGGACGAAGCGATTTGCGGCACTCAGACGGCACACGTCATCTTACCTAGCTGCTTACATTTATGACTCTTATAAATAGTCGCTATTCCTCCTCCTCAACCCGACGTCCACGGGGAGTTAAAATAGCAGCAATCATCGGGTAAAAGTTCTGTGAAAGCACTGGACTCACCAACAGTCAGCCACGTCTCAGTCACACAGAGAAAACCCAGTCCTCAGGAAGTCAGGAAATCCTTCAGGATAAACGTTTTGTTCGCTAGCGATCTAGCATTTACCAGCCCAATCCTGGCAGGAGCCGGCGGGTCCATGGCGTTAGCTGTCCGGGAGCCACACACAGAGGCCACAGGTTGCGCAGATTCACCCCACGCCAGCGGGGACAAGGAGAGCAGGGCGAGGCACCACTCCATACTCAATCCAAGAAGCCGTGGAAGTGCTCGCCAAACAGGCCTTCAGCCTTACCAGCCGACCGCTGCGTTTACCCTGGTGGCAGTGGCGCTTATGCCGGAGAGGTGGAGCTGGGGTGCGGCAGAGGTGAGCTGGGATCCCCGATAGGAGCGGGGGCAAAGTTTTCCCGTCTTGTTGTTTCATTCATCCCCAAAACAAACACATGCGCGAGCCAGGTAAGCGTCTTTACGACAATACGCGCTAGATCTCATGGGAAATGTAGGCTTCATTCCGGCAAAACACGACCGCTTTTGTCCACAGGGTCGCCAAAATCAACTCAAAATGAAAGTTCCTTGTAGGAGCTTTAAACACATTTTGTTGCTGCCCCCTGTCCACAGCAGTATGTTGCATAGCCTCGGTGATGGCCCTCCTGCCACCCCTCCAAACTGGGGGTGTGCTGAAAGACATCTACTGTATGTAATACACTGACTATAGCTAAATACCCCATACAACCCCACTTTAAAAAAAATCCGAACTATTCCTTTAATACAAGTTCGCGGTTAGCGCTATTGATGACGAACATAGATTTTCTGTGGATGCTTTACTCAAACAAACTTGAACCAGCTGAACACTTTTTAAATGAAACACCAGCAGAAGGAAATTGTGTTTTTTGTATTAATAGTAATATTCAGTAGAGCTCTTACACTGTGTAAAGAGAGTGAACCATGAACAGCGAGGCCGCGATCAATGAGATAAAATTGCATTGGATTAGATGCATTCAGAGTTAGAGGTTAGAGGTGCTCCACCACTACCAATAAAACCCTAAGTAGCCCAAATACTTTGCAAGACTACTGCATAAAAATACACACTTTAAACAGTATCATAAATGGAGATTGAATTCATCAACATTTTAAACTGCAGATAACAAAACACCGCTCTGATGCTAAATTGCATCACGTCCTCCTCCTTTGGTTCTGGACAGTAAACAGAAGCAGACTTCAGCTTCATCATTAAGTTATTCTCAGAGGACTTTCGCTTGCATGCAAATACAGTATGGATTTAGGGTAAATCAAAACACACACACACACGTGCGCGCGCACACACACACAGTACGAGCACAGTACGGACGCAGTACTGTATATGGGCATCATGGGTCATTTGTCTTTCCTGCTTCTCCTTCACCTTCATCATCATTTCCAGTTGATGGCTCCTCGCAGCTTTGTTGGGTGCTGCTGTGTTGCAATCTGGTTTGGAATGGTATATAACGGGAGAACTGGCAGATTGTGTGACGCCCCACTACACACTGAGTGAACTTGTGCTGTGTGTTTCTGTGTGTTTGTGTGTGCGTTTATGGTTCTTTGTCCATGTACTGTATGTGCGTATATTAATGCGTGCCTGTTATTAATGTGCTCATATTTCACAACCTGCCCAGGAGTATAACCTATCTCCTAAGTGCTGTTCATCAGTCACAGGCCTGGAGGAAAAAAGTGTGTGAGTGTGTGTGTGTGTGTGTGCGCCTGTGGAGTTATTTATTTATTTTATTTATTTAACTAGGAAGTCTCACTGAGATTAAAAATCTCTTTTACAAGAGACCTGGCCAAGGTAGCAGCCGATCAAAACACATTTAAAATGCAACAAATACAATAATACAAAAATCCACAATAAACAACAACTATTCAAACATAGTGCCTTCTCAAGAAGAACAAGCACATGTATCTCTCACCACGTTCTTTATGATACTCTTAAATTCATTGATGGATATAAGTGTTTCTAATTTTGGATCTTTTTGAAGATTGTTCCATGTCCAAGGTGCAGAGTAGGAAAATGCAGTTTTCCACAGATCTGTTAAAACCTGAGGTACATTTGGTTTTCTATGACGATGTGGCGCCAAATATCTATTTCAGTGAACTTAAAACTTATTCAAATGAGAAAAACAAGTCAAAAAGTATCTACCACAGTTAACAAACAGACTTCCTGGTTGATCTCTTGTAGTTACCGTACTGTGTTGAGCATGCACATAGTCTTAAGCCCCTTTAACACGGCCAGATTTTCCATGAATGTTTGGCCGTTTTGCCAGCAAGCTGTGAGCGTTTAGACACACAGAGCCGGATTGGCGAGTTGATCCGAGGTACCCAATTTTCCGCCTCGTAGGGTAGTCATATTGGCGGAACCCTTTTAGTTTTAACAGACCGAGGCAGCCTTCTGCAATAGGAGGGGCTGTTGAAGACTTGTGGGAGGAGCTGTTGATGACGCCGCAAGTGCGAGCCACTGGATAAACAGGAAACAGCTGATAGCAGGAATTAGCGAGCAGCTAGTAGCAAGAGGGAAAACCAGCCGCGGCTTCCCGTTTCTGTCACACGCTGAGCTACACGTTTTGTTACTTGCTCACGCCCCCCATTGCCCCAAAAAAGGCGCATTCTGTATAAACAAAAGTAGGTAGGCGGCATTTTGCTGCACTCCCCAATTTTGTTTTTATACAGCTAATGCTGAAAGAAGACTGATTGGGCTTTCCTGCAAATTTGCACAACTCTTATCTAAAAAGGGCTTTAATGTCCAAGGAGGGACTATTACTGACTTTCCGGCGTGGTAACATAAGGTTTACCTCCAAATAAAGTGGATTAAATAATCCAACTAAAGTGTTTACTGGCTTGTTCATTGCCTTGTTGAGCTTTATACGGTTGTACCAATGTTACACAGAGGTGATGCTGTGTTGAGTGAAAGATCAATACCACTTCCATGTCTATATGTTAAATATGAAGCTACAGTAAAGAGACAATTACTTTTGCTAAACATAAACACTGGAAGCACGGGGAAACAGACACACTCTAACTGTATGTTGTTGTAAAATTTGGACAAAAACCAAAGTGTTAAAATGTCAAGTTAAGGTTTTACAGGGAGTTACGTTCTGGACTATTTCTTAGAAATTAACAGCACAGAGTGCATACCTTAACTGAAGGAACATCTCAATAGGCAAATTAGCAGTCGGATAGGCATCAAATTAAACACATCACTGGCAAACACTGAATACATGTGCTTAATGTTATTCATTTGAGTAAGGAATAAAAAGCAAGCGTAAAATATCAACAACAAAAAGCACATTTTAGGATCTGCACCACAATCTAAGCGCCTTTACCTTGGCCCATGGCCTAACCTTCCACCAGATGCCACTGAAATCTGTTAAGTCCCTTTATCAAACAAACAGGACTGAAAATGCAGCTCTCCTGGCAGAGGTAGAAAGAAAAGCTTTAACCTTCCTCAGCAGGATACAACAATCTTATTGTATTTCTTAAGCTCGACTCTCCTCTGCTCTCTGACTCATACTGTGGGTATGTTTTGTTGCTGTTGTTGTTGTCGGATACTTTATGACACAGAGAGGTCTGAGAGGAGAGGCGAGCATTGGAAATACAATGAAGGATGTTTTCTGTTGAAGTATCTTGGTTTTGATTTTGAATATTTTTAATTAACTTGCCTCATTTGCTGCTGTTCATTTCTCTAGCTGCATGCAGGCTCACTGAGATCAGAATCGATGAATGTACAAAGATATTTAGTCATGACAGCTTTAAGACATGTAACGATGCTGGGCGAAGTGTTTTTCATGTTAACAGCAAGCTTGTGATTACGTATGTGTGATGAGCTGAATGAAACGCGTGTTGTGCAGAAAAACACACTCCTGTAGAGAGCTCGGCACACTCAGTGGTGTGTGGGAAAGGTGACACTGCTGTCTGTTTGTGTGCCTCAGTGTCACCAAGCTCACTTCTCAACACTCTCCAGGTTCTTTCTCATACAGTTTTATTTTTTCTGAAAACATACATCCACACAATATATCCCAAAACAACCACGGCCATGACATAATACCCGTCAACTTTTCAGTAAAGCAAGGTTAGAGTCCATCTCAGTCTCCCTCCTTATGACGGTTTGTACCCTATAAATCTTTGAGTGTGACAAGACTGGATAGCGAGCCGGTCATGATGCTGAGTGCAGGAATATTCCAGCGGTGTGTGTGTGTGTGTGTGTACGCAGAGCGAGCACGAGGGCGGTCGGGGAAGGCGATGAATGATGCAAAATGGAAAAGAGGCCGACAGACTCTTAACAGCTCCTCCTGCGTAGATCACGTTAGCTACTACAAGTGTATTTACTACAAAAGGAGGTCAAGTGCAAACCAGTATCTGCGACTGTATCTATTTCTGCTCTCCGCTGCCCTGCACTGCTGTTCTGTGTTCTGCCCCTTCAGCCGACATCACTTTACCTCGGTACAAAAAGAGGTCAGGCAGAAATCAGCGGTCTCTGCATGTTAACTAAACTGTTTAGTCTCCTCGCCTGATCTGCATCCTCGCTACACCCCCATGTTCTCCGCTCTCAAGAGTTTGTTTACCCGCGCTTAACCCTTGGTCAGCAGAACAGACATTTCCTGTGCATATGCGTGCTTGTTTGTTTGTGTGTGTGTGCGTAGCTGGCAGCAGTTCCTACCCTTTCTCTGGTGGCCTAACTGGGTAGTTTGTCTCATGCTATGTGGGAGGAAGTCTCACCATCAATTATAGATTGTGCTGACTGGGTGGAAATGCCTTTGCTTTTGCGTACGCACCTAAAACGCTCACATACGTCACTGTGCATTTGTGACGTTTATACAGAGGGCAGGGATGAAGTCAGAACTTCCAGGTTCTGTTCTAAAGGGAAGGAAACCTCCTTCACAATCTCTCTGACATTCACAGTACCATAGTAAACTAAATAAAACCTGCACTTCAACATCATGTGTGACTGCACAAGATATTGCTGAGTAAGGTTGTGTTGCACTCCATTTGTTTAGACAGGAATGGTACATTTTTAATAGTGTTGTCTATATAATATATCTGTTTTTGCTGCCTTGAAAAACACCTTTCCCCCAAGTTCAAGACCGTTGCAGATTGAATATCAGCAGGCTGACAGACTGAGGCCAGTGGAGTGACAAGCTCTGACAGCAGCACCACAGAATTTGGTTTTGATATGATACAAAGAAACACCAGGGCCAGAATCATCAATACTGAGAGTTTTTATTATTAAAAAGAATGATCTTGTAAAGGGGAGCCATGTGTCAGGATTAATGAGGTGAATTTATCATTAAAAGGCTACTGGATACATCTTCATTACCAAATGAATAGCCAGGCATTAAGCATTTCCTTTTCTATTGTCTGTTAACTGTCAGGACAAGTTTAATGATAAACAATGGAAATGTTAAATTTGTAAAATCTGCTGTGTGCATGCACACAGCAGCAGCAGATATGCAAAGAAAAAAATGCCTAAATATCTGTAAATCATTTGGGAAGAACAGAAGATCATCCTGTAGAGCCTGCATCCTTTTTTGTATCCAACAGCTCTCCAACTGTCTTCACTATTCTGAAACCACAACACAACAAATGTTGAGGATGACTAATTTTCACTCTTGCCACCTAAAAACAGGCCACAACTGTCCGATGTTACTATTTTTAAGTTACATAACAGGTGGCAAAAACAGCATTACTAATCTTGAAACCTATTTTTGTTATACTACGCTGGAGTAGAGTTCACAGTTAACATAGATCGTAAAGTATCAAACTGCCCACCTCTGTCTGACACTAGTGGCATGGCTCTAAGGCCTCATTTACACCGCAAGTGATGCGTTTGCGTAGCACTTGCGTACGGTCGCTGTTTACTCGCGTTTTCATTTCGGCAAGCATGTTAACAGGTCAGAGCATTCACCCTGCATCCGTTCTATGTGCTGCTCGAGTCGCGCTGCTTTCGCAAGCAAGCTCGAAAATGGAGAGAGACACCGATTTTTTGCACGAGTTGCGAGTGAATGGTCGGTATTCAACAAAAAACACGAGTTTGCGTGTGTTGTGACCTCTCTTGGCCACAGTAGACATCTCCCCCTTGACCAAGCGAGACCTGACAGGCACATGTTTCATGTACTTACCCATTTGTAGCGCTAAATATTAATTCTCCAAGCACTGGAATAATCACTGGCATGCAAACCTGTCCAAACTCACTTCTTCTTCTTTGGGGTTTATTGGAGATTTGCAAACACAGTGCACTACCGCCACCAACTGTTGGGGTGTGGTTTGTATTTTGACAGGACAGCAGCGCCCGCTGTGCAACGTGTCCGTTCGGTTTTGGTGTGAATACACGTGTTGCCGCAATGCTTGTGCACCGCTTCGCGAGCACTACGCGAATGCATTGCTTGCAGTGTAAATGAGGCCTAAGGATGTCCTGAAATATCTCAACTATTGTTGGATGGATTGACATAACATTTTGTACAAACATTCATGTTCCTCTCAGAAAGAATTGTAATAACTTTGGCAGTCACTTATTTTTTCATCTAGCGCCACCATGAGGCCAAAATTCTCATTCATTCATTTTCCATAATCGCTTATCCTGTTTGGGGTCGCCGAGGGGCTGGAGCCTATCCCAGCTGACATTGGGCGAGAGGCAGGGTACACCCTGGACAAGCCAGACTATCACAGGGCTGACACATAGAGACAGACAACCATTCACACTCACATTCACACCTGCGGACAATTTAGAGTCATCAATTAACCTGCATGTCTGTGGAGTGTGGGAGGAAGCCGAACCCAAAGAAAACCCACGCTGACACATGGAGAGAACATGCAAACTCCAGAATTTTAACATGTCAGATTCACTTTTGACATGTATGGCTAAATACCTGCAAAACTCCCATCACCCTCAGCTGTACTCTGTGTTTAGTGTGAAATTAGCAAATGTCAGCATGCTAACAAGCAAAATCAGATAGTGACCAAGGGGAACAATATACATGCAAAACAGCACAGAGCGGCCAGTGTGGCTTGAGAGTCTTTCTCTTGTTCAGACAGCAGAGATTACAGCTAAGAGGCTGGAAAGATAATAGAAGACAGCGTCAACATCATGGATAATGGAGCAAGTTGTAATGACGTACAGTACATTATCGTTATCTTAGAATACGCATAGTAAATCCCCCGTTTCCCTTTTCTTAGAAAGAAAGATCAAAGAGACCCTTACTGAGAGATAAGAATGAGTCAGAGAAGCTAACCAGGACATGACGTCAGGACTTTTGCTCTTCACAAGGACACATAAAAGTTCAGAGAAGCTTTTTTTTTCCATTCTCAAAAAGCATTGCTCTCCTTGTCAGATTAGAGGTGACACATCAGCACCTCTCTGCCTCACTATTCATCTGTAATCAATAAGGAGGGAACGGCAGCCAAAAGATGCTTGAGAGGAAGGCCGGACCTTTTGCTCCTTCCCACTCCTTCTTCTTCCCCTCCATAATGTCACATCCTGTTTGTTGCTCTTACAGCTGAGAAAAAGGCTCTCAAAGAGAAGAGGGAGCCACTCTTCTAGCAAATTCCCCAGACAGAGAGCCACTCTACATCCCTCTCTCTTCCCAGCCTCCTCGTTTTCTCACAGAATCTCTGCCTCCTTCTCTCCTTACTGCCTTATCCTTCACTCTACCTCGCTCTCCGCTCCATCTCCCCATCTCCCTCCCCTCCCCTCCCCCAAGCATCTTTCCTCACCACTCTCTTGCACCCACTTCTTCATCCTCCTCCTCACATCTCCACAGCTCTTTCTTTTACCCCGCCCCCTTCTGTCTCTCCTGTTCCGTCAGACATCAGCTGTTTTTTTGTTTTTTTGTTTTTTCCCAGGAAGTGTTTTATTTAGAGCAGATTAATTAATTAGATACAGTATCAGAGTAAGGGCCATTCTTAGACCATTCTTTGCCCAGGTCTATCAAAGCCTTGAGGCTATTGGCGTGGCAGAAAATTTGTGTGTGTGTGTGTGTGTGTACAGCATCAACAACCTGTGTGTATTTTTAAGATGTATAGGTGCTTGTTGTGTATCTGCACCAATGTGCGCTAATTGGACTTGTCAAGAAAGGTCTTTTGTATATAGGAAACGTTGGGGTGTGTGTGTGTGTGTGTGTGTGTGTGTGGGTGTGGGCATGCCAGACTGTTATATAAGAAGAAATAACTACCTCCATCTCATCATGCTGGTAATAGGGTTGTGCTTGTTGGTATAAACCACTGTGTTTCATTAGCGATTCTTTCCTAACGCCCTCCTCCCTTCTCTCTGTCTCTCCCCGCCAGGGACGAGTTCTCACACCAAGTACAGAGCAGCGAGCAATGAGGAAGAAAGAAAAGAGGTGCTCGTCCAATCAGAGATGCAGATGGCCACAGAAGACATGAGCACCAGCCAATCTGGCACCAGGATGACTTCCTCTTGCCAATTTATACATAACAAATCAAATGCGACCCCCTAATTGAACAATTGATACAGTTTACCTAGACACACATACTGCCAATGAAGTGATACCTCCCATTCCTGCGCTCATTTCTACTTTGATAAATCCTTAATTCCTCACACAACTCAGTCTTTAATTTGCTGTACTGTTACAAGACAAGCTAAAGAGAAACTTTTTTACCATGCTGTGACTACGCTTCAAGCAGTGCAGACACAACTCTGACAATAAGGCACCACCAAGCCACCACACACTGAGATATTACTGTACAAACAAGCCTGCAGTCCCTTTCAAATGGCACTAGCCTGCATGGATAAATGTTAGATGGCAAGCATCTCTGCTCGGGTTTCTCCAATGGATATTGTAACGACTTCCCAAATGGCCCAGAGGACAGGACAGGGACGGCAGAGACATAACGTGACTGGAGGTTCCTCATCAGTGGTCCTGTCCACAGCCAGCTCCTTCCTCTGTTGGCTCGCCCTGCTGTCAGTAATGCGGTTGCCAGTGGTAACAGCTGACTGCTGGCTTATCGAAGGTGAGAAAGGCTTTGTGTGGCTGGCCATCTGCAGTATGAACCAGCCGCCTTATGAGGCCATCCCCTCTCATATCAACAGGTAAGGAAACTTATGATGAAAGAGTTTTGTCAATATTATGTTGCCTCTTTGTCAAACATCTACAGCCTTCACACCTCTCTCAACAGCACTATTGTGGATCTGAGGCTGAATGAGAACAAGATACGGTCAGTCCATTATTCTTCACTCAGTCGCTTTGGCAACCTCACCTATCTGAACCTCACCAAGAATGATATTAGCTATGTGGAAGATGGAGCATTCTCAGCACAATTCAACCTGCAGGTAAGCAATGATATATTGTACTGCATATACACACAATGGAGGAAAGTGCATTTATCAAGTACTGGGTTACGGTACATTATAAGGTATTTGGGTATGCTGACATTACAGTGTGTAAAGCTACTTAACTCTTCTACCTTGATACATTTCAGAGGGAAATATTTTACTTTTTACTCCACTACATTATAATCCAATAATGTGTTATTTTGTCTTAGTACACAGTATTTCCTACTGATGATGTAAATCTTTTTAAAAAAATGCTCCCAAACATAGTGGTTAATATTCTTTTTTTTTTTTTTAAAGGCTACATTTATTTGAAATGAATAGTGTTGGATAATGTTACAGTGTAATTGACGTTTTACACACAAAAGATTTGAGAAGCATAAAATTCGATCCAGTTTTTAAAGATGATTAAGATTAAACAATATATGAAGTAATTAAATTAAATCCAACTGTAACATTTAAAACCTTACAAATGAATGCATCAGCAGGTATATATATATATAATTAACCCTAGTCATCAATCCTCGACACTTTTGTGTTACTGTCCAAGATGTGTCTGTACAGCAGCAAAGAGTATCAAAATCTGTCAAGTAAACTGGTGTCAAATGGTTGCTCGTATTCCTTATCTTGTTAACATACCCTTCAATGAAATATTTAAATGTTTAGACTGACCTTTATGTAGGCAAAGTTCTCATATGGTTGTTTAATATTTGAGAACTTGTTTTCAATTGTTAAATGGAAAAAGAAGTTTTGTATACCGTAAAGCCTCAGTTAAAGCCTAGTCCCAATTAAACACCCAGTCCCTTTCACTCGCCCGGTGTAGCTACACATTTTGATAAATAAACACCTGTCTCAATTAAAAGCCTGGTCTGGTTGCCAAGCAGTTCATTGTTTTTTATAGAAGTTCTTCAGATGTGTAAAACCGGGTCGTTGGCTACCTCAAATTATGTTTCAATTCCTTGATTGACCTGTAAGTTATTCATATTTCTTTAGTCTATTAGGGTCCTCAGATCAAAAGAATTAAAAGGATTTTTCATAAAAATTAATCCAAGTTGTGAATATTGTTTTAACAGGATAAAGTGGTGTTGTGTCGGTATGCTGGGTGCTGTAATTCTTGTGTACCATAACTCTCTCTCTCTCTGATGTGCTGTCTGTCAGGCCTCGATCAAATGAATAATTCATGATTGATATATTATCTGAAGCCTAATTTTTAAACAAGTAATATTCATACTGGTTTAAATAAACAATTTGATTGTATTTGCCATTCCCAGTTTTGTGTGAAAGGAATTAAAGGCCTGTCCCATATAGATGCCTGTCCCAAATGTAAGCCTGTTGATTTCAGTGATTTAAGCAAATAGTAGCCCAGACTATTAATTGAAGTTCTACAGTATTCCTCAAAAATTATTAAAAAAAAATATATGTATTATTTTGGTATAGGTACTTAAACAGTTCTTCATAATAACTAATATTACTTTTAATATTAAAGGATCTGTGTGCAACATTCAGAGCATATCTATAATTAAGAGTTTGAGTCAGGATTTCCATCACACGGCTTTCAACATGGAGGTGGCTGAGCAGGCAGCTAGTAGCTAACATTGCTAGCACCACAAACAGTGCTGGCAGAGCTAACAGAGCTAACAATTCCGACCTAAGGGGGGAACTGGGGTGTAGGCATTTTGATTCCATGATGACGCAGTTCAGCCATCGTGGATCAGAACCCTCATATGAGTGCAGTGCAAGCTGCAGCAATTAGCTAGCCAGTAGGACTGTTTACCACAACAAACAGGAAAGCTCAGATTACAACACACAAAGGGAGTGTGACTTCATTCGCCGCTCAGGACAACATTAATCCACTATGTCTTTACATAGCTAATAGCTGTTAACTGCTATATTAATGCTGTGAATGTTACAGCTCCTTTAATTACATTTTAATGATAATATTCAGAATAGTGAATGAGGGGCTTTTAACTGTGATCAAAGGGAGTATTTTCACACAGGTACTGCCACTACTTTACTTGAGTAAAGGATCTAAACTCTTACAGCACTATACACATAGATGGACACAGAACACACAAAAAAAGACAACACTTGCTCATTATGGCTTACAGAAACAAAAAAAAACATGAAAAAGTGCTTTCACCAAACTGAGCTGAACGCAGCCATAATGAGCTGGCATGCTTACACATCTACCCCAGCTGCTGGAGCTGAGCCAGGAGGTAAAATGTGAACAAGAAAGATCTTAGTAAATTGAGCACAGCATAGAGGCTTAGATCACCATGTGAAACATGAATTGTACTGAATCGTCGTCTGTTTGTTTAGCATGTTTCCAGCTTGTAGTGTGTGATGCTTGGCGCTGGCCGGCTCTTCAGAGATTAGAATAATCCCACTTGTATTTGCCTCCCCAGGTTCTCCAGATGGGTTTTAACAAGTTGAGGAACCTGACAGAGGGGATGCTGCGAGGTCTGGGCAAGCTGCAGTATCTCTACCTGCAAGCCAACCTCATCGAGACTGTTACACCCAACACCTTCTGGGAATGCCCCAACATAGAAAATATAGACCTCTCCATGAACAGGTATCGACCCGGGGTCCATGTACGCGTGTGTAACGGGAAAGACAGACAAAATGCTGTGGTAGCACAGAAACAATTAGTTGATTAATCAGGTAGAAAACTGAGAAAAGAATGTCAGCAATTTTATGAATGGATTAATCACTGAAGTGAAAAATGCTGGATAATCTTCAGGGTGAGGATTTGCTGGTTTAATGTTTTATCACTTAAAAGTAATGTATTTGGGCTTTAAAAATATTAGTTGGAAAAAAACAAGTCATTGAAAATTTATAGACTCAACAATTTAACGATTAATAAATTATAATAGTTGCAACTAACACAGCAACTTCGTTCTTTAACAGTGACATGTGAAATGGGTATTTGATGAAAAAACTGAAAATGTTTCTCGCAATCTGGGTCCATAATTTGTTGTTCATTGATGTATGATGCTAACTGGACAGAGAAAACAAGCATTATAACATTTAAGCATTTCCAGATAGGAGAATAAAATAAGTTTCTTTCTATCGGTTGCTGTTAGTAAATACGGTTGCCAGCGAAAATGAAAGTAAAAAGCCATCCTCCGATTCATCCTCGTTTGGCATTTCACCTTGCTACATTAGCATTTTGTCAGCACTGTGTCTTTTTGATGCCTGCTGCTTGCGCCTCATTTCCACAATGTATGTGTACGGAGACAGGGCAACTGGAGGTCCATTCATTCCTATGGGAATCTCTGTGATATCCGATGTGCTTGTGAAACTCCTCCCCTCTGTAATATTTAGGTCCGGACTTTGCAGCGAGTACGTTAAACGTAAGGAGACACCGTACGACAGTGTGCTAGCTTAGCTAACACGCTGCTAACTAGCCAACAGGCTGTTTCCTTCAATTCAGTTGCCTGTCTTTGTTGTCAAGTGAGTTTGTTTGATTAAAAAGAACTTGTTCATCTAGTTTTAACATATTGTAAATCTGAGTAATGTTATTCTGCTAAAATATGGTTATACAGTCAGATTGTCATTATGACTTGTTGAGCCGTTCATACGTCTTTTTGATTAAATATTTCACAAAACATGCCAAATACCTGTCAGGTCCTGTTTCTGTCCCGGTAATGTTCCAAGCACACATTCCAAAATACTGGATGGTGAAAAATTGACAAAATTAGCCTCTCCCCAATGGCTACAGGTAGTTTGTATCAGGTTTCTATCCATCTGTAAAGAAATGCACTTCCTTGCGTTGGACACTAGAGGCATCATCTGTATATTTATGGATCTATGGACACCAGTCACATGTAAATGAGGCGCTCGAGTCTGAGCACTGCAGGGGTGCACACCGATAAACATCCTGAGTGCAGAAAATAAGAAGACTAAGAAAATTTGAGCAGTCTCTGCAGATAAATACACAGCCACACTTCTAGTGGGTCTTAAGTGATGATTGAGAGGGATTATCTCTGTATGAGTCTACACATTGTTTTTAGAGAAAATCCTGTGTACTCTATCATTAAATCTGGCCAAAACATCAATGTTAAATGTCAGGCTTGGTGTCAAGGGCTGCTTTCAAAATTATCACTTTGCACCGATGCTCACAGGCTTGCTGGAAAAACAACATCACAGCGGATACAGAGTTACCAATTTTTCTCCCTGGCAGTATCCTCAGTAAACCATGATGCAATGCTGCAACAAGACATCTTTTAAATAAAAGTTGAGACACTTTATCCTCAGTGGGAATAACTGTCTTGTTCTTACTATCGGTACCATAACTGGTATTGATCTCTTGACTTAAATGTAAAAGCAACAGCAGAGGTTTAGCTGCTCTTTGTGGCTTGCTGAAAGGTATTTTGGGAAATGTTTAAGACCAGAAACTGTGGTACAAGAGCACTGAGTAACAAAGTGCATTTAAAGGGGAAGCGCACCGATTTTACACATCAAAGTCTGTTTACAGGTCGTGAGGAATACTACTACATATGTGGAGAAGGTTCAGAAAGCAAAGCAGTCTCTGGCTCCAGAGGGAGCTCTGCAAATCTGATCAACTGCCTCAAGTAATGTCACTTGAGGGGTTGAAGACTACAAGTTTGAAAATGAAAAATTATGGCAGTGTGGAGTGAAAAAAGAATTGAGCTCACCAGACCTACGAGTGAGTTGCATTGTGGGTAATGTAGGAGCCTGGTTTTGACAAGAGAGAAGTATACATGTATGGAAAAGATCAATTAAGATACGTTTTTTACATTGTCCACAATAAGTCAAACTGTGTTAAAGATGTACAGTACTAAATCAGTGTAACACTTTTTGATATTGATTGTTGACAGATTGGTGATACAGTGTTAAGCTGTGCGGGTGTTTAATCCTCATTTAAATGTATTATTTTCTTTTGTCCCCTCTCAGGATTCAGGTGCTGGATGGCAGTTTGTTCTCTGGACTTTCTAAGTTGACCACTTGTGAACTTTACACCAACCCCTTCAACTGCTCTTGTGAGCTGCTGGGTTTCCTGCGCTGGCTCTCATCCTTTCCCAACAGGACCAGTGAGAGGATGGTGTGCGATTCCCCTTCAGGGTTCTTCGGCTACAACCTCCTGAGCCAGAACCCCCGCATGCCTACCCAACGCAATGCACTGCATGTGCTCAGTCTTGTATGCACAGATGATGGCAGCGTGACATCCTTCTATGTCATTGGCGCAGCTGATTCCACCACCCCGGTCCCAGATTTCGCCTCTCCCTGCGGATTGGACGATTGTGCTTCTGGGACTCCTCCTGATGAGGTAATCAGCTTGAGCCCCATTTTCTCTGACGTCAATCCAATCATGATGTTAAAGCAGGTGCTACATTCGAGCGCTGTGATTACGGTTCAGATTCCATACCCGTACAGGAAAATGTACATCCTGGTGCTTTATAACAACAGCTTCTTCACAGATATCCAGAATCTGAAAAATCAAAGAGAAGATATTGAGCTCAAGAACTTAAAACCTAACACCGACTACACGTACTGTGTGGCTTCTATACGAAACTCCCTGCGCTTCAACCACACCTGTCTGACCATCTCCACTGGCCGCCGGGCCGAGGCTGAGAGGATAGCTAATCAGTCATCAGCTACTCACTACATTATGACTATTTTGGGCTGTTTGTTCGGCATGTTACTGTTCCTTGGCCTAGTAGTCCACTGCCTGAGGAGGAAGAGGATCATGGAGGAGAAGGAGAGAAAGATGAGCAGGATTCAAAGGACTCTGATAGAGCTCAAGTATGGTGGAGAAGGGGATATAGAGGGAGGGAGCGGCGGATCTGTTTCCCAGAAGCTTGGTGCTGGGGAGAGTCTGTCCAGAATGCCCTACCTTCCTCAGGGTGGTGAGATTGATCCATATAAGCTGCAGGAGGTGATAGAAACACCGGTGCACAAGCCTGCTAAACTCAACTACATGGAGGTGAGAGGGTCTGGCATTGAAAGGGAGAGAGAACGAGAGCGGGAAAGAGAGATGTCGCCACAAGCAAATCCCCAGGGTTCAGTAGCAGAGATCTCAACCATCGCTAAAGAAGTCGATAAAGTTAACCAGATCATCAACAACTGTATAGATGCCCTAAAATCTGAGTCTACCTCCTTCCAACAGGGGATGAAATCCCCCTCTTCTGCAGGCGGAGGGGCCGTTTCTACTGCAGAGCCGCAGCTGGTGCTTCTCTCTGAGCAAGGAGAGAGAGATAGAGGAGGCGAGTTCCTCTCCCCAGTTTATAAGGGAGGAAGAGGAGGGAGAGAAGAGAGGGGGAGAAGCTATCATCATTCTCTGCAGCGACACCACAGCGTGGAGGCACCTCCGACCTCCAAAAGGCCTAGCACCTCCTCTTCTCCTGGTTCTGCCCGAAGCCCTCGCTCATTCCGCTCGGAGGGAGGCTATCACTCGTCAGAGACCCGCTACATCGAGAGGACCTCACCCGGAGAGAGAGGAGAGAGGGGGGGAGGCGGAGGAGAGGCCATTCGCACAGTCACCCCAGCAGCGGCTATCTTACGAGCTGAAGCCCAGAGAATCCGCCAGTACAATGAACACCGTCACTCCTATCCCGGCTCCCAGCAGCACCTCCAAGAGCTGCAGCACCACCCCCAGATCCTGCAGGAGCTGCATCACCACCCAGGGGCCCGAAAGCCCTCCATGTTAGACCCCCTCACCCTCAGCAGGCAGGCCAAGCAGCGGGAGCTGGCCTACTCCCAGCTCTCGCCACACTACCCGCTCTCGCCCCAGTACCACAACCTCAGCTACTGCTCCAGCCCCGAAGAAGACGAGGAGGATGAAGGGCTCCTCTGCACCCCGACCCTGGGGTTATGGGAGAGGTTCAAACTGCACCGTAAGAGGCACCGGCAGGCGTCCATGGAGGACGAAGGATACGTGGCAGCTGGACATGCGCTGAGGCGAAAGGTTCAGTTTGCCAAGGATGAGGATCTTCATGACATACTGGACTACTGGAAAGGTGTGTCCGCCCAGCAGAAGACCTGATCCCACATCTGGAGACCCCAAACACTTTGAGGATAGAAAATAACAACACTGCACCCATTACATATTGATACAGATACACAGACTGATACAGAAATGACCTGTAAATACACACACACACACACACACACACCTTACAAGATCTACAGAATCAAACTGCACACACACATCTATATATTCACACACTTTACACAAACCAAGCCTTTGCTTCTGAGAACATGAAGGAGGACCAAACTAATATATTATACTGAACAAAAATCATAACTTATAGAGAGACTGAGTTACTTTTTGTAATGTAATACACATTATAGCTCAGACTTATGTAGCTATTTGTACTAAGTTTTGAATGACAAAAAAAAAAAAAAAATCAACATTAAGAGCAGAAACCTTAAATGTTGCCGGGCAACCCATCCTGAACAGCCTGGCTACGCTTTTGATCTGCCTTGAGACTGACATTCATCAGACATGACCACGGCAGATTAACCTCACCAAGTCTGATTATGGCAGTGGATTGATCAAGATTTTACTTTGCTAGGGGAGGTTGTTTTTGCATCGCGCCCTGCGACGCTGCTCTGATACAAGACGTTCTGAAAGATTTGCCGTGATTTGAAGATTTAAAACATCAAAATGAGAAATTCTGGATGGGTCGCCAGGCAACAGTTGTATTCAACTGTGCTGAGAATGAGTAGGTAGCTCTCACCAGAGAGTGAGTATAATGTGCCAAATCAACCAAGGGGGGATAGTAGAGCCCTACTGTGTACCAACTTCTCCTCGCCACTGTTTTTATATAGAGAATTTAAAAAACCTAGAATGATATGTTATTACTATTAATTATTCTTATTACATTACTGGTCTTCTTATTATTCCTATGCTCCTCATCATTAATATTCTATTATTTGAATATGGCATGGCTCTGTCCTGTGACTGTGTTTTGACTGTTTTGAACCTCTCAGCCGAGAAGTACACACCAACAGAGACAAACTATGATGGACGAGACGTTTGAGTTCTTCTTTTCTACCAAGAGGAATGTGCTCTCTGCTGAGCCAAAAACAAGCCCGTCTTTTCTCTTGGTGAACCCCCGCTACACTTGCTCCTCATCCTCCTAAAGAGGGAACGCTGTACAGATGAGAGAGAGAAGTTCTATATTTGCAACAGAGGTGACTGTTTTGTTTGTACAACATGGTTTTGAAATCTTTCAGACTTTTCAGAAGCCAGAATCCCAAGTTAGTTACCTACCTGCTCACTTACAATGGTACGTTTTTGATTTTGAAATCGAACTAAAAATTCTAATCTTCAAATGAATGTCTTTAATTCCCACAGGGGAAACATATCTGCACTGTTCAAAATCAAAAAACGACTCTTAGGAAAAGACCTAAAACTCTCAGCTTCCTTCCCGATACACTGTAGCTCCACTGTGTTTTATCAACAAATCTTTTTTTTTTCCCTCCTCCTCCCATCTCCCAGGTTTTTACTTGTTATTTTTTGGATTCCTCTGGTTCCACTGTGGTGCCATTGTGCCAACTTGATAAATCACAAAGAAGTATTTGAAATGATTTTAAATACTACTATTTACAGACCTCTTCATCGATACACATCAGTTTGCCAAACAGAACAACAATTTGCACAAAACGATCCACCCCCATTGGCTCACTGCTCCCCTTCTATCCTCCAATCATTTCTAAGACCAAAGTACTGTGGTAGTAAATTGACCCTTATAGCCCCCTGACCCGGCCCCAGCTATTTACCCACCATCACCCTTACAGTTACGACTCTAGCACATGCATACACATTCAGGTGTACTCATGCACACAAACCACACACAGCCACACACAGATGAATGTATTCTTTGAGAAATTAATACTGTTGAGCAGCTGGATTTTCTGTTTCTGATGTACAAGCTGCGTTCAAACAGTGTCCTCATCTGTCTGATAGAAACATTTCTTCAGATGGCCACTTGTGTTTCAGTCATTGGACATAAATAAGGAATATTTGGCTTTCTAAAAAACGAAATCTGACCACTCAGGGCAGATTCTCATGGACGCCTTTCCTCACACCAGTTTGTGTCACCAATTGAACCAAATGTTGTCCACAAGAAGCTCAAAATTGCCACTGCAGACGTCTATTGAAGTAATAGCAATGGGGTTTTGCCTTATCAAAGGTTTTGGACTGAAAAAAAGTGTTATAATAAAATGTGATTAGTAGTGTGGTGACAAGAGACTACATGTACAGGATCTAAATACTGGAGGCTGAAAAGAGGAGGAAAATGTGATGACAAAAATACTGCTGTTTATTCTATACTGAACTGTGCTACAACAACTCATTTAAGAGGACTGTAAAACCAGGGATGGAGTCAAGAAACATTTCAATTCAGTGGATTTTGAATTTAACAGACCTGCAGTATTCACAGTATTAACAAACAAATTTGTAATTACAAATGCTTATTCTGACTGACTGAATCTCTTCCACAACGCTTTCTGAACTGAAACAGAATTGACTCCAACCTTGAAACTTGAAAACGACACAATTGAAACAACAGCGCTGGCGAACAATGAAAAGTTTATTGGTGAATGGAAACACTGTATAAAATCTTTTTTGTCTGCTATAATGAGTTCAGAATGCTCAAGTCATTAAGTCCAGTTAAAGCCATAATCGTGGGTTAGTGAAATCACCACAGCTGCTTGTAGCACTGCAAAAGCACATTCATTAGTGTGGTTTTTTAAAAAAGGCAGTTTTGTTCTCTCCTCGTGCTGCAGCAGCTGACACGGCTCCTCCGCTGCTGCAGCAAACACTCCAACTCTGATCCAAAAGGAAACTGATGAGCCGTGGTTGTTTCTGCATTACACGTCCCAGATTGTGGCTTTAACTTAACAACAGCCTTAAAACATTTCAATTTTCTTTAATCTTTTTAACTTAAGCATTGCTTTGAAAATCGAAGAAGTTCCTGTTTTCTTAACGTATACTTTCCTGACTGCAATTTTATAATTGCTTGATTCTTAAGCCTCACTTGAGCATTCTTTGAGTAACAGTAATATCAATGTAGCGATGTATTAAAGTACTGTTTTTTTTTTTCCTCCATTCTGTTTATGAACAATAATGGCCTGCATTTATCATGTGTCAGAGAGTAGCAGAGCTTGTCTGGAATCAGACAACAACAAGCCGACGGTCCAAGCGACCAGTCGACAGTGACCCTAATCAGCGCTGCTATTCTTTGAAGCGTGATGAAGAGAAACTGTGTTTTTGAAACAACAATGCCTAGAAAGTGGAAATAAATAGAGGTCCTACTGACAACAGACAGAAACGACAATGGAGCATGATGCAAGGAAATCCTCAGTGGAAGCTTGTGTTATATTCTTCTAGAGAATGACTCAGGAGCGAGCCAGCGAGAAAAAGAGTGAAAGAGAGAGAGAACGCTCTGCCATAGGATCTCTCAGAGGCTTTCTTTCTTTATTTTCTTGTCAAAAAATTAAAATGAGCACAATAAAATAGCCTTTCTTTCACTGTCTCCTTTCCTGGAGAAACCATGCCAGAAGTTTTAAACACACTCGGGACACACTTTCAACAACGTCTGTTGGGGTGCTTTTGCTTGGGTGGAAGGATCAGTTCATCCATATCACAAGCAGGGATCTGGTGGTGTCTCTGCATGGACAGTTTTGGTGTAGGTTGTTAAGGTTTTGAGATATCCGTCTGCCTCCACCTCAACACAAAGCAGGCAGACTAAATTTGTTGGTGGTGCTCAGTGTTGAATAATGACATTTAAAAAATTCAACAGAAACATCTCTTTCTATAGCACTGTCCCAGTTACTCTCAACTATCCACAGAACACACCACAAAAGTTTTCAATAAACTAGTTCCAGTGAAAACTGTTCATAG
The DNA here is from genome assembly GCF_011397635.1 of Epinephelus fuscoguttatus. Lineage (NCBI taxonomy): Eukaryota > Metazoa > Chordata > Actinopteri > Perciformes > Serranidae > Epinephelus > Epinephelus fuscoguttatus. The sequence continues at coordinate 28,157,539 of NC_064754.1, read as the reverse complement.
TGAGTGTCCCTGTTATTCCAGATAGATGTAATCCAGAATAACAGGGACACTGTAACAGGAATGACAGTAAGACGAAGACATGCAGGGCCTGTTGCTCTGTCATTAGCTTAGCTGTGCTTTAAGGTTTAAACCTGTGTTGTCACACTTGATCCTTTTCAGCCCTCTAAACAGACTCAGAGTGATGACTCAGCATTTTTTGCACATATGTGAACACTTCAAGAGAACTCAGACCCCTTGGAAGCGAACCAAACTCAGACCAGTGATCTGTTTGGTTCGCTTCAAGTCAGCGGCGCGGTTCACTTCACCCGTGCCTTGTGAACACAAAGCGCTCCAGGTTTGCTCTTTGCCATTGTATTTAGCCCTCTAGATCACATGCTGTTGCACTGGGATGCTTGAAGACGAAACCACGTCAGCCTGTGACGCAAGGATGCAGGACAAGGAGGAAGATACTGCATGTCTCCAGATGTGGAAAGTAGAATACAACAAACGGCAACAGTCTACAGCACACAGAAACTCGGTGTTCTCCTCAATTTTAAGTTGATCTAAATAACCGCACTGCAGTGCCACGTCAAAGTAAAAACCAAACTACATCAACATATATTATATATAGGCTGTAGGGTGAACAGAAAGAGGACTGAGGCCCCATCAGAGCTGAAGCTGACCAGAGAGAGAACTGAGTCTTGTTTCAAATTAACTGACAATGTGAACACAAAAAGAACTGAGTCCCCTTTCTGTTGGTGCACTTTCAGAGGACTGAGTTTGGTTCATTTAAAAATGACTATATGTGAAAACACCCTGAACCTGGTTGCTATGTCCTGTAAAAATCAACTAAACTCCCTGTAGGTCACTGTATAACCTTAACTTAAAGGAAGACTTCCCCCATGTGTGCATCAATCAGGCATGCTGTGTTACCTTGAATGTTTTTTTCTCATATGCCCTTAAAGAAAGCTGAAAACATATTGAGTTATTGATCGATCGGGGGCCGTTTAACACCAGCAAAACTACATCAAAACATCTGTTTACAAACTATCAGACAACTCGTACAAAATAATTCAAGTCTCATTTGGTCAGTTGTGTGCTCAGTACTCCCAAACACATGTTCAGTAAACCTTTACTATGTAATACTGAACTAAAAGTGAAGCTTATATGTGCTCCAAAAATTATGTTGTTTTTTTTTGTTTGTTTTTTTAACAAAAATGCATGTGTTTGAAAGGTGCTGAGCATCAACTGGATAAATGAGACTTGGATTAAGCTGAACAAGTTGTGGGAGAGTTTGTAAACAGCTTTTGTGATATATAGATTTGCTGCTGTTAAACTTGGTCCTCAATGAATCAATAAATCAGTGTTTGCTGTTTTCCATGAAAGCATGCAAGAAAAACAAAGTGTGGTTCACAAATTCAAGGTAACACAGCATGACTAATTGTATACAAATGGTTATTTAGTGGGTGAAGTACTCCTTTAACCCTGCTGCCGTCATGGTTTCACTGGGGTCTAAGGTCATAAAGTTCACACTAATGACAGATTTATACAGCTCAGATCATTTGATTAATTTCTAAAATGTATTATCTTTTTCCATGTATTTTGTTCTGTGGGCGACACTAAGCAGGAGTCACACGTATCTAATTGTGTAATTACAGTTAAAGGTCTCACTTTTTCTTCAGCTCAGTTTCTGATGCAAGAAACAGGGTCACTAATTATCTGACAAACACAACAAATATTTGTTAATTAATGCATGCTAGAGTTTGCCAGTAATGTATGAGTCATAGAACTAAATAATCATACGTCTACTGCCATCCTCACCAAAGTCAGTGGAACTAAATCCATTATCAATCTTGCACTGAGTCATCAGACAATTGCCAAGAGTAAGAATCTCAATAATTGTGCAAACAAACTCACTCGCAGTGTAATCGCATTCACTTGACCAGGAAGTTAAGGAGTGGGGAAATGTGCACAACAACACTGCAGATAGTGATATCAGTGATCAATGATAATCCATTGCCCGAGTGCATTCTGGGGAGTCATCAGACACACACCTACTCCTAGTGTGCTATATGATGTTGAAGTTCTCTGACACACCTGCATTCAGTGGCTCAGACACCGGGTTCAGTCTTCAGTCATTTAGCTGTACAGTGCTTATTTTGACAGAGCAATCATGTCGAGCTTCAAAACCCCTGCAAGTTCCGGTTTACAGTAGCTGGACCTGTTATAAACCACAGCTAAGCTAGTCAGGCACAACGTGAAAAAGCAACAGCCCCGCAGAGAGAATTTCAGTCAGTCAGTCTAGCCAGATTACAAAATAACATCTAACTTAACCTCAAGCGCTGTCTTGCCATACAGATAGTTCTGGTTTCACTGGTTTTGATCCGTTTCTCTTATCTCCCTCCAGTCAATCAATGAACGTAAAAGAATTTGCGTTTGTGATGATCATTGCATTGTTAATTTATATACAAACAAGACTAAGGGCTCATTTATACTCCCTTCACATACGAAAATAGATACCTTCACCTTCAACGTCACTGCCCTCATACTTCTGTATCCGTCATGATAGCATAGATACGTCCAATAGATGGCACTAGAGGACAGAGTCAAAAGGTTCACACGAGAACAATGGCGGCAACGGGGGAGGTCATAATAATGTACCTTTTGACAGAGGCAGCATAGTAGACAGCGAGGGCCTTTGAGGCCATCAAATACATTGTGAAATGTGGACGGAGATTTCCTTTCGCTATTTTATCGTTTTTTTTTCCCGTTCCGCCATTTCTTAAATGTCTTCATCGTATCTCATTTGAACAACGCTACACCGCCCCCATGATCTCCAGTTGTACTGCTCTGTGTTGTCCATATCTGTAAGCTCTCAGACAAAATGGACGCAGAATATGGACAGACGAATCAGTCCATGTGCATAAACGTATCAAACATTGAGTATAAATGAGCCCTACAGGTCTAAAGCCATGCTAGCAGCCCTGTGAGGCTGTACTTTGGCCCAGCAGTGATTTGAGCTAAATGCTAATGTCAGTATGCTACCATGCTGATGCACAGGTGAGGCTGATGGGAAAGTAATTTGTTTTGCCATTATAAAATCAGATTTTGACCACATGATGTCTCTAGAGGATAAACTGAGGGACCACCAAAGTTGTTATTAATTTTGAGGGGAACATGAATGAAAACGGTCACCACCTGTTGGGATATATCATGAATCACTATGAATGTCTGTACAAAATGTTGTGCCAATCCTCTCAGTAGCTGTGAGACATTGTACTCGATAAGTAAAAAATGTAGCCATCCACAGAGCAACTACTAGGTATAAAAAATTAACCTTACACTATCGGTATGGCTCGATAGCACCAGAGGCAAGTAAGAAAAGTACTTAACAGTGCTCTGCTGTCTGATATGTGGTTAACTCTTGGTTGCACACAGTCATAAAGAGGTGAGTAATTATTGTTTATATATATATATATATATATATATATATATATATGTGTGTGTGTGTGTGTGTATAACCTGTAGCCAGTTAGTAGTTTTATGGCATACAACATGACGACATCATAATAATTAATAATTCAGATTGCTTAATCCCTGACTGACTGATAACTGAACAGTTTTTGTCTTGTATTGAAATATAATCCTGTTAAATAAATTTTAAACCCCTGTTAAAAAAATAATTTTGGCAAATCCACACACTTTTAATGTCTCAGTCCAAACTTAATCGGGGTGAATGTAAATATGGGCCAAATCCACTGTAGGAAAACTTGGATGAGCACGGATACTGGCAAACCCGAGACACCCTCAGTCAAAATACAGCTTCAGAGAGACTTCAGAAAAGGGTGAAAAGAAGTAATGTCATGTTGTATTGGCACTGTGGATGAAAGGCCCTATTTGGAGCGTGTCCTTGGTGAGATGAAATAGGATGCTTACTTTGCTGAATTTTAATTTGACAGCAGCGAGTGAATGGACCAAGTGAACCATCTAATGAGGAGTGTACATACTCTGAAATTTGGTGTTTAATATGCCAAGAAAACGCAGCATTTAAAATAATTTCAAGAATTTCTTATTTTGTGTGAAGGAACTACACACAGTTTGTCGATAGAACATTTGGTGATGTAACCTACTTCTCCGGCAATTTCAGGATGTTTGTGTCAAACAAAAGGTTTGGCGTGGTTGGAGTGTGAACTGTCAGCAGCCTGAAAACTATCAGCTGAAATCTAGGCTATCTTTACTTACAAAAAGCTCTGAACATGCCCCCCCACCCCACCTCACATACCAACATGGTAATTTTCTACATTGTTACACCATTTGATTTCATTCAGAGGCTTTTAATGAGAAGCTTTACTGTGCGTGACGCAGGTAAGTGCATCGCTCTGAAAGACATCAGCACTGCAACACGAGGCAGCAGCTTTACTTTTTCACTCTCCGTTCACATGTAACAGGACTGTCTGGTGCCGTGGTTACAAGAGGATAAAGATCTGAAATGAAGCTCACAAAAACAACAACTTATCTAAGTGCTGACTGTTTTACACAACATGGATGGTTATGTCACACCCAGTGGTGGGTAAGTACATGTACTCCACTGATTTAACACACCAAGATGAGTTCATCAGTCATGAGGAGGTGCTGCTCAGCTTGTGACAACAGTTGTGTGTGTGTTTTCTGTGGCTCTGGATGAGTCTGACAAAATGACCTCACCCTGGTATCATGTTTGGGGACTACACAAAGCCTGGCTTACAAACTGGAAAACGGAGACGTAAGCTTGACGGTTTTAGAAATTTGACCTCTGGTGACTTACAGTCACATATCTCAGCCTCTGCTGATTAAATTTGATGTACTAACACTTAACATAAGCCCTGTAAGATATGTTTGTAATGATAATATTGCCATTATAAACTAAAAATCTCCAAAATGTCAACTTATGAAACTTGTTCACATTTTTAAAAGTCTACTATGCAGGATTTTCAGAGAACACAATGTATAGTCTCATATAAAAGTAATCCCTCTTATGACCCACTTGAAATGTGTGGAGGTGTATGTATGTGCAGAGACTCTGCCCTCTGCCTGTATTTTTTTCCTCTTATTTTGCTGTTGTTGGGATATTCGTGGGCACAGCACACAGGTGAGGTTGGGACTTTATAAAAAGGTTACGACCAGGTTCAGAACGTACGCAGCATGCATCCGAGAGGAAGCTACGAAAATTGCAGACACAGTGCTGAACAAAAGCAAAAATATCAAAGCTCAATGCCAAGCAGAGTAAATCTGGGGGTGGCGTTCACTTTCACTGACGATACTGTTCACAAACAGTAACTGATATTTCTGCATAGTAAATCTTTATATGCATATTGTTTAAAGCCACAGTGTGTAGGAATTTCTCCCATCTAACATTAAAATCATGTACTGCATTCAAACTGATAACACACTCTAGCGCCTCACTGTTTCAAACACGTATTGCAACAACGGTAGCCGCTGTGTACCAAAAAGCTTTGATAACATTGATGAAACCATGTCATCCGATACTTCATGGAGTATTCATTCAGGCTCCTACACAGACACACGGGACGCGAGTTGACAAACCCCCTCCTCACCATGCTGGCTGTGTTTACAACGTAGGACTGTTGGGGCGGGTGTAAATTGAAACAAACCAATCACGTCTTGTGAAGCGCCTCTTGCTCCTCTCCTTCGTTTTCTTAGTCACGCAGCACTGGCCTGGCTCTCAACGAAAACGCCGAAGGTGGGGCTGTATGTCCCTTGCTGGCGGATGTATTCTCAAGATGGCGAAACATTATGGAACCCCTCAGACAACCTACCCGCACAATTTACAAACAAATCCAAAATTCTCCTTTTACGAGAATAAGTCAGATTATTGATGGAGGTAATAGTACACCAATGATGACATATTTATGAATGCAGACATCAATTTTTGCCAGTAAACAACTGAAAGTGTTACACAATGTCCCTTTAAGGAAAATTTGACATCTTGGGCTAATTCACTTTCTTGACACTGGTCTTTGTTCAGTAGAGTGCTAGAGCTGTGAGGCCATTAGCTCATACCTGTCAAGTTTTGGATTTGAAAATAAGGGAAATTTTCTGGCGCCCGCCGTGAGCCGTCCCATCACCCCAACCAAGCTCCAGTATCCCTTACGTTTTAAGACAGGTGTACAGGAAATCTAAAATAACCACTTGTCAACCGCTTACTAAATACAATTACGTGATCAGAATCTGATAGGTCTACCTTTGTTGACATTGAAATGCTGTGAACATTCCTACGTTATAATACAGGGTTATTATGTTATTATAATGTGGGAGATTTACGGGAAAATACTAATACGGGAGGACGGCGGGAAAGAGGGGTAAAATACGGTAGTTTCCCGGCCAAAACGGGAGACTTGACAACTATGCATTAGCTGAGCTTAGTATAGACTGAATCACAATGTTTATCTACAATAACTTCTGGGTATAAAATACTCATGTCACATAGATTAAATCAAACTGCGCTGAGCAAACGCAGCCTCAATTAGTTAATTTTTAGCAAAGCAACAAAATACATAAAATGTCAACAGAAATTAAAAAGTTTGCTGCTTTAACATTTCTCCGCAATTGTAACCAAAGTGCAACATCATGGTGATTCATTCTTTTAACATTAGAAGCAAGGGGAAACAGCTGGTCATGTCACCATGAGGTCACCAAGCGACCAGCAAAGACTGTAGGAAGAAATGCACAGACAACTTTGTGACAGGCTCCCTAAGCATGACAAAACAGGTAAAGACTCAGAGGTCTTTCACATGTGTCAACCCAAACTGTCGTAGCAGCTGCTGCACCAAGTTTCAACATCAGGGCAGTGGCAGACCATAGTCAGTTTGTGCCTCTCACACATACATTAGTTGCAGTTAGCGTTAAGCACCGGCTGAAAAACATCATAAATGAACAAAATGAATTCTTCTTCAGTGTTGGTAATCACAACACATGGGCCTGCAGGTAACTGTGCTGTATTTAGAGCTTAACAAGATATGTAGGGCTGATAAATGCACTGACACACACCAGTGAGCCTCTCATAGAAGAGCAACCAGCCCCAATGCAACACAGGTACCCACACAGTGACTCTCTTAAAGTGACATAAATGTACTTCTACAGACTATTTGTGGTATCGATTTTCCGATCCAACTGTCATCAAAGGGAATAACTCAAAATGTCTGTTTAATTAAGAAAACACTAGAGGAGCATGTAATGCTTCAACTGATCTGAAAGCAAAAATCATCATCTCTAATTTTTAATTCATAATACCATCTCATTGTAGAGATGTGGTACACCCACTCTCACTTTCATCTGGTAGCACAGGAAAGTGCACATGTGGGCAATGACGTAGACGTGCAGTACAATAAGCCCAGACCAGGGACTTATCTTTCCAGGTGAAATAACCCCATCGGATTCATAACGCTGGGGTAATTCATGTGCAGAAGCACAATCCTGTTCCATCCTGAACTGACTGAAAGAAAATTGCAACTTCAGTACAACACCGGGGAGGTTCATTACTCCTTATCTTTAAACCGCTACGGTACAAGTGGCTTAGGGGCCTGACGGTGGGAGGCTTCTATCAAGATGAGAACATGTCCTAACAGGGTCTTTTCATTATCCTTACATCTCCTATCTGTCTTGTGTGATTTTAACCCTGGGCAGGTGAGTTTGGTATGTCTCCACAGTTACATCATCTCTCTCCCAAACCTCATTTTCCTCCCTTTATGACACCTCAGATCTCTCGCTCACTCTCGAGCTCACATAGACAGGCAGGAGAACTCTGTGTAGATGCAAGCACTCATGTTGTGGTGCGAATTTTACACTGACAGATGCCGGAAGAGTCAGACACGCTGCTTATGCTGAGACATTACAATAGTAAAAAAAACTTTTCGAAATCTGATTCTGTTGTTGAACTTTTAAAATTCCACGTGATATTTACAGGAATGCACATAACGCCGCCATGACGCAGGGCGGGTTATTAAAGAGCACTCCCGAGCCAGCAGAATGAAAGATTTCAGTCCTGTACCCGGTGGGGCGGTTGAAAAGGGCAGCCAAACAACTCCTGGTATTACTGCCGCTCACAGTGGAAGAGAACCTACATTAAGTCTAGTTTTGAAGCGCTGTGGTTGAGAGCTGCCCTTTCTAGATGCAGTCTTATCAAAGCAGTCTGACGCAGAGCGGAGAAGGAGCCTCCAGCTTGCCCCGGTGTCAGAGTTTGGAACACAAGTAGTTGTCAGGCTCGTCACAGCCGGAGCTGCAGTGACCAAAATATCTGTCTTTTTATGTGTGTGTGCTGCCTGTCTCCCCCCATCACTCTGTAGACGTCCACGCTGACGCCGGCACCGAGTACAAAAAGGAGGCCTCCCCAGGCACAAACAATAACTCCCCCTCCTTCATTCTCCACCTGGCATTTACGGTGACACCTCCGGCAGGGATGGAGGGTAGAAGAGATATGAGGACAGAAAGGGAAGAAAGAAAAAAAAGAAAACAGAAAGAAGCAGGAAGCGGAATTAAGTATAAGGGGCTAAGGGAGATAAAAGAAGACAGAAAGACAGGGTTCTTTGCTCATTTTTGGTGTTTTGATTTCTCTCAGAGCCTTTGGGGGTTGTCTTTGTGAAATAACCTTTTAAAGATGGGAATTGGGCTCGCCGTCTCTCTAAGAGAGCGGGGCCATATGTGGGCCAGCCTGTAAAAGGAAGCAGCTTGATAGAGCATGATGTTAAGAGTCATAATGGGAAACATTGTCACCACTGTATTACTACATATTAAAATCAGCCCGCTTAAGGAAGGGCCCTGCATGTCACTGCAACACACACACACACACACACACACACACACACACACACACACACACACACAGAACACACTAATGATAGGCTAAGCAGCATTAATAATGTACAGTGTAAGTGAGGGAACACTGTGGAAAGGTCGAGGCTGGCTGAGAGGCAAACAACATGACTTATGAGTTATTAGGTCAGCGGTTACACTGGTTATCTTCTCTTTGACTGGGTGAATGTATCTAACCCTCTCCAGTTTAAATATCTTATGAGGCCAGTCATCCAGGAGATATTATCTCACAGCGGAGCAGTAACATTTCCGGTCGAAATTCTTTTCAAAAACAAGACAAATTGCATTTAGTTTCAAAACAAGGGCAACAACTGAACAACTGGCGCTCCATTATTGGAGACTGTTGACCCTGAAACTCTGCTGCTTTCATCCAGAGAGTGTGAGGAGTGGGCTTCTGTGGAGACAATTAGGGCCAGATGCAGAAAAACAAGCACCGGGATGAGAGCCATGAACAACATAACACTTAAAAAGACAAATGAATGAGCAGAGAATGAGAAGTAGAGCGTGGACAAAGTGTGAGGGAGGCTAAATGACAGATATTTTGTCGTTTAGCCTTTCCTCAAACTGCCTCACCTCTCTAAATTACCACACAAGGTGACACTGAAACTTACTCCAAATACACAAACACACACCAGCATGCATTCCTGTGCATGCACACACACTCCGAGATTGAAGGAGGCTAAGACGAAAGATCAAGGCAGTGCAAATTAAAAGTCCTCTAATTAGCCAAACTGTCACTCTCCAGCTCTGGCAGCCATATTGGAGTCTGTCTGCCTGCGCATCTTCAGCAGCCCTCTCAACAGCCATATATACTGTATGGGAGTGAGGATTAGAGGCAGCGGCTGTTGAGAATTACACTTGCCAGATGTTTAGCACTGCATCAGCTGCAAAATGTTATAATGAATGGAGGGGGATGTGTTAATGATGCTGCGCTGTGGAGGTCCATCATCAGAGGTATAAACTTTGCCCCGTTACAGCTCTGTCCAAATTTGCTCTCTTGGTCCGGCACCAACTCTGGGTGCATTATCGCACCATTAGCCTTGGTTAATTGTCATGCCAGAGGATGATCATGAGGTTGCCCCCGCTAACAGCCGAAAACACAAAATTTCAAATGAGGCCGCATTTTACCCATAAGAGTGCCCTTTAAAGGGCATATCAGGGTGTTTGCATATTTTGATTCATAACAAACAACTGTCTTAAAGGGACAGTTCAACCCAAAATCAAACATACATATTTATCATCTTACTCGTAGTGCTGTTTATCACTTTAGATTGTTTTGGTGTGAGCTGCCGAGTGTTGGAGATATCAGCCATAGAGATGTCTGCCTTCTCTCAAATTTAATGGAACTAGATGGGACTTGGCTTGTGGTGCTCAACGTGCCAGCGTCTCTTTTCAGAAATCAAGACCCGGTTACTCGAGATAATCCATGGACCTTGTTGTGAGCAGTTTCATATGGGAACTAATTTCTTTCTGCTGAACTACACCTACCAACTGCAACACATTCTCTCTCTGACCTCATCACATATCGACGTTTGGTCATGGACCTTCCACGTCCACATATGACGTGCAAGGTACCCTGGGTATGCAGTTTAGGCAACAAGAACACGTGGTTATGTTTAGGAAAAAAGAACGAGGTTTGGCTTTAGAATCTTACCGGACACGAACACCGCTCTCTGTTGAAAGTGTTTTTTGTTGGACTCATCCACCATTCCTCCTGCCTGCCCCAGTCGAACATTCGCCGCCTTAACTTTCGTCCTTGTCCCCCCGTAATTCCCCCTGACATTGCTGGGCGCCGTTAAACTATAATCGCAACCTGTCGTGTATCATGCAAACATTAAAGGACGCCTTTTTCCTTGGTTTCTGACTCCGCAAGTCACTGTTCGAGCGGCGATTTCGACGACTTTGGGGTGAGACCGGGCTCCCAGTTGTTATGACCGTGCAGAGGGAAGCGTGCATCTACTCATGAATGAGCGGCTTGTGCTTTTGACAGTGTGAGATATAAACATTAATGGCTTCCTCCTCAGCTGAGCTGTAAAATTAGCGAGCTCAGTGACGCTACATGAGCTAGCAGTAGATGCACGCTTTCTTCTGTACAATGTTGGATAGTTGGTGGGTGCAGTTTGGTGAAAGACAGTAGTTCCTACATCAAACTGTTCACATGATCTGTTGGTTATCTTTTTCTGGAAAGAGACATTGCTGCTGGCACTTTGAGCACCGCAAGCCGAGTGCCAGAGAAAAAGGCAGACATCTCTATGGCCAATGTCTCGAGCACTCGGCAACTAACACCAAAACAATATAGATTAATAGACAGTACAACAGTTAAGAGGAAAAATATGTATTTTTGATTTTGGGATGCACTGTCCCATTTAGCAGGATGTATGCTACTCAAAGTAACTATGTGTTTTGTCATTAAAGCATCTTTCAGTTCACTTTGATAAATAAATTTTAAATGTGAAAAAATGAGACAATTCCACTAAAAACTAGAGCTGTCTCTATGTTGCTTTCTGCCCTCACACTACAAACTGCCAATTTAAGATTTTACCTTGCAGGTTCATCACATACAGAGTGAGCTGAAAACCATCAACATGACATTGCTGCTGAATATTTTCCAAATACTGATTTCCCACCCTCCAGAGAGCCTCTGATATCAGTTCATTCCAAGAAAGCATGAAAATCAACCTGCAGGACCTTGAAATGTGGTTGGGTTTGGTAATCCTGAATGACAAACAGTTCCTTTCCTTTGGGTTTTCTCAGTTATTGTTATAATGAAGGAGGCAACGAGTGTTTTAAAAAGGTCTACTTGTTGGTGTTTCAAGCGCATGCTGACAAATGACATTTCGGTGTTGGCCAAAGAAAAGCAACTCACTTCATACAAGGAACAAAAACAAAAAAAATCACATTAGGCCTAACACATAGTTTTCTTGTTGATGTATTTCTGACAACATACTGTAGCTTGTCAATGCAATGCTTTTTGTGTTGTTGTAGTGACTGCCACAGTTTTCAAAGCAGTCTTTGCTCAGAGCCGAATTACACAATAACAACAGCATAAACAAACAAAAAGTGCTCCATGTAATGGATTACCAATTTCAAGTTTTTTGTCTCTATGTCTCTTGCTGTATTGCAAACTGAGGAAAGCAAGAACACAATGGATGCCTGGAAGGCAGGAAATCAATCTTGAAAGTTATTCAAGAAAGGGTTTGCTTTAGAAAACGGTCAGCAAAAATTCAAAGTAAACACAATGTGAAGTCAGTGATTGAGCCAAGCCAGTGGTTTCCATGATGAATCTGTGGGGTTGTAAGATGAAGAAACGATTTCTGACTTGACTGAAATGACGGATATTCTCCCCTTTACAGGCCCTCAAAAACACTTCAAATGAGACAACTAGGACTCACTTGAACTGCTCGCACTATGGCTGCGCGATCATGGCAGAAATCATAATCACGATTATTTTGGTCAATACTGAGAACACGATTATTTAACACAATTACTGTACTTATATACTTTAGAAACATCATGCGTTTATTGAACTTTAACATTTCCTTGAACTCTAAATATGATTTAACTGTTGCTGACTTATTGGCCATGATTCTTACAGTAAGTTAAGGCATTTGACTGCACTGCAGCTTGCGCTCATTTACACAGGATAGGCACAACAGACTGATTAAAATACACATGTGATGACACGTTGTAGCTGGGCTCAAGCTCTTCAAACCATATGGTTTAATATGGTATTCTATTTGATGCAAGGTGCAGTAGGTAGGAGTGTGGACGGATATCCACAGCGTTAGTTATTACTTTGGCACAGTCAGAATCTGAGGCAGGAGGTTGCCTGAACACTGCTGAGAAGGACTCACCTTCCAATGTGTTTTTGTCTCACTCTGTTAATCGACACATTCAGGTGATGCCATCGAAATGAAATGTTAGCAGCCACCCTGACAGCTCCACCTCGTAACTAACTCAATGGGCTGCAACAATTGGTGGTTTTTTTTTGTTTTTTTTTTAACAGAAAAAGTTGCTAGAGGCTCTGAAGAGTTGCTTAATCTTAAACACCGAGTGCACCGATCAAAAGGAACAGCTCGCATTGGATTTGTAACACCAGACAAAGCGAGAGTATCATTGCAAAATGGATTATCCTTTTATTTATTATCTTGTTTTCATAATGGTTGGAAGCCAAAATTGTAATTGAAAATGACATTTGATTAATGTAACCATATCAAAAAATAGCATGAACATCCAAAAATGTTAAATACTGGGTGCTGGGGGAAAAGAAAAAATATAAAAATACAAAACCAGGTCCACACACCAGAAACTGCTCCTTTTGGAAATTTTAATTGCATCACCACGTGTGATGTTTCGGGCACCAGCCCTTCATCAGACATGAAGAAGATAAGGAGACACACCTCTATATATACAACCAATGGTGGTCTCCCAGCAGATCATGTGATAATAACAATAATAATAATGATAACTTTATTTGTATAGCACTTTTCAATATAAATAACAAAGTGCTTTACAGCATAAAATATCAGCACACACTCAATATCAACACAAAATACATACAAATTGGGGGGCGCTGTCGAGCAGCTAATGGAGTAGGTCGTGAGTTGGGTGAGCTCTGCAGAAAATATGATTTAACTTCTTTTTTTTGGCGCCCTACACCAACAATAAGATACAAGAAAACCATCTAAAGCACTAACTAAAGTTTTGAGCAGACTCCCGGTTTGTTTACTCCCACTTTTTCCTTGTAAATGCGTAAATACAGCTATACGGGGAAGGCCGCTGCTAGCAAGACAAGCGCTGACACACCTAGCAACATGTCCGAGCCCACTGAGCAAAATGTGATGGACATGAAAACTGAGATACTCTCTTCACTCAAAATGGAAATAGCTGGTCTTTTCCAAGCGGCGCTGAAGCGTGCGCTCACTGCGCCCACTGTCAGTGACAGTGTTGGACATGGAACGAGGCCTTTCCGCCTGCTCAGACGAGGTAACAACTAGGAATACCCATAGAACCTCTTGACATAATAGCAATGTTTGGTGTAGCACCGCAGGATTTATGCCCCACTCGACATGGCAAAAACATGATGGCCTTTGCTATGCTACTGGCTAGAAGACTCATATTGCTTAAATGGAAAGACAAATCTCCTCCAACCTTCAATCAATGGATCAGGGATCTTCTGCACCATCTGACTTTAGAAAAAATCCGCTATGCCACAAGAGGCTGTGCCCTCAACTTCTATGCTATATGGCAACCAGTGCTAGATCATGTTGAAAAGATAGATGCGTCAGACATTTTAAATGTATAGATATAACCCCTTCTTCTTTTTACTATCCTTTTATTTTTATTTGTGTATGTTTTTGTTTGTTTTGTTAACTTGATTTGCAGATTTTTGTGTATGTGTGTATGCGTTTTCTTTTCTTTCTTTCTTTTTTTTTTTTTTTTTTAAATCATGTACATTTATTATTGAACCTGTGCTTTAATGTGGACTTGTGGTGGTGCAGTGGGGTGGGGCTGTTTGTGGGGTGGGATTGTATTGAAATGTATATCAAATTGTATCTTTTATAACTTAAAAAAATTTAATAAAAACAGACATGAGAATAAAAAAATACATACAAATTAAACATTACTTCATAAAAGCCTTCCTGTAAAAGTATGTCTTGAGGAGCGATGTAAAACGAGGAACAGACTCTGAAAACCTGATTTCCTCAGGCAAATTGTTCCAGAGTCTAGGGGCCCTGATTGCAAAGGCCCTGTCACCTTTTGTTTTCAGCCTAGACCTTAGAACAGCTAGCAGGACCTTATCAGTGGATCTCTGACTGCGAGCTGGTTTGTGTGAGGATAAAAGGTCTGAAATATAGGCAGGGGCTAGCCCAAGTCTGGTCTTAAAAACAAATAAAAGAATTTTACAATCAATTCTAAAATGAACAGGCAGCCAGTGCAGGGATGCTAAAACGGGGGTGATGTGGTCACATTTTTTAGACTTAATTAAAAGCCAAGCTGCAGCATTTTGTACTAACTGTAGATGGTGAATTGATTTCTGGCTGAGACAGGTATATAAGCTATTACAGTAGTCGAGGCGTGAAGAAATAAAAGCATGGATGAGTTTCTCCAAATCTGTGGCTGAGATAAAAGACCTGACTTTGGCTATGTTTCTCAAATGATAAAAACATGTCTGGACCACTTTTTTACATGAAGTTCAAAGTTCAAGTCCTGGTCAAAAATGAAGCCGAGGTTTCTGGCTGAGGGTTTTACAAGAGGTGTTAAATCGCCAAGGCTTTCCAAAATTAGTTTTCTTGTTGTGGATGGACCTATAACAATGACATCGGATTTTGACTGAGTTGGAGAAAACTGTCTGACATCCAGTATTTTATTTCTGTGATACAGTTGCGGAGGGCTGCTATATTAGACTGATCACCGGGATTGATTGGGATGTACAACTGTGTGTCATCTGCATAACAATGAAAATGGACATTGTATTTACGGATGATGTCACCTAGAGGGAGCATGTAAATGGAAAAGGGAACAGGGCCCAGGATCGACCCCTGGGGATAACACATGTAGTAAATGGACCTGCACTTGTATAGCACCTTTCTAGTCATCTGACCACTCAAAGTGCTTTTTACACTACAATTCACATTCACCCATTCACACACATTCACACACTGGTGGCTGAGGCTACCATACAAGGTGCCACCTGCCACTCAGTTTTTAACACACTCACACACAGATGGAACAGCCATCTGGAGCAGTTTGAGTTTCAATATCTTGCTCAAGGGTACTGACATGCAGAGTGGACGACCCACTCTACTGTACCTCCTGAGCCACAGCCGCCCCTATACAGCTATACAGGAACCCAGTACAACACAGTGCAAAACCAGTGCGAAATTTACAAAAATGCCAGCGGTGTCTAGAGTAACACCTCACATATCATGACTGAAACATCAGAAAAAAAAAATGTCATGATGACATGCAAATTCAAGGTGCAATTGTAGAAGAAGATATTCATCCTTAACTTGATCATGTTTGATGAAAGGCTGGTGCCAGAAACGTCACATGTGGTGATACGATTTGTGCGGGCTTGTTTTTGTATTAATCTATCTCTAATCAATAGTTTAAAACCATCCAGGATCTTCTGACTGTTCCCTGTTGGACTCCTTTTAACACTTCGGATGTGTTTCAATATCCCAGCACTTATCTTGTTATTATTACAGCTACAAAATGATGGCTAAAACTGTAAAAACAAGACCCAGTTTGTAATAAACAGGAAAAACCATTTAAAAGAGATGCATCCGCTACAACGCCCAGAGCAGTTTCAGGTAAAAGTTGTACTGAATTCAGGTGCAAAAACAGCTTGTGTAGCAAAGAGTTAGGAGTTTAACTGCTGTCACAGCACACATTACTGTATGTACACATGCATGCTGTCTCTCCCTCTCACTCACACTCACTCACACACACACACACACACACACACACACACACACACACACACACACACACACACACACACACACCATTCCCAGTGAGTACAGTATTATGCTGTTTCTACTCTATGGGGAGCCCAAGGGAAAGCTACTCAGATCTAAACTAAAGCATGACAGCTGCTCTGTCTCTCTCTGTTGGGACTTAAGAGAGGGAGAGAATGGGAAACTGCAGGAAAAGGTGGGAGAAAGACTCACTTCAGAGGGAAAGATACGGAGCTTCCTGTGTGAGTGGAAACAGGCAGATGGAGAATTTAGTGAGGAAGGTATAGACTGGAAGAAAAGAGGGACGAGTGATGAAACAAAGACGTGACAGGTCTTGTCTCTCCTCTCTTTCCGTCCCATAAGCCTCTCTGGTTTCCAGCTGAGGCTTGTCTCTGTAGTGCTGATGCGTCCTCACAGCAGGTCTTACTTATCAATATTTCTCTGTGGGTGGAAAAAAAAAAGCTGAAGATGAAACTGAAATGCCACTCCTATATATTATAATAAATTAAACATGTGCAAGAATTGCCTTTAAAGATTTAGTGCCGCCTTGAAATGATTTCTGCTGCGAATTTTTAAAACACTCCTTTCAGATTGTTTACTGCTTGATGAGGATTGGTGCGTAAAATCTGAAGAACGCTGCAGAGTTTATAAAGCTCAGCTTTGGCATTTTCAACCTCAGCCTACCTCTTCATTTATACTTAATGAGATATCAGGGGGTGTACTAATTGTTTTCGACTGAGAGATGATGGGCTGTTGAAATAAAGATAAAGGAATGAATAAAAGAGTGGAGAGAAGCGGGAAGAGCAGAGAGGTTGAGGGGAAGGAAGAAAATAAAGGTTAAACAGGTAGTGAAAGACAGAAATGGAAATAACGTGGATGAAAGCTGAATGGAGAGGGTCTACTTCTTCCCTGTAGGCAGAACTCAAAGAACAGAACATTACAGCTGCAGAAGCTCATCAAAAGGGTCTCTACAGAGTGGCTTCTGTTTTGCACTAATGACGTGGCAGTAACTTCCTACCCGTTGTGGAGCAAACATTTATCTTCATGTAGAGAAAATAATTGTTTCTTCTCCTTTTATTTTATTACTCGCGGGTCAGTTAATTCTCACTGGTGAAACGGAGCCAACCATGGGTTAAATTGACTACAAGCACAAACTTTAAAAAATGAATGACGATTTAAACACAGCTCCTTTTCGGCTGTAGCTAGAGGCTACTGGAGACTATTGTGTAAGCACCATAATACACAGAGGAGTCCTGACGGTCTGACTGGGGCGAAGAAGAATAAAAATAAAAGGAGAATTCCAAATTTGCCTCTTCCACAGAGTGTTAGACAGGTTCAAGAGTTCCTCCACCATCCAACAGTATCTCTGGAGGTTATTTGACGGCTTGTCAGATAAGTCCCATTTCATGACCTCTTCAAACGTATCCCACATCGGAGTTGTTGTTTACATGACTACTGCAGACCCTGTTTTTCTGGCCTCTTGATATTTGTCTGATACTTAAATAAAGCTAACTAAGCTCAAAAAACCTCATTCCTCAGCTTCCCTCACTGCTGGTGTCCGGCACTGAGTTATTGGGATGCCAAAAAGACTGACTCCAGCAATCAACTGGTTATAACTGCAGAAAGAAAAGGGCCCAGCTCAGCCCAGATCCTGCATGGATTTGATTTCAAGACCCGCTTCAGAACTGGCTCGCCAAATGCAAGACCATACCCATCCTGCCACTTGCACATATGACCAACCAATTTTATTACGAAACACCCACGATCCGACCTGCATGTTCTTTTTTTAAGCCTCCTTTAGCCCCTCCAGGACCCGATGCAGGACTGATCAGAGAGTCTGGTTCCAGAACAGGTTTCATGCATACAGTT
The DNA here is from genome assembly GCF_011397635.1 of Epinephelus fuscoguttatus. Lineage (NCBI taxonomy): Eukaryota > Metazoa > Chordata > Actinopteri > Perciformes > Serranidae > Epinephelus > Epinephelus fuscoguttatus. Next base: position 28,139,360 of record NC_064754.1, on the reverse strand, counting down.
GGTGAAGCTCCATCTCTCACAAGCTCAGGCTCCTTCTACAGTGATGACGAAGAGCTGAAATTGCACATCAAAATAGAAAGTTTTTGTCACTAGGGATCTGCATAAAAAAGCACCTGCCACCAAACTGAGAATGCATCTGGCTCTGTGCACTTGCACAGGATTGTGGGATTTTGCCCCATGTTACTCAGGTTAAGGTAGACCAGGCTCAGCTTCCAGATTCGCCTACAAGCTCTGATCTCCGGGGGCATCTGATATCCTAGTACGAGCAGACAGAGGTCTTTGAATCACACTTTGTGGGTGTTCAGACAAAAAACAGCCTTGCTTTGAAAAAAAAAATACAAGGATCTGTGTTAGTGAAGGTGTGTGTAAGGCACTGGTGAGACAGTAAGATATGAAACAGGAAGTCCAGCTGGAGACACAGAGCCATGAGCTTGAAGGTTTAAGAGATGCTGAAACACAGCACAGTGGTTTATAACATATAAAGAAGAATTTTAATGTTCTGAAAAATGATTGTGATTTGTGATATTGGGCTACATAAATAAAATGAAGTTATTTGATTTCAGTGGAAATAATTTTATCTTTCATTGCAATGATTGCAAGGTAAATGCTAGCAATACGGCTTTCAGATTCATCCAGGAACGTGATCTTGCACATATTTGATAGGCAAACACATCTTGCCAGATGACAACATAAGTTTTCTACTGGAAAAACCTTGCACTTCTCTTTTTTGCTGAAGCTCTCTGTGTTTGCAACTCTACTGTGTCAATAGAGTGGCCTTATCCAAACGTATGGGGGGCTTTGTTATTTAACACAGTACATGTACTGAAGTCAGTGTGAATGCGGTCTCAACCATGACCATGGGTACAGGCCCGGCCACCAGATGTTTCCCTCCAAGTTAAGCCCTGTTTCCACCGAGCAGTACAGTACGGTTCAGTTTAGTTCAGTGCGCTTTTTTTTCTGTTTCCACTGTGAAAAGTTGTGGATGGTACCAATGGAACAGTTCTGTACCGTTCCAGTTTTGGTCCCCCCTCTGTTGGGGTACCTAGCACACAGATCTGGTACTAAAATGTGGAGCTGTGAACACTGCAGTCTGTTGATTGGTCAATAGAGGACAGTCACTCAGGGCTGAGTTGTGGCTGGTTTTGAGGCTCATGTAACCACTGTTCGAACCGTGGAGAATTTTACATATATTAGTAAACTGTACATATTTTATTACCAATTTTATTACGAAACACCCACGATCCGACCTGCATGTTCTTTTTTTAAGCCTCCTTTAGCCCCTCCAGGACCCGATGCAGGACTGATCAGAGAGTCTGGTTCCAGAGCAGGTTTCGTGCATACAGTTGGTTAAGCTCCATCTAACTACAAAATGAAAAGATGTTTTGCTGTCTCTTGCAACAGCTGGCGTCAGAGAAACAGCTAACTTTATTTACTGGGCCAACTGCCGGTAACTTTTAAGGTGGAACGTTAACTTGTAATGTTACTCAATGTATGAGTCGACAACGTGACCCTATCAACACACCTTAAATATTCCACATGACAACTTTGACCATTACTTTAGTTTTATATGACATACACTTTTAGTTATGAGTGGATCTTAAAGCGTTTATATAAATCAATTTCGGCCAGGTTATGTGAACTGCATATATTTTAAACCTCACTTGGAGGAATGAAAAGAGTCGAGTAACGTCAGGCCATGGCAACACTAAACCCCTGAGCTTGCCTGAGAAGGACTAAATGCACAAATGTGCTATTTTTAAATATCCCATGGAGAGAGACTCTCACTGCAGCCTGTTTTATTTTGTTCTGAAAACGTCAGCGTGCAGCCTCGTTGTGTGGACGATTAACAAGGTGCAGACTTCCCACATAGTCACTGATAATGAGGAAACACAGTGAGTGCTGGATGGAGCAGTGAGTGACAACAACCCCGCCCACATCCAAGAGTACTGTTTGCGGTGGAAACACTAGGGTCAAGTACCATGTCTGACTTTTGGTTCCGAAGGTAACATACCCAAAGTGTCTGGTGGAAACAGGGCTTATGTTTCCTCCCAGGAGTCCCTGTTGGCTTTGCTCTGTCATGAAGACACCGTTACATGGAAGTATTTGATCACATTTAAGTCTTCAGCTCACTGGGACTGACTTTGAAGAACCTAACAGAGCCATTACACCTGGTAACAGAGCACGCAGGGTCACGCAACAAATCGGTGGTGAGAATTGTCATTAAATCTTCCAGCTTCTCGCAGCCTCTGGATGTGGTGTGTCGTGGTCACTTTCAGAGGTACAGTAAATGAGTTGCTGTAAAATGAATATACTTTCAAGTCAAGTCACACAGTGTGCTTTATTGATTACATTTGCATTTCAAATTAAAAACGGTAACAAGGTACAGTAAATTTGTGGGATGCGGACATTAGAGATAAAGCCACAGAACATCACACTCTGCTGAAAGGGAACGCTGTATGCTACAGTACTGCATGTCTTGTACAGCCTATATGAAACCCTCTCATATATAAACCCTCTGTATTGAGAACTGCGGGGTGAGCAGAAGATGTGCTGTGTTGTGAAAAATGGACGAGCATGCGAAAATGGAAAAAAACAAAACAAAGACAGTATGTGGCATGTACTGTACGGAGAATATGTTTTCTCATGAGACATATGGCTGCACCAGCTGGAGTTCTTATATTGTTGCTGTGATAAGTGGCTTTATTCTCAGCTCACTTCCTTTTGTTTCTCAGTTTTATTGGATTGCTCCCTCGCTTCCTCTTCACCCCATGTTTATTTCTGCCATTTCTCTTTATTGCTGCCTAGAAATTTCCCTTGTCTTATCTCGTGTTCATGCTCGCGCCAACACACACAGGCATGGTCGTTAGCTAAATTCGAAACTGGAGGAATTCATAGTTCATTCAAATCAAATTCATATCCTAAGACTTCTGTCTGGGTTATAAAGGCTTTAACAGTAAGCAAAATGCATTTTTAGTGAGTTTTACCAAATGTTTACAGACATTCAAGCATCTGCACGTGTGCTTTCTTGGTCTAATCCTTATTGTATGACACACTGATGTCGGTTAACCATGTGCATGAAGCAGGTGATAAAACTGCGTCTGTGTGATGAGGCTGATACGGGTTTTTTTTTCCTTTCAGGGTTAAAACGAATGAGAACAAAAATGTAATTTGTTCAAATTATTTCAAACAGCACCCATGTAATCTAATTTTAAACTAACATTAAATTGTAAAACAGATGTGATTCGGTTCATTCGCTCTGCCTTCACTGCCTCACCAATGACAAGTGATTTTTTTGTTGCTGCAGTCATGTTAGAATAAATCTGCTGCATTTTTTTTTTTTATTAAAAAAGGGAGAGTATGACCGCTATATGTAATATCTGAAATGACATTTAGTTCTCAAAAGGTTTGGTGTCACAATTAATGCTTCAGTTTAAAGACGAAAACAACAATTGATGAGCTTACTGCAACAGATCCAGGAGACACACTCACAGACTCTGTGCGTTCTACTTTTTGTTGTGCTACACTGTGAACTCTGAATTTAGTGAGGCTATTATAGATCAAATATTGGATTTTTTTCTCATGGTCAAACCACAGTGCATATTTTGAATGTAGTATAAAGGCAAGGTTGGCTCTTATCTCTGTTTTCATCTAACATTTTATTTCCTCCCTTTTTACCTCTTCTAATAAAAAAAGACCACAGAGACCGAGTTCAGGAAACTTTAGTTTGAACTTATCTATATTTAAGCACATACTAATGAATTAAAAGAATAAAATACATTAACAACAAAGAATGTGCATGTACTTCCTTAATCAGTTAGACTCTGATGAAAACTAGCTTCAGATTTTGCATTGTATGTTTTTGCAGACCACAGCTACGTCGCATTTGTTTGTTTCATATGCATCTTATCAATGTTTCTAAGGTGATGTGGTTCTGATTACATGTTTATGAGCTCACTTCATCATCAGGAGGTGGAGGGGATGGCTGACAGCGTGATACCTAGGTGAGACGGCTGCCAAGCTGCAGACCGCTGCGGGTCACTGTTACAAACCAACAAACAACAACACTGGTTGTTTTTTAGTGAGTCATTGCTACGTTTCCAGCCGTGAGTAACCAGGGCCAAGCGGATTTTGTGCATAAATATGACCACACAAAGAAATGTTATGATTCAACATATTGGCTACATGATACCATACAAATGGTATGTTTCCGTGGCTGGAAGTCACATACAATGCCAACATTTATCCTGATGATGAGGTTTAATTTTGATATATAGCAGGACACAAATGAGGAGAAAGAGACATTCTGATAGAATCCACATGTCTTGTATTTAACTGGATTTCTTTGACACTATCTTTGGATTGGCTCTGACTAGTTGTAAACACAAATCACGTGTAAAACCTTTTGTATAAGGCAGCAAGAAAGATCACACAAAAGACAATAAAAGGGAGTCAACAAAGACGCAGCCTTGGTGAAGGCCATGCAAAACACATTCACTGCAGATCCAGAGAACCACAAAAATGTTTCTCCACATCGTGTGTATTTTACTTAAGAGGGGTAATGTACTTCAAAACCTTTCTGTAAAAAAAACCCCCACTCCAAATCCAAAAGTCGGTGGCTTCTGTGTGTCATTTTCATGACGACTTAGTCCTGTTAAGAAAAAACGCATTTCTCAGAGCTTCATTGATGAAATATTCAGCGTACAAATAGGGATACTGAGCTGCTTCCTTAGCCTTTCTGAATACAAGATGGAAGTATTTCATCAAACAAGGTGTTCATCCTCCACAACACAGCGCTGACTTCACTATTCACATGTCAGAGCTGTTCAGAGAGCACTCTGTGAATATCAAATGCGAGATAAAGGAAAAACAAAACAAGAAAGAAAGTAAAAGACACAGGAAATTAAAAAAAAATCCCATCTTAAATTTTCAGCGCTACGTCTGAGTTGGTGTCAAGTTACTTCAGAATGTGGTTTGTCGGCTGAAGAGGTCCAGAGTCACAGCGGAGAGGAATGCTGGGATGCTCTTCTGGTGGTGCAGGTGAAGGGCCACCATCTCTGCCAGAGTTTTGGAGAACTCTGTCTCCATGAGCTGCATGCTTCCACTGGAGCCCTGCACACACACAAACACACAAACATCAGAAGACAATACAAAATATCAAACAATAAGACCTGAGTTTTCCACTAGATCCATCTCCAGAGAAAAAAACTTTCAAAGTGAGAGCAAGATCACTTAAAGTTGTTATTGTCTACAGGGGATTGTCAAGTGCGTGCGTGTGTCTGTGTGTGTGTGTGTGTGTGTGTGTGTGTACGCATTCACAGCAGGGTGAAGGTGTCTAAATCTGTGTGGATTAATTAAAAGGAATGAGGAGCAGCTCGGGGCGATGGAGTGAAGGAGAAAGGGATGAGAGAAACGAGGGATAAAGTAATTAAAGCATTGCAGGGAAGGAGGAAGGTAGCGAGGAGCAGAGTCCCATGGCATGCTGGGAAGATATTGAGACGTCTGAGAAATGTCCTGTGTCAATGTGAGTAAGAGACACAGATCTTTATTTGATATGTATCATGAGAAGGCTTATAAAGCAAATGGCAAGGGGAAATACTCCGAGAAGAAATTAGACAAGAAACTAAAGTCCAGAGGACAAAAAAAGGAAGTGGGAGAATGATCTCATATGGCGTCACATTATTTCCCACATGGACATTTTACTGAAACTCCAACTCAGTAAATGTCCGCCTACTGAATGTGATATTGAGCTAAATAAGTTCCCAAAAATATGATTTTAAAATATACAAAATACTCCTACTTGAGCTCAGCATTATTATTTATAAATGGACCAGATTTGAGCATGCTACATTGGAAGGTATTGTAGCTGATGCAAAAATAAATAAATAAGTAAATCCTACTTGATAAACCAATTAGTGTGCTTCCTCACACACAACAGGCTGAGGTGAACTCAGCTGTTCACTTTTGTGTGAACAGCGACAAATCTCTGAGGGGTGAGAGGAGAGGATAACTGAACTAATGACATTTGCCAGTTGACTGCACAACGCTAAACCGAGGCTAAACGCAGCATGGAGAGTGCTGGAGAGACACAGACAGAATGACTTGCTGTTTCTCTGTTGTTCTTTCGCCAAACGTACAAAAACGCACCGACATTATCTTAAAGTCGAGCTGAAAGAAGTGTGAGGGTTGATTGATTTTTGGCAAAGTTTTGTTTTCATCTTCACTTAAAAAGACTTAATCTGGTTGATCTGGTGGAATTTCCACACGGAGGCGCCTTCCACATGGAGTCAGTTAACACTTCCTTGAGTTAGAACAAGTATTTGCGCAGTCACTTTATCATTCTATGAAATGACTATGGGTTTAGTCTATATGTTAATTGCACCAGCTGTTTCTTTCTTTGCCCCCTTTCTACAGAATACCAAGTATGTCTGCAACTCTAGACCAAAAAAATAAAAAATAAAAGACTGATCTGCTGCCTTACCCCCACCACCAAAGTGTAAGGCAACATCACATCCACTTTGATGTCGGCGATGCCACCACTATCAAGACATAAATAAAAAGACTTCAACTTTCAGAGCAACTTTCAAAAGTGTGGAGAGTCTGTATGTGGAGCTCTGGGCTTCAGTGCTTTTTTTGTGTATGTGAAGTGGGCATATTCAACTTACCGAGTATAAATTTGAGTACAAGTCAACTCTGCACATTCACTGGATAATTTCTGCACAATTACCACTTCTAAATACTGCGCTGCTCTTTAATTCTATTGAGATATATATTGTCAATATTTCTTGTAGTAATTTTTCATGTTTTCATTAAAAAAATTCTATCCTTTATTTGTCTCTTAATTTCTCAATATTTGCTTTTATTTTTTAATCTAACTTTTTCTTAATATTTTTGCTATGCACCAAAAACACAAAAGCAAATTCATTGTATTTGAAAAAGGATTCTGATTCTGACATTGCTCTTAAATAACAAGTCATGTGGCCCTTGTGGCACTGACTCCTCCTCTTCCTCAGCTTTTATTGGCCATTGGCACTTTATGATAGTATACAGCCAAGAGTCAAAAATAAATCTGACTCTGAAGAGGCCTGAGAGAGGAAATTAGGAAGAGAGGATGACATGCAGCGAAGGTCTCCAGCCGGATTCGTTGCGGTTATGTGATAAGCACCTTAGACTACTAGGCCAGCGTGACACACGACCGTAGTGGTACTTCCAAGATTAAATGTGTACTCCTGTCTTTAATTGGGACATGATCAAAAAGTTATCAAACATAAAATAATTGTTCATTTAAAAAAAGGTGCTTCCTTTGAGTTAGATTTATGAATAGACGACATAGTAAAAAAAAATAAAATCATCTAATATGTTGTGGAAATGAAATGACAGACTTCAAGTCCCACAATTCAAAGCATTTCCAATAGTCTGGTTCATAAGTTTGAATGTGACTTTAGTAGTGATTCTTTCAATACACCTCTTGAAGTATCTCACTGACATCTGCACAATGGACCAACTTCAACACTGACAAAAAAATAAAAACAAAAACATTCACACACCGGGAACCACCTCATGCAGACATATGAAGCTGATTTATACCACGTCTACAGAAAATATACGTTACCAAGGACACGGTGCTGGTCACGTCTTCAAGAATTACTTGTTACATGTCATCTTGATGTGATTCTAAAAATGTCTTTATTACACAGGCGTGGACACTGCAGTGAAGCAAACCAAAGGCTTTTCTAATCACACCAGCTTTCTCGTGACCACTTTCCATCTAACTGCCTCACTCAGTGGCTTTATTTCTCTGACAGTCCCTGGTGTTTCCTTCCCCTGTGCGGCTGTCTGAAAGCTATGCCATATCCTCAGGCTGCTGCTCTCATCACAGGCGCACACACAAACACGTGTGTGCACACGGATCTAAAAACTGCTGGGGCTCTGGGAACATGGAACACATACATCAAAGAAAAACACTGCGACCAGTTACCATGGAGATCTCAATGTCTGAAACACCTTCTGCCGAAGTTTGTCCTCGGAACAGACTTTGTGTGTGAGCGTGTGTGTACATGCGCGTGTGTGCATGCGTGTGTGAGACACAGTGGACAAGCTGATGGGAGCCTATGGGAGCTGAGGACAGCGCGGACTCCCACAGTTAAGTCGAGAAGATAACAGTCTCATTCTCTGGAGAAACACTAGTGCCCCCACATAACATTTAGATTTCAAGTGGCCAAATGCACACGCACACACACACTGTTGTGAGCTGAGCAAAGGTTATCCAGATTTACACAGATTACAAAAGGTTATAGACACAAAACTGAAGCGGCGGTGCTCTGGGTCTCAGATAGAGAAGGAGTGTTACAGTAAGACAAGGAGGTAGGCAGAAGATGGAGAATCTATTGATGTCGGCACATTCACCATTTTGACTGAATATTGTTCGTACAACTGCCGCAGCAACAATAGAACAGTCAGTGCTTCAATACTAGCAACTTTAGCTCATGACTGAGGCCTTGCATGTATGAAACCGTGCGAGCATTGTAGAACAGCTGTAGTTTCAATTTGTCTGTCCATTTACAGACGGAGATTCTACGGCTGTGATAGCAGCTTCCGAAGACTGTGCTTAGGAACAGTGGTGTCTCGAGTAAATGTATCGTCAGCATGCTAACATGCTTACATTGGCAATACTATGACACTGTTGCTGTGACTGTGATACTAGCATTTGCTAATCAGCATTAAACACAGTATAGTTGAGACTAATGGGAATGTGTCACACCATATCATTTTTAGTATTACTGGTATAAGTTTTAAATGCTAAAAAAAAATACTAATATCATGTAGGGGTGTAACAATACATCTGCCTGGATTAATATATCAATTCCAATATCATGGATGACAAACGAAGACATTGATATTTATCGTCATCTTCAAGATGAGCCTTTATTTTGAAATTCCTAGGGCATGTCTGTGTCACCATTTCCATCCAAGCTCAGTTCTTTGATAAACATTCAAACTGGGCTGGCGTCCTAATGTTACACATCCACTAGTAAGCAGCCAAGAAAAAGACAGTGAGAATATTTACTGATATCACCACGTATCGACCACCGGCCACAGAACTGAATCAAATCGGAATCGCATCATGGCAGACTTAAGCCCTGTTTCCACCAAACACTTTGGGTATGGTACGTTTGGAACCAAAAGTAACCCTTCAGACATGGTACCTAGACCCTAGCGTTTCCAACTCAAACAGTACTCTTAAATGTGGGTGTGGTTGTTGTCACTCACTGCTCTGTCCAGCACTCACTGTATTTCCTCATTACCGGTGACACAAAGCAAAGTCTGCACCTCGTTTATCGTCCATAGAACGAGGTTGCACGCTGACATTTTTTAGAACAATACAAAACAGGCTATGGTGAGAGTCTCTCTCCATGGGATATTTAAAAATAGCTTGTTTGTGCATTTAGTCCTTTTAAGGCAATCTCGGGGGTTTAGGAACAACGCTCCGTGACCCTTTTTTTTTGAGTGAGGATTAGAATATATGCCATTGAGTTATTTTTTTCTCCAACTCCAGCTGCAAGAGGCAGCAAAACATCTTATCATTTTATAGTTACAGTTTACTAATAAAACTCTCCACGGTATGAACAGTGGTTACATGAGTCTCAAGACCAGCCACAACTCAGCCCTGAGCAGAGTGACCGTCCTCTATTGACCAATCAACAGACTGCAGTGTTCACAGCTCCACCTTTTAGTACCAGATCTGTGTGCTAGGTACCCCAACAAAGGGGGGACCAAAACTGGGGTCAGTACGTAACGGTTCCATTGGTACCATCCTCAACTTTTCACAGTGGAGAAGGAAAAAAAGCACACCTGACTAAACTGACCCTACCACACTGCTCAGTGGAAACAGGGCTTTTGTGAGCAGCAAGGATCCTGTCATTGTCCGAAGAATCGATATATCGTATCGTGACAAAACTTGTGATTTTCACCCATAATATCATGGTAATGGTGATATTCAGACATGTTGATGTAATGATGTCATACTGTTAAGAAACAGCAAAAACAAGCATGGTTGAAAGTGGAACTGCTACCAGCTCCATGGTAGAGGAGTCAGGTTACAAAAAAGGAGTGATTTCAGGAGTGCAGAATCAGTGGCGTTGTTAGTCCTGGCCCTTCGATGCTACAGCCCTGAATGTTTCATGAACAGCCCTGGACTTTTCAGAGCCTTTTAGCAACTTGCTGCTCAGAGTAAACTCAGTCCACATCATTCGGCATACAGGAATCGCAGTCACCAGGTCATTTTGTCATAAGCCTGTCATAATGTACGCCTAAGTGAAGCTTGACAAAAAAAACCCTCAATATGTGTGAATGTGAGCATCATCGTAACGTAACAGCCCGTCAAAATAAATGTAGGTCTGTGTGTTTGTGTGAAGGGGTCTGACTGTCAGCGCTGAGTGACTACAGCAGGTGGAGCAGACGAGACACGACAGAGCAAACCGCACCATGTGGAAAAAAACATCAACTTGAAAAACGACTCTTTTTCAAAAAGAAAAGAAAGAAGAAAAAGTTAGCCTAAGCCGTAACTTATTAGTAATGGTTGAAATTGCCTGTTGATTCAATTGATGTATACAGTGTACACTATATACATATTGAAAAATACATTTCTGTATCTGGCAACAGTTTAAATGTGTACTTTAGATTTGTGGTTGATTTATACATATATCTATGCTGACATATAAAATCACAACAGTTAATTTGTTGCAGTTGTATTTTCTTGACATGAATAAAACAGTATTTTTCAGTATTTTGTCATATCATCAAGAATATCATTATAGTAAATATACCCTGAAATATTGTGAGAATATTATAGGGCCATGTTGCCAACCCAAGGGTGGACCCACTGACAGTGCCATCCCTAAAGCAACACCACAAGCATGGCCCGATGACACCTATTACATGTTTTAAATAAAGCAAAGGTACTTGTGTGCACAGACACTCTCACACTGATAATCAGAGTTCACCTAAAGACAATTCCACCGAGGCTATTCCTCCTCATGTGACAGAGAGTGAGAGCCGTACACAGTGTATCAGAACATACACAAGGGCAGTGTAACAACTTCATTATTTGGTGACACTTGATGTGCAAAGCCTTCACACAAACATCCTACACGCAGAAGGTTTTGACTCAGCTTGTAATATTTTTTCAGCCAGTGCCCTTCGTCATCCAAACACAGCACTGAGTGCATTTCCGGTTTGTTTGTTTTTTTCTGTCGCATGTGTAATTTTCTGCCGTGTAGAGGCACTGCATTTGCCTGTAAAATGGCACTAAATTTCATGTTTTTATACATCTTTCTGAATATAATAATACAGATGTAAATGTGACGCACATTGCTTTATACAAAATGTTTATTTCTCTCTATATGTTTTTTTCCCTTTTAATGTTGAGGTACACTGATGTTATTCCGTCAAGCTTCAGTCAAGCACTCAGGTACTTGTACAAATGTATTCAAGGAAGAGACGCAAACTTTTCAAGTGAGAAGAAAACAATATAATGAAAAAATGCTGAAATGCTTCTAGTTGTGAGGTTCAGATGAGAATCATTGGCTATCTGCAAAATTAAACTGTAACACTCTGATGTGCATTACGTTACTGTTGGCACAACACTGGAATTTCTAACTTCCACACAACAAAAATATCAATGTTTCAGGGAAAAAAACTGACATTAAGGGCATACAAATAAAAAACTGTATTATTTATTAGTCGTGCCAATGATGACTTCTCTGTTTTTGGTTAGAAGCAGAGAAGAGCAGAATGACTGTAGTTCACATTAACAGTAAGAGAGTTAGAAAGTGCAGCTGGTGCGGTTAAACCAATTAGTGTTTTATTCATGTACAAGGCTGCTTAACTGTCATGCAGCTGCCTGCCACTAGTAGGTGCTACAGAGCCGTCAGACAGCAGTCCCCCTCCCCGCTGTAACGCTCATGTAGATTAGAATTTTGAAACAGCACGGTGGGAAATTGGAGAGATGACCTCCAAGGTAGCATGTAGGCTGTGTCAGAGAAAACTGGCACACAATCACTCGACTGGAGCAATGCGCAACCACGTTCAACTCAAGCATTTGGATGTTAACCTGCATGGAACGAGGGCTGCTCAGACCAAATTGACACTGTTCACCTGGAGATGCTGTAATCCCGCCCAGTCTGAGAAGATAACGCAGCTCATCATGACAATGACCTCGCAAGATATGCTTCCACTTAACTTTGTTGAAGGTAAAAGCTTCAGGAAGTTAATACAATATGTTGAGCCTGAATACACTGTGCTGAGACCTTTTTATAGACTAGTCGACTAGTCTTGATTAAAATTTTCATTTAGTCGACAGGGAAATTAGTCACCAGGAACATCCCTAATTGTTAGGGTGAAAAGTGAGTATTGAGACTCTTTCAAATTTTCAAAAAAGATATGTATCGATGAATTAGTATTTTGGACAATGCTACAGTACATACACAATACTTTGTGATGATGTGTGTACTTCACCTTGTCATATTCTCCTTCCCTCTCCACCTGCTGCATCCAGATGATTTTAAATTGCAGACTAAAGTCTACTACAACAGTGATTTTCATGCCAGGGGCGTTTCAGATTGTTAAAAGAATGTTTCTCCAGCTAAACTCATAACCATAACAGCACAATCGACATTCAGGCAGTAACTATCCATGGAGAGAAGATAAAGTTTCACCACCGAACAACATAATGTTTTACACAGAAACCCCTCATCGGTAGCTTCTATTTATGTTTTTGTTTCTTTCATCACAGGTACATGTGCTGTGTTTCTGTGTCTGAAAATAAAGAAGCTAGTGTTTCTTATTTTATCTTTAATCAAAGTTGACTGTGCCGGTGCGCACTGAATAAACTGGAGGTATTAACAGCTCAATGAAGTGGGACAAAATGCTGAACATAATGAGGAAAAATATAAAAAAATGTAAAGTATTCTTGAATGGATGATAGTTGCTTCACAAATATAAGCGCATAATTCATTTAATGAATACATTAATAAAAATTAGCATGCATGTTCTGGTAATGTTTCACAGGGGGCCAATACCTGTATGCCTGAATTTAGCTGTACTTATATTGGCTAATCTGCATAATGAAGCACTTGGCACTAACGTTATGTGATTCTGTTCACGTACGTTAAAAACATCTTGCACCAGAGTACAGATGGAGTGGTTGAGTCATTTCTACTAGTTATCACCATTAAGGGCAGATTTATTAACCTATTAATTAGGTTTTTAATTAAAATTAAACTGTATTGTCTGAGCATTCTTCTAAAAAGGAAAAGGGGAAAAAAGCCTTGTTGGACGGCTAAAACGGAGCAGGTTTAAAACAAATGCAACCCAGAGGGCCACACATTTGGCAACACTTGTTAGATTTATTCTCTCTTTTCTTATGCACGGAAAAATTCAAAACAAGTTAATAAAAGGTCACAAGAGGTTTTTTTTTTTAAATCAGCTTTATTCAAATACTGACCTTATCAATGCTTATTTGCATATTCACGCTTCACTAAAAAGTGTTTTAAACAATATATGACCTTTATGAAAACAACAAGGTTCTGTTTATATTTGAAAACAACTGGATTTCCCTCATTCAGCTGAGGAAGTGAGAGAAAAATGCAAGGTGAGGTTAAGGTAATAACCAGTAGCGCAGACTCCTCCTGCAGGGAGACACCAACTGCATCCAGAATATAAACAAAGATGTGAGAAAACTTGTATTGGTTTCTCCAAGATTGGGGGAAGAATCTAACAAGACAAACTTGCACACAAATCTAAAAAGGACAGACCTCAACAATCAAGAGGAGGAGTGCCTCCCCGTTCATCCCCTCTTTTCATTTGTCTATCCAATTAAAGGAAATCAATACTTCCTGGCTTGAAATGCAGGGCGGGGCTTTGTAGTGACCTCATCCAACCAAGGAGCTGCATGCTGCCTGAATCACAATCACGCTCCTCTCCCAAAGCAGACAGGGTCAGAGTAAAGGTGCACACCCACGCCCTTAGACAGTTAGACAGGAACCCAGGAAAGACAAGAAAGCAATAGCAAATGACGGAGCCCTTTGTTTTCTCGCCAACACAAGGATAAGAGGCAGCACTACAAGTTGCTGTTTTCCTGACCTTGAAATGAGCTTTGCCTCTACACTTCATAACATTTGATTTTTACTTTTTTTTTGCCCTGCACAGCACACGTAGTGCAAAGGTGGAGAGTAAATGCAGATGAGGTGGCTCAGGGAGACCTGATAGGCTGGTATCAGGGCTACAACTGGAGATTATTTTCATTATCAATCAGTCTCAATTAACAGATTACTTTTTTAATTAATATATTAATGGTTTATTCTGTGAAATGTAAAAAAAGACAAACAGATGCAGCACAGTTTCCTTAAGCGTAAAGTGACATCTTCAAACATCTTGATGAGTCTGATCAGAAGTTAAAAAGAATCAAGAGACAGAGAAAAGCAGACTATCCTTACATTAGAGTGGCTTAAATATAAACATAGTTGCACGATTAATTTGATTTTGATCAACCGACTCTAATCCTATAACCTGTCCCCTTAGTTATAACTGGACAAGTTGGACAAGTTTGACAAAAGAAACACGGAAACGCTGGTTCCGCTTAGCCAGGTACAGCTGATTTTATAGGATAGTTTCTCGGTGTCAAGCAATATAGCTTTGAGAAGCCAACAGCAGGGACTACAGTATGTGATATGAAGATATATTCATGATGATAACTTTTATGAACAAGGCAACACAACATGAATTGAAGCCCCCAGTCTCAAAGTAAAAGGGAGAAGTAGAGACACAGGATGACAAGACAGTCAACACTGCTCCAGCACTGCCAGGTATGTGTCATCTTTTCCCCTTCTGAGGATTAGTAAAGGAAGTGTAAACTGTAAATCTGTCATGCTCACCTGCTTTTACAGTTTTGTTTTGTTTTTTTAACAGACAGTAAGAAAATTATGGACGTAGACACCACGATGTCACCCATTGGTTTGTGTACTCCTGTTGTGAAGCCTCAAGTTCAGCATTTTGGTCGTCGCATATTTGATCTCTGGAGCCAGAAGTGCCCATGTTTGGACGAGAGGGTGGAGCTGTGGAGGAGCAAGGGGTGGATCTGACTCACTGTATGTTCAAACCAGAGGCTTCCAAAGAGGCAAAGTCTCTCGCGGACGCCCAAGAAGCAGGGCTGTCAAAAATATTTGTGGCAGCTTTAGTCGCTCTAGTCGCTCATCACGTGAATCACTCGAACGTTCGATCATGCTTGTCAATTTAAAGGAGCCGCAAAGCGGACTACTGGCTTGAAAGCAGTGTAGTTGCTGCTTGCTGTTGTCCAGTCAAAAAGCTCACAGATGGCCTACAGAGGGTTATGTTTGGTCAATGAAAATAGAAAACAGAAATAGAACAACTTGCATGCTGCGTCGCAACATTACCCTGCAATTCTCTTCTCTTTTACTAACATTACACACTTTAAAACTCATCAGACCAACAAACTACCTCTGCGACACAGTCCCAAGCCTCATTCTTTTTATTTTGGTCTCTGTATTCGAACAGCGACACATTATAAAGGACTGAGTGGGCGCAAACGCAAGTAATCAACTTCTCGATATCAATTGTCGGAACAAGTGTGCTGTAGGACCCAAAGTTACATGGCTTGTTCTCTGGGACCCGCTTCATCGAAGCACATCAGCATTCGATTGGTTGTCGCCAAACCGCATCGGAGCTCATTACCATAAAGTTAAATGAGTTTTAACTCCCCTCCTGACCCGCTGATGAAGATGCGCGGCTGATGACCAGGTTGCCCAAGTCGCCAGGCTCTCATTGAAAATTAATGACTTCCGCTGTTTTGGAAGGTCTGATCGCTGTTGGTTTGAATGTACAGTCATAGGCTGTGTTAATGCCTAACAAACAGCCTGTCACTCATATAGGCCACACCCTTAATTATGCGTAACTTTAAGTCTTGGTAAAATTTAAATGGGTACGTTTTAGAAAAATCCAACCCTCTGAACAGTTGCCATGAACAAGGAAATTAGCTTTTGAGACCAAAACTGTTTTTTGTACCAGGCTGTGAACATGTTTATTTCTGCTGTAAAGTTGAGCGTTATTACATAGGGATCTATGGGGACTGACTCTAGACCAGCCTCAAGTGGCCATTCAAGGAACTGAAGTTTTCAGCACTTTTGCATTCTGGGTTCATTTTCCAGCCCTGGAGGCTGCCGCTTGTTTTTTACATATGCATCTGTAGCATCCAATTTGAAAAGTGCCACTGCGGTCCATCCACTGCGCTCACAGTTACCACAACCTTGCAAGAAAACACCAGAGTGATGCCAAATAACCACACAGACTTTAGCACACATTAGACTGGCTGGTTATTTCTTAGAAATGTAACCCTCAATTTCTTTTCTACCAATCCATTCATCAATCTCCTCACACTCTCTCCCTTTCCCTCTCTCATCCCCGTCTGCCGCCCTCTGCTCATCCAAAAATCACAGGATTACCAGGGGGCAACAGCCGTGTGTGTCATGGCATTCTCTCTGTCTGGCTTAAGTGGCGTTTAATTTTTAATTCTTAAAACACATTTGTCACTGAGATATAATGTGATACAGCTGGATTGTTGTTGTAATTGTTTTCATTTAATTTAATAGCAGCGGGTAAACAAACTGTTTTCTGTCTCTCTGAGGATGGTCATTGGTGAAATGATGTCAACTGATGCCATCATATTAATGACTTTAATAAACTACTGCTTACTTCACCGTTTAAGTTGCAGTTACATTACTGTTGTATGTAAATGTAACAAAATTTGGTTAAATGCAACCTTATTCATCAACTGTCTAATACAAGGCACACATTTGTATTGTACTAATGTGGATTATCATTTTGCAGGAGAATAAATTAAGTCACCCATAGAAAACACACCACCTACTCAAACATGAATTCAACTTTAAAAGGACAGTGATCTGCTTACGGAGGCCTGTTTTTATCATCTTCTTGCCTTGCCACTCTGAGTGCCCTGGACAACATTTATTTATTTTTCTAACTCGGAAAAGCTCTCCGCATTCTCATTTCAACTGGATGAGCCGTTTCTATGATATGTCAATGTGACTGGTGAGACAAGTAATGTGACTGGCTGAAAAGATGATTAATCACCACTCTCCTACAATTTATATTTTAACTCCCCCAGCTGTTTACGCCTATATGAAATGCTTATAGACAGCCTTGCTGTCCTTACAGACATGACATACTACAGTACTTTGCGCTGGTCTTTGCAACTGTACTGTTAAATTTGGAGCCTCAGCCTGTGTGTGCATGCGTGGATGTGACAGATGGCTCTATATTGAGGTGGTGACATCCAGTTCACAGATCAGTTGACCTCCATCTCTGCTCTCCACTGCTAATGAGGGGACTTTTCTTCCCTGTCTTACCCTCTCTGCCTGGTTCTGTCCTCCCTCTGCTGCATAGATTTGCCTCCAATTCATCTTTGTGCTGAGGCCGAGATGCATTGAAATTCAAAAGATCTAATTCTCATTTACACCTTTGCCTCTTTTCAGATTCCACCTTCACCCACCTCTGCTCCATCCCTGCACACACACATACAGTATTCACACATACACACACCAACAGCAGCATCACCAACAACAAACTATTCCACTGCATGGCAAAGCTGCTGATTGGTGGGGTTGAGGAAAAAAATAGGAGGCAAATTAATTGAATAATCAGAAATATGCAGATGAATAGCTTTCAATTTAAATGCAGATTTTGGCATTTTTCTGCTGTCGGAAGGAGGATGTGAGAGAGAGAGTGACAGATAGAGTGGAGCTCCCACCAAAAAATAATTAAATCAGCAGCAATTCTATCCATATTTATATTCTAATCAGCTTTTTGTTTACTGTTTTTAAAGCATTGTTCATGTGTCAGGGCAATAAATAACTGATGACTACATACATCTGACAGAAAGGTGTTTTGTGAGCGGCTTCCTGAATGACTGATCAACCTGATTCTCACTCGCATAAATACATAAAACATAGAATCAGTTATAGTTGTCAATACAAGACACCTTAAAACTTACAAGGTGCTTACATGTTCAAAGAAGTCATAACTTGTTCATATTTAAATTCTCTTATCTTTGCATTAACTTCATTTTCTGAGCATTTCGATAAAGCTGGAGAAATCTCTAAATTTGTGCTTAATACTTATTAACTGTGGTGGTGGTGGTGTAACCTCCCAGAAATGCCATCAATAATTGTTAATTGCTTCCCTGATGGTTTTAAACTGTAATTATTTTATCATATTTTGTCCTCCTTTAATGATTGGTTTTGAACTGTTGTGAATTATTTTGTCACAGAGAGGAAAACTCTAAATATGCAATACTGCTCTGCCCTGGCCGTCACCTTTTATGTGTGATTGACAGGTCATTAATCAGCCAGTTAGAGTTGGGAGAATGACAGCGTGCTGACCTCTGTGTAGTATTAAACAAAGCCTGGGCTATTACAGAAGAAACCGCTCCACCAGGGCGGATTTTTCACCATTAAAATTCCAAACAACATATTCCAAGTGAGGATAGAAAAAGGGCATTTCTATGCAGCGTGATTTTCAGCCAGAACTCAATAAACAACATGATATGCAGTATGCATTTCAGACAGGACTCCTGACAAAAACAAACTGGGCTGGTAAACAAAATTTAGCTGTTGGAATTTTGAGAAGCTCAGCAACAGGTGCGTTTTCTAAATAAACTGTGAATGTGCGGTAATGCTGTGTTTGTTGACTCATTTACTGTTACAGAGGCAAGTTTCGGGCAGAAGTGTGCTGCAAGTTGTAGGAATCACTAAGCTTATGCGTGCATCTGTTTGCCTCACATACACACACAGTGAGGTACTGTGTAGACCTCATTTGACTATGTATTCACACATGAACCTGTCATATCTCAGGCATACTAGCATATCTACATTTGGTTTAAGGGTTTGGGATAAACGATGTTAACGCTACTCCGCTACCATCCTCACTTTTACAGGTCTGTGAGAAAAATCAAAGTGAAAAAGTGATGTTTAGGAAGTTATTTGATGCTTTGTGTTACTTAAGCTATAGCACATAACATTTAGTATACAGTATATGTAGCGATAAATAGACTTCAAAAAACAATCCCAGATCAAGTTTTTAAATAAAATGAAATTTAAATAGCCTGTCCTTGTGTCAAAGTGATGTTGAATGCTGAGATTAGGTGGCTAATTACAAGTCTTGTTATCAAACACACACTCAGAGGAAGGTCATAACACAGGTGTTGTTGTATAGTACTGTACGGAATATTTACAGCATTAAACATGGTAGCTACTATGATGCTTTAGTGCACCCTTAGCATTCCCCTTATCTTTTCTTACTGTGGGGAAGTGAGGAGAAAACTTTAAAAAAGCACTTCACCTATTTAGCATTGCACAGTGGACAGCTTGAAAAAAAGGGAATCAAAACTTTATCTTTTTCATTCCATGCATCCTTCTCAAAACCTGGTGCCTAACATTACCCTCAATGCAACTGACCACCAACTGACCTCCGGCTAATGCAGCCTCGAGCCGCTGGCCTCTGGCAGATTTGAGAAGTGAGCTACACAGGTCTGGTAAACACTTCTCTCTAAGTCCACATCCCCAGATTTTTAAACTTGTAGTAACTTCAGTTATCAAACTCCATGCACCTTCCTCAGGAGCCACAAAAGGCTTTATACAGTTCTCTTATGAACCGGCTTTGAGGTTTCCCTTTAGAAAATATTAATCAACTAAAAAAGTACACTCAGTAGTGTGCAGATCTCCACCAGGCGGCCACCTTCTGGCTGCTATGCGGCACCCTGGGGTGAAGCAATGGGTTGCACAGAGCCGACTGAGTTTTTCTGCTAACAGGCACTGTTTGTGAAATATAGATACAATATAATTTGGGGAATTAATGTATTTTTAAGAACTTAAACATAGCCACAAATTTTTGATCCATGTCATTCAAAGCTGGACTTTGTATGGTATGAACTCTGTCTGTTGGCTACAGCACAACAAAGTGGGAAATACCAATAAACACAATTAAAGCAGACAAAAATATTTAATTACGTAGCCTACTGTAAATGTCCAAATCAACAAAATCAGACAGGCAAAATGTTCCACTCCTGAAATGCTCCTGGTGTGGTATAACACCGTGTAGCGGACTAAACAAAATCAGGTCATAGCCATGGCAGCCAGTAAGGAAAGCAGTGCAGCTGCGCCCAAAGGAATTGTCCCTCCAAGGTCCCTTGTTGTCAGGATGGCGGTAAGGAAACACCGGACTATTTCATCCCGTATTGCACCTAACTTATGGAATAAGAAGCTTCTGTTCAAAATAGAATCAAACATTTCTATGAATGTCAGGTTTTGAGCGACAGCAAAAGCCAATGTGTGTCCTGCAACAGACAGTAAGGCTTATTGTTTTTAGCTTAGCTAATTTTTCTAGAAAACTTGTGGTCTCTACAGGCCGGTTAAGAGTGTGGAGTCAGTAGTCAATGACGGTATAAACTTGTCAATAAAAAAGGTTTTTCAACAACTGCATATCATCACAACCATAAGAGGTCCCTCAACATATAGTTATGCAAGTGCACACAAAATATGAGGCTGACTGGTTCAGTAGTTTGTGAGGTTAGCTGTGGATAGACAGATACATACAGACAAACACACACGACCAAACTCATGATCCCCTTTAAGCTGACGTCTCATGGAGATAAAAACATCCATTCAGTCTTCTGTACACAACCAAACAAGTCCAGAGGGGTATTCCAGAAAGCGGGTTTATCAATCAATCAATCAATCAATCAATCAATCAATCAATCAATCAATCAATCTTATTTATAAAGCCCAATATCACAAATCACAATTTGCCTCACAGGGCTTTACAGCATACGATATCCCTCTGTCCTTAAGACCCTCACAGCGGATAAGGAAAAACTCCCAAAAAAAAACCCTTTAACGGGGAAAAGTTTAGTGAAAACTCTGAGTATGTTAACCCTGAAATGTGGGAAAGTCTGGGTTTTCAGTTCCAGAAAGAGAGGTAAGTCAAACTCTGAGTCAATCACCATGGCAACTGACTCTGTGAACCTAACCTGCTCGCTTGCAGGTTTTCTTTAAGAAACCCTGAGTTCACCCTGTCTCCTCCCTACTGCCGAGCCTGAAGCAAGCTGGCAGACAGACATGGGTTGTCCATACGTAGGAAATCTGATCGATATCGAGGCGTACTTAATTTGCAATGCCTTATGACGGGAGAGGATCTTCAGACCCCGTTTAGATGTGCTGTTTTTCCCCAATGAATATCTGTTTGAACCGTACCGTTTTTTATTTAGACTCAATCATTTACCGGCCACACATATCAAATCTGACACCCTGCAGACGTGCTTCTTGGGTATGATGGTTTTTAAAGGATTCAAATTTCAAATAAGTCATCAACTATCTGTATGTGCTTAAAACAGCTGCTGAAATTAGCAAGGATTCTTTAATATTTTTTGGGGGGCATTTTGCCTTAAATTGACAGGACAGTTAAGCGTGAAAAGGGGAGAGAGACTGAGGGAGTGACATGTAGCAAGGTGCCACAGGCCGGAGTCAAACCCGGGCTGCTGCAGCAAAAGCCATATATGATGCCTGCTCTATCTACAGTGGTGGAAAAAAGTTTTCGGACACCCTTAAAATTTTACACAATCTCAAATATTATCATGAAATATTTGTGAAAAAATCTTTTTTGTGTTTCAAAAGGTGTGGCTGCATAGACAGATACAAACAAATACAAATTATATTTTTTTGTTTATTGTTTACAAGAAAAACTAACAAAACTAAATTCTTGACAGTTTCAATATGTCAGTTCTCAACATTGTCAGTATCAAAGTCAACAAATAACAGAGAATGTGTTCAAAACTGAACAAAAAATAAATAAACCATCACATCATCAAATTAATATTTAGTAGTCCTGCCATTGGCACGTAGGAACAGTGCACGCGCAGAAGGGAGCATGTGGGTTTCGAGAATGGTACAATACTTGGTAGAGTTCAATGTGCCATCACAGACAGTGAGATGACCAACACCAGCAGCACTCATGCATCCCCAAAGCATGATACTGCCTCCCCCATGCTTGACAGTAGGTACTGTACATGCTGGAGATAATGCTTCGCCTGGCCTTCTGCGTACCCTCACATCAGTAGGAGGAAGATAAAGCTGGAAACTGGACTCATCTGACCACAAAATCTTCTTCCAGTTCCTGGCTGTCCAGTTCTTGTGTGCCTGGGCCCAACGACGCCGGGCTAACCTCTGTCTCTCATTGATCAGGGGCTTCTTGATAGCCTTGTAGGACCTTAAGCCATGATCTAAAAGTCGGCCACGTACAGTGCGGGTGGAACACTGGACACCAGTTTGGTTTGACCACTGCTGCTGAAGCTCCTGTGATGTCATTCGGCGGTTTTGCCTGCACATGCGGATCAGGATGCGGCCATTTCTTGCTGAAGAAACCCTTGGACGCCCAGATCTTGGTTTGTCTTCCAAGCTGTTGGTTCGCCTGTATTTCTGCAGAGTGTATCCAACTGCTGAAGGACTGCATCTGCACTTCCTGGCTATCTGGCGGCAGCTGTACCCTTCCTGGCTGAGAATCTTTATCTTCAGGCGTGTTTCCTGCATTAGGTTCCTTGTTTTAGCCATTTTTGTGTCTGAAGAACTTTCAAATGTGCTGGTTTTATGTAGACACGAAGCTTGGCAACAAAAATTGTGTCTTTTAATAAAAAGAACGACCTTCATCACTGGTACCAAAATGACCCAATACTCAAAATTTCTTATGTATTTTTATGGAACCAATCAATTTTAAGTTTTTAATGGCTTTTTTTAGGATTTATTTAGTATTTTGGCTGTGACTGTACTAAAAGAAATTGCACTTGAAGACCTAAGAGTGATTCTTAATGCAATATTTCACAAATGCATGGGGTGTCCGAAAACTTTTTTCCACCACTGTACTATGGCACCAACATCCCGTCAAATAGGATTCTGCTTGCTAAATTTCACATGCCGCCTCTCTCTCCTTGGCAGCTTTAGCGATATCACTTTTTTTTTTTTTTTTTTTACTAAATATATGCTCATAGTCGCTGTAGGCATTCATGAGCACCTCCAAGTCCACAGGTGTAAAATAAGTTAACTGCCTTTTCTCTCCAGTTGCCATGGTGAATCGAGGTATAGGGGCTCCATTGATGATGGCTTTTTATTGTGGTTGTGCACGTGCTTAACTCAAGGTGTACCTACTCAGAGTTGATTGAACTAATTCAAATCAGCTGTTCTGGAACCGGACACTCAGAGTTTCCCAGCTCAGGGTAAGTCAACTCAGAGTTCAGGATTAGACTCGGAGTTTGTTGGACCTCCTACCTGGAATACCCCTCAGGAGATCATGGACTACAACTAATCTTGATACATGACAGTCAAACTAATCTAAAAATAATAACTTATTTATTCATTCATTCATTCATTTTCCGCAATCACTTATCCTGTTGGAGGCTACAGGTCATCAGACTATCACAGGGCTGACAAATATAGACAGACAACCATTCCCCCACCCTGGGTTTGAATCAGGAACCCTCTTGCTGTGAGGCGACAATGCTAACCACTGCACTGCATTTATGAGATCTTATTTTTCTTCTAAATTACAAAATCAAAGTACAGATACAATCATGACTATAATTCATAAACACTGAGTTATGAGGACAAGATTAATGTGTGAATTACTGTGAGTCTATGACAGAGCTGGAGAGGCCTTCTTCTGATCAGAATAGTCACAACCTCAGGTGGACTTATGTGTGGTTCTGGTGTATCACGTTACCATGGAGACAGGAGACATATGTTCCAAACATCGACTAAAGGAGCCAGTGACGCTGACAAGGGTGTGCACACAAACACACACACAGACACACTGGCACATATACACATACACACCCCGGGGGCAGGCAGGACAGGAAACTGTCAGGAGAAATCAGAGTCAACATTCTCTTCTTTCTCTGGGATTTTAACTCCAAGATTTCTCTCTGAAGGTTTAAGTACATAAAGTCATATCCAAGGAAAACACAGTTAATTTATTCACTCTTGTATTCCCATCAGCCTTTGTGTTTACTGTTTATTAGTGCTTTGCTCATGTTTATCTTCATAGCTATCAGCGATACATCAGTGAGTGTTTTGTTTCAGTCAGTGAGCAAAGTGAAATTCAGTCCCAGCAAGCCTTCTTTCTCATCTCAAAATATTTAAAACACCCACTCATGTATCCTTTTAAGTTCCATATTCAGTTTTATTGCTCTCAACTCTTTGTTACACATGTGAAAAGACCATGCATGTGCACACACACAAAGACTTTTTTGATTACAAAAAACGATGAATGATGGGAACAAAAGACATGATTGATGTTACCCTTATTTGCGGTTTTATACAAGACCCATTATGCAGATGAAAAGTTTAAAGATGAACTAACGGACCACACAAGCATTCATCAACAAACTCACAAACAATGGCCGAGCAAAATCTATGTGGAACTTTTTTCTTTTTTATATATGCACTGGTCTTTAGTCTGCATCATGACCTTGTTTGATCAGATTTAGCTAAAAATAGGTATACTACAGTGCTGCAGCAGGAGTTGAATTATCTTTCCAGCACAAGTGCAGATTGCACAGTATTCATGGGTGAAGCAGGAGAACCTAAATATGATAAATAAAGCCAGCAATAAGCTGGATATTTTAAATGGAAATTGAGAGTGGAATTCATTGAAGTGGTCCTGTAAATCTCCTCATTCATCCAACGATGGCAGGGTTTTAGCTTAATATTTGTCAGCCCACAGGCCAAGCATCACCCAAGGTACAACGCAGACTTTAATTTCAAAGGATAAGAAAGTGGCTTTTTATTAAACAAACTCTTAATGTGCTAATACATTTTTATTGTGAAACTGTACAGTCGGCTTGATTGTTACAAGGGTATTACCTGGTTGTTATCAGTTGTGATAAGCGTCACAGATATGGATCAGAGGGGGCCTGCCACACCGATTATTAGGTCCAGAAGGCCATTATCAGCATTACGATGGGAGTAACTAATGACGTTAGCTGGTGTAATATAAAGAGCAAGAGAGTCAGCTGAGGGTAAGAGGGAATAATGATGGATGGGTCAAACAAACATGACTTTCACCTATGAAAACTGTGTTAATTTCCCATGTAAAACCAATAGTTACACCCAATCATGATGTTTTTCTAACCCTAACCACATAGTTTTAGTACTTAAACCTAAGGACAGTGAAAGTGAAGACTCACAAATTGATAACAGTCATTGAAAGGGGCTGATAATGGTCTTTCAACCTAATAATAGTAGGTGTGGCAGGCCTCCTCTAATCCATATACAGTACAGGCCATAAGTTTGGACACACCTTCTCATTCAATGCGTTTTCTTTATTTTCATGACTATTTACATTGTAGATTCTCACTGAAGGCATCAAAACTATGAATGAACACATGTGGAGTTATGTACTTAACAAAAAAAGGTGAAATAACTGAAAACATGTTTTATATTCTAGTTTCTTCAAAATAGCCACCCTTTGCTCTGATTACTGCTTTGCACACTCTTGGCATTCTCTCGATGAGCTTCAAGAGGTAGTCACCTGAAATGGTTTTCCAACAGTCTTGAAGGAGTTCCCAGAGGTGTTTAGCACTTGTTGGCCCCTTTGCCTTCACTCTGCGGTCCAGCTCACCCCAAACCATCTCGATTGGGTTCAGGTCCGGTGACTGTGGAGGCCAGGTCATCTGCCGCAGCACTCCATCACTCTCCTTCTTGGTCAAATAGCCCTTACACAGCCTGGAGGTGTGTTTGGGGTCATTGTCCTGTTGAAAAATAAATGATCGTCCAACTAAACGCAAACCGGATGGGATGGCATGTCGCTGCAGGATGCTGTGGTAGCCATGCTTGTTCAGTGTGCCTTCAATTTTGAATAAATCCCCAACAGTGTCACCAGCAAAACACCCCCACACCATCACACCTCCTCCTCCATGCTTCACAGTGGGAACCAGGCATGTGGAATCCATCCGTTCACCTTTTCTGCGTCTCACAAAGACACGGCGGTTGGAACCAAAGATCTCAAATTTGGACTCATCAGACCAAAGCACAGATTTCCACTGGTCTAATGTCCATTCCTTGTGTTTCTTGGCCCAAACAAATCTCTTCTGCTTGTTGCCTCTCCTTAGCAGTGGTTTCCTAGCAGCTATTTGACCATGAAGGCCTGATTCGCGCAGTCTCCTCTTAACAGTTGTTCTAGAGATGGGTCTGCTGCTAGAACTCTGTGTGGCATTATAAAACATGTTTTCAGTTATTTCACCTTTTTTTGTTAAGTACATAACTCCACATGTGTTCATTCATAGTTTTGATGCCTTCAGTGAGAATCTACAATGTAAATAGTCATGAAAATAAAGAAAACGCATTGAATGAGAAGGTGTGTCCAAACTTTTGGCCTGTACTGTATATGACATGAAACATCCTGATAATGACCATTTAATGGGCCGATAACATCTGAATTTGGTAAATGGTACAGTATGTGCCACACAAAATCTGAAAAAGTTTACTGTCTGGCATGTTTTTATCAGCAGGTACATTTTCCTCATGTCTTTGCATGTTTGCCAGCTCACTGTTCAATCATTTGGATAAGACAAATGCTATGTCGATGTTATTGTGCCTGTTGCTGCTGTTTGGATATAAATGTATAAACATCTATGGCACAGTCATTACAGGTGTTTTGTTGCTTGAATATTTTGAGAGTGAGGTTGCATTCACACCAAATCCAGTGATGTGGTGATGAGCCGTAGGGCTATGCGGCGGTGTAGGAGTGTCACTTTAATGGCCCATTTGTGGAGGAGTGCACTCAAATGAGTATCTGTCTCCGGTAACTTTGTTAATGTTGGCTTATAAGATCTGTAGAATTTCTTGATTTTCATTACTATAGTATCTCAACTGCCACAAAAGACACATGCAAACGTACAATACTACACACAAGCTGTTAAACGTGCATACCTCACTGTAATATTTAACAATAGAAGGAGACTGAAATGGTTCCCAAGGACGTCGGGCATTTTTCCTGTCTGATTGTCAGTTACATGATTGGCCACCACAGCTTGAAGACAAGTTGCGTTTCTTCAAAAGTTGAATCCTTCCCAACTTTGTGCTGCAGCCCAGTCCCCACTGCTGCAGCCCAGACACACTGCCCACATTCAAATGAATGGGAGGAGTGGCATTTTAGCAGCAAAGCTGGATTTGGTGTGAACGCAGCCTAAGGGCCAACATGAGATAAGAAAACCAACATGTTAGGATAACCCTGATTATAAACGGATAGTTCCCTAACTGTCCTGCTTTTAAAAATCAGCTGTATTGATTTTTTTACACCCTACTGGCTGCTGTCAATAGTGTTGTTGTAGTACCGTAACTGCCATTTGCTTTAAAATGAGCTCACTCATTCCCCTTTACTCTCTGATCGATAAAAAATGTTTTAAAAAGAAAACACAACACCTTTATCGGCCCTTATCATTTTAAGTAGCTGCCACACTGCCTGCTACAAATAACAGACTAACACTCTGGTGACATTAAATCTGATTGGTCAGAAAATGAGAGAGGCAAAGATAACAGGCTTATCACTGGGTGAGAAAGAGTGACACAATTATAAACCTTTTTGGCCCAGCTGGGCCACATTGCTCCAGCTCCTGACCGCTCCCTTGGCTCTGGTCTTATTGGCCCTGTAGCCAGCAGCAACCCTGACAGTCGAGCTGTGCTTCAAAGTTATTTTAAAATTAAGCTATAACAGACAAATGACTAAACCATTCAAGCAGTGATGGCTTACAATCTGTCTTACACACACATACGCACTCACAGGCAAACACACATTTGTGTGGTGTTAATCATTCCCAAGTGGCTGATAAAACAGAGACAGGTCATTAAGACTCGACAGTGTTCATAAACTGTACTTTATTAACTGTCCTGTTCTCTCTAACGCTCACGCACGGACACAAATTATTTTTGCTTTTTCAAACGCCACTATTTCATTGCTTTTTTTAAAACATCGCCATCTTTTAAACGTTCCGCTCTGTCTGCGCATCACCTACCCTCCACCATTCCTCCATACATTCTTTTCTTTCCCTCTATCTCTCTCTGGCGAGAAGGTTGACAGTTAATTGGGAGTATGTTTTAATGAGCTGGCCCTGAGATTCTATCTTCTCCTTTCATTAGGAAGGGAAGACAGGGGAGAGAGTGTCAAGGAAGTGAAGGAGGAGGGAGAGAGAGCAAAGGAGGGAAGGAAGGAAAGAAAGAAAAAAGAAAAAGACAGAAAAGTCAGCCGGTCGATACAGAGCATCTAGAAGTTTTTAGTCATTGCTGTGGAGAGCACAGCTCTGTGTATGTGTGTTTGTTTATTTGTTAATGAGCTAATCAATAGCAGAGGTGTGTGAGCCCAGCAGTGGGTCCCTGCATTGGGAGATTACTTACAGAGACACACAACTTGTAAGACTTGTTTGTCTACAAATGTGCCTCTGTTGTTTTTTTAACCACTCTGACTCAACTAAAGTTGCTCAATTGAAGTTTCTCCAGTACAAATTACAACAACACAAACATCACAGGTCAATTTTAATTATTCTTGAGACAATTGCAGTGCTTTATTTGAGCTACTGCCCGTCTCTAGTCAGAATTATTGTGTGATAAAATCAAAACACTGTTTTCCTAATACCTTAAAGGAAATTAAAAGGGGAAAAAATGAACAAAACTTATTTCTTGGTTTGCAGCAATCTAATCACTGTGTGCACTAAAACTGCCAAAGAGGTCTCTATCCTGTAACGGCAGACTGGCTTTATAGACTTTGTGTTGGTCTGAACCTTTAAATGAGTAAATGTAAATGTTCTAAAATGCAAGCAGTGGCCCCCTCCCCTCCTTGAAACTTCTGGAAGAAAAATGTTCAAATAGCTCACTCGCTCACACAGCTAAGGTGTTTATCTCGCTGATTAGCAGAGCCTCATAAATACCTAATCACTGATGCTAATCAGCCCTCTCACCTAGGGGTGAGCTAAAAATATAAATCACACACGCTCATGTCAAGCTAATACACAAACATGTCTCTGCACACTTTCCCTATCAAAATAATTCTGTCATCACAGCCGTTTTAACATAACATTGCATTAATCCATTATTAATTGACAAACAGCATTTATCCACATAAACTAGCTATGTCTAAGAAGCTTTTTGCACTGCTCTGGTTCTTGTTTACAACGATAGAAAAGTTACAGACAACTTTGACACCCCCAACTTTTGATCTCCCACCACTCAAACAGACGTTCAAACTTCTGACTTTATTCTGTTATCAAAAACAACTGCATGGAGGTGCAACATAATTAGACTCCTTTTGACTTTGAAGTCTACAAATGTATTCAAATCATTTTATGGTAAATGCTGTGGGGGTGTGCATCTTATTTAACCAAAAAATAAAGGTAAGGCAATAATGAAATAACTCTGAACACAGAACTAACAGTCCATAAGTTTACCATATCATCATGTTAAGGCCCAGACACACCAAACCGACATTGAAGAACGAGTGGCAATGAAGGCTGACCGTCACATAGCTTTGCGTCGTCTGTGTCTCGGCCAAAAAGTTGCTCATGAACACACAGCAAAGACTACAGCCAACAGCCACCTAGCAAATGTGCCTTTGTGAGCGGATAAACTCTCTATACTAGCGTGCGGGGGTAGTTTATATTCGTAATTAAAAAAAGGGAAAGCAGAAGACCATTTGGACAAATTCAAGCTGCTAGTAAATTTTCTGTGTTGGCAAACAAACAAATAAGAACCGCTTCTGCTAGCGAGCTCAATGGCTAGAAAAGTAATTTCAGCTATATAACAATGTGCTTCGATCTCAAACCCTCTTGACTATGGCTCTTTGTTTACTTTCCTCACTCACATTTCTCTTCCTGTGCACTGAGCTGAACTGCCAATCAGATTAATTTCATTCAATGATGGGCACCACGGTCTCCAACCCTGATTCAACATGCTGAATCAGACGGACAAAGCAGATTTGCCAAGAGTACAGGACACATCGCAAAACCAGATGCTCACCGATAGACCAGCATAGACCAACAGCTGACTGTTAACTTGGCGTGTCAGCGCCTTCAAAATGAATATACTAACATGTTAGCACTACTTTCAAAGTACAACTGAAGATAACAGGAATTCAGTCATTATTTACAGGGGTGTGTGAATTTAAGTTTGGATATCAGTAATATTCATTTAGTCCTACATTCAGATCTTATGGTGATGTTATTAATGCTTTACAGCTAGTGGAGGTTTTGATCTGTTGGAGGGGCTCAGGGATCACCCGTCCTTATGAATCATCTCTCTGGGGACAGTGAATGTCTATACCAAATTTCATGGCAGATGGTCCAATAGTTATTGACATTCAGTATATCACTATGCACTAAGGAGATGATAAACTTGAACTTAAGCTGAAATGATTAGTCAATTACTGATTAGTCTTAAGTCTTCCTAGTCTTTACAAACCACTCCAGTCCTCCTCTGGTTGTCGCTTGTTCAAAGCAAGAATTTACTGCTTTTTCATGTCATTGTAAACTGAATATCTTGAAGGTTTGGACTACGTTGAATAAAACATTTAATTTAATGCTTTTAATGAGCTTTGGCTTTAGGAACCGTGAGCAGCATTTTCTGAATTTCATTTACATTTTATGGATAAAACTATGCATTCATTGAGGAAATATTCAGAAGATTAGTCAAATACAAAAGTTTTAGTCCTATTTGGACATAAATTGGTTTCTCTAAGGGTAATTTCACAGCTGCCCTGTTCGGTTCGGTGCAATCAAACTCAAGTTCGTGTGCCCCCTAAGTGCGGTTTCTTTAGGCAGGTGTGAACACAGCAATCGTACTTGGGTGCGCACCAAAACAACTGGACTGAGACCTTCTTGAAGGTCCGGTTCTTGGTTCAGTTATAAATGAACTCTGGTGCGGTTCTTTTGTGGTGAGAACGTGTATGGACCTCGATCTGAACCAACTACTGTCACATTACTCATTGTTTGGGTTAAACATGAGCATGTTACAGTCCTGGAGGATTATTAATGTGCACCTCCTCCTGTACTGCCTTAATATGCACATTCAGCACATCCATTGCATCAAAACATTGTATTCTAGTTGGAGCCGCGCCTCGTTTTCAAACTGTATGGTTTGACTAAAATGAACAATGACAGCAATATAGTCCACGATGAGCAGCGCTAAAATCAACCTGCGTAGTTGTCCCTCCATTGTGACATTAGAAAGTGTCACATTTATCTTGCAAGTGTACTCTTCTTCAACGTTTGTTTACTTCCTGGATTTTTCCTGCATGGAAATTCTGGCCAATCAAGAGCAGCTTTCTCGCACAAGGCA
The DNA here is from genome assembly GCF_011397635.1 of Epinephelus fuscoguttatus. Taxonomy (NCBI): domain Eukaryota; kingdom Metazoa; phylum Chordata; class Actinopteri; order Perciformes; family Serranidae; genus Epinephelus; species Epinephelus fuscoguttatus. Next base: position 28,107,906 of record NC_064754.1, on the reverse strand, counting down.
TTTTATCTGGTCCACTTGTAAATGCTGCTGTGACAACATGAACCAACTCTAGGCAATTATACAACTTTGTAACAAAATTAGTCCCTGATTTGGACCAAAGTGAGACAACTTGAAAGCACCCCAGGTCTCAAGTACAAGTTTACATTGGTGATGATCACTGAAGTCTTGTGTCAGTATCCTTCCCCCCCCCAAAACCTTCATTTTGCATTTGACACTTTTTACAAATGAAGTGGGGGAAAAGGTAGTTTAAATTATAAACTACTGTCTTAGAATGATGGTATACATAAAACCTCTCTTGCAGTCATAATACTTCTACCTTTATGTCTCTCTACCATTCCTGTTCAGACTCACAGGAGACTGAATGAGTGAAAGAGAAAAGCTTCTCGTTTGGCAATTTAACTTGAAACACTGCGCTTACCAAATTATAGCGATGTGAAAAGGCTGAAAACTAAACGTGAATAAAGGGTAAAGAAATCATTTAAATGAGAGTGCGATATAATGAATGCATGAGAAGGGGGGGGGGGGGGGGGACGTGACAGTTGCAGGTTAAACAGCTTACACCATAGGAGGGGGATTTGGGTGCCTCTGCTGAGGGGGATATTAGCAGGATTATCTGGCAACCCTGCTGCTGAGGTGAATAACATTAGAATCCTATTTGTAAAGACTTCTATGCTTCCTGTCCAAAATCCCCCATTTGCTCTCCACTTACTCCTGCTTCATCCTACAATTAGTCCACTTTATATTCTCATAACCCAGATTACAGTCACACACACATGAGCATGTTATGTATATATATATTCTTATTCATGTGTTTGTGTTCCTTTAAGTGTGGGTGTTCCTTTATATGTGTGTGCATGTGCACGGTGTGAGTGTCGTACTCCATTAGTAGTACAGGCTTCTGTGCTCCCATAGGCCACCAGGCATGTGTGTCATACACACTCAGACAGAGAACACCCTGAATACTAATAGAGGAAGTGTTAGCATCTGTTTTGTGTGTGTGTCTTTGTACATCTGTATGCATGTGCACCCAACAGTTAGGGGGGGTGGGAGGTGGTGTGTGGTGAAGTGTGGTGTGACGGAGAGGGTTGAGATTGGAGTGAGTATGTGTGCATTTGAGTGTGACAGTGCGCACTATGAGGGCATTACGACTGTGTGTTTGTGTGGTGTGTGTGTGTGTGTTCTATGGATGCAGACTGAGGTTAATAAATATTGACAGTGAATTATCTCTTCTGGCAGGGTCGCAGGTGGGTTCGATGGAGCAGATTGGACACACCAGCGAGAATAAAAATACATGTACGCCCACATGCACGTTCAACCCCCCCCCCATTTCTTATTCTCATGTTATGAACTACTACTAGCATTTGAGTGAGTCCTTGAGCAAGGCAGTAATGACCAGTTGCAATCATCCTAGCACTTGACCACTATAATCACCCTGCCAAGTTAATAGAGCTGCCTACTACCTTGCCGGTACGGATTCTCCACGGTGTCTGTTCTAGCTTTAGACGCCCTATCATAACACAACACAGCAACAACACGGTGATTAACTGCTGCTACACACTCAGATCAGAGAGCAACAGAGAGAGGGGGAGAGATAAACAACGAGAGAGAGATAAAGAAAGAAAAAGTGTAGCGGGACAGGATGGAAGGAGGAGAGAAGGGCAGGAAGGAGAGAGGTAAGTGCGAAGGGAGCACAGTGGGATGTTTTTACTCAAAAGCTACTTAAGAAAAGGATTTGCTCACCAGCTAAGGGACAGACACACATACAGTTTTTATTTAGCCCACTCAATGAGTGTATGGGGAGTGGTGATCGATTCATGCAGCCCAGCCCTGTGACACTGCCCAGTCATCACTCTCTCTCAAACACACAAACACACACACACCATCATTCCTCCACTCATGAGGTACACACACAATCAATACACACAGCAGAAGAGAGTCTCTGTCGGCGAAGTGTTCCTCTCTGTGCATGGCTGACTCGGGCACAAAGCTATAACTTGGCGTAATGGTGCATAAACGTGGATATGGGAGGATTCAGTAAAAAGGGGGAACAAAACACCTTGTAAGGTCAAATTTGCACTTCCTGAAGCATTTATGAAAGATCCCACTGAGACAGATATCAGCACTTGCACAGATGCTACAGCCTGTAGGAAATTTGATGTTGACAGTGTTTCCATTTCAACTTCGCACTTCTGTGTTAATGATCGCGGTGCGTATGCTTACAGACACCACCAGTGGCTCATAGCCACATGCAGCCATACCTGATCTCAATGAGTGTGTAGGTACAGATGTATATAAAGCTACATAAACACTGATACTGATATTATATGAGAATGGATAGCAAGGATTTTGTTTATGGTAAAATTGTGATTAAGTTTCAATTTGTGTTTTCCAGCCCTTGAGGTTAAATTAAGGTCCAGACACACCAAACCGACATCAAAGAACAAGTGGCAACAAATGCCAATTGCTGTGTCCCCTGACGTTTCCTGCGCCTCAACCAAATAGTTGCACTTGAACATCCCGCCAATACAACAGCCAACGGCCAATTAGTATATACCTTCTGCGTCTGCATGAGAAAAGATAACTCTCTATACCAGCAGGCAGCGGTGCTCTGTATTCAATATTCAAAAAGGGAAACTAGATGATCCATAGGATGGAGTCAAGATGCTAGTCAGACAGTTAGCACATTACCAGCACAACCCAACACTGAAAGAACAAAGGATATTTACGGTGCGCAAGTGAACAGTAACACAAACAATTAATAAGAGCTTAGTGGCTAAAAAAATCTTAACTTACGTAACAAGTTTGTTTTGATGTCACACCTCCTTAACTTAAGCAATCTGTTTACTTTCTGCACTTCAGCTTCTCTTCTCATGCACGGAGCTGAATGGCTAATCAGCCTGATTTCACGCACTGACAGGCAAGGGCGTTCATTCAGCATGCAGTCGGCCAAAAACGGCAACAAGTGCTGACTCATGCTAACGTGTGGGACACACCGCAAAAACTAGACCAACAGCCACTCACCAACAGCCCAACATGGACCAGCAGCCAATTTTCGGCTTGGTGTGTCAGGGCCCTTGAAGTTTAGCACATTTATGCATCACTTTTATTTCTTTCTTGTGTGTAAACACTGTGTCTTTGAAAGCATCAAAGTAGTAATGTCACTGACACATAACTGTCCACATTGCGTCTAAATGTTAAGTAATTGTACCTTTTTGAAGAGCAAGGAGTCGTCCATGTGCTCTGCATAAACTGAGGTGAGCCTGTATTGGTTCTCAGTGGTGATATCGATCTGATAACCGGTCAGGACGTAGCAGACTGTGCGGAACTCCTGAATTTTCCTCTGAAACACCTCCTTCAGCCTCTGGTTCCTGAGCTCTGAGCTCTCCATCTGCTTACGCAAATCTGCAACACACACAAAAGTTGGAAGAATACATCAGTCAGATATTCAGACACTATAAACCAATCAGCCAAAAAATTACAACCATTACAGGCAAAGTAAATAATGTTGATGATCGCGCTACAATATAACCTTCTGCTGGGAAACCTTGGGTCCAGGCATTCAGTTAGATGCCATTTGACTACAGACGGTATAATAAAGATGGACGACATGACAGCTCCTGATAAGTGAACCCAAAACAACTCTATCACCACCTGGTGGCTGGCTGCAGTGTAGGTCATAAATCCCGCCCCCTCTATGTTAGTGAATGGGACATGGGCCAAGCTGAAAAGTCAAAGCCCATGTCAACAGAATTTTGCTCAAAGATGGTTTCTATCATTTTAGGTAGTTCTTATCATGCTGATGGGTGTTCAATTGTTCGATTTCCTGAAAAGTTTGATTTAATGAGTTATTTGAGTCTATAAAAAGGAGGTTTTACATCATGATTGACAGCTGAGCGTGCCAATCGATGAGCTCCAGATTGGTTGGATGGGTGTTTGGGTGGGAACTCGATACCACGGAGATCACTAGGCAGACTCTTGGCTCCGAATAACCTCAATGGCGCAAGATGGCGGTGGCCATCCCAATCCAATTGAGCATCTGTGGGACATGGCTGAGACCCAGAGGCCCTGTGTCCATACCTCAACAAGTCAAAGCCAAGTCTGATCCATGGTGGGGATACAGGACCTCTGTTCTTTGGAGTCTAGCACCAGGGCGTTGGTGGTGAATCCTCTGAGTCCTGTGGGCTGCAAGATATGATACTGGCATATCACAAGAATGCTTGATTAGAATGGGATCTGGAGAATTTAAAGGCCAGTTCAATGCCTTGAGCTATTTTTTTTTACAATCTTTTGATCACTTCTGAGCAGTTTCTGCAGAGTGGCATGGTGTATTGCCCTGCTGGGGGTCCACTGCCATTGGAGAGTGCCGCTGTCTGCAACAATTTATGGGTGGTTGCTGTGTGTCAAGTGGCGTCCACATGAATGCCAGGAACCAAGGTTTTCCAGCAGAACACTGCATTGTAAAGAGATGATATTCACTTCACCTGTCAGTAGTTTTACTGTTGTGGCTAAGCAGTGTATTTTTATAACATCACTCCGTCTGTGCATGAGCAGCTCAGATATCATCCTGTAAGATTTTGCAACATGTGCAAGACTTCTTTTCCACAGAGCTCCACAAGTACATGCTCAACTCACTTAGCTAATGCAGCATAGACGGACGGCTCCATATCAAATATACACTCCCTGAGGCACTCCAGCTGCTCACTTAGGGTCTAACAAAACACTATAATGCACAGCCTGTAGTGGTGACTAAAGCAGTCAGCTGCGTCTCTGAGTTGGGAGCAAAAGATTCATGGAGAGGAGAAGCAGGATGGGGGCTTGACTTTAATTTGTTGAAAATCAATTTGCGATAATTACTTTAATTTGAAGACTTGATTTGAGAAGGCAGAGAGATGAGTTTGTCTGAGCAAAAATGAGTCGTTATGGAGGAAATTATTTAAAGTTTTATAATTGCACTAAAAGTTCAAAGTGATACAAACGCATGTCAATGTGTCTGATTGTGCATAAATATAATGTAACATTAGAAACGGTAAAAGGAGTGAATAGAACAGAATAGCCACAAAGAGGCAAAAGTTTCCATGATGTAACTGTTCACTTTTACTGAAAGCATTCTCAGTAGGTTTGTGTAAGTCCTACTGGAACATCTGACCACAGCGCCAGACAGCTGGGGCAAACTTTGATCCACACAGTAAAGCACGGTCTCCATTACTGGCAGAGTCATCAATAGTCAACATCCTTTGATTGCCATTTCTATGACTCCAGCTGAAAAATGGAGCTTAGTTTGGATGCTTTTATGTGAATCCAGACGTCTTTAGTGGGATTGCAAGCTCTGCTCTTTTCAAAGGGCCATGCATGATGAAAAGTGGACAAATTGCTCTAATTAAACAGCAGTGAGTTTTGTTCTCAGTCTTGTTCCGGCTATTTACATCACACAAAATACCCATCTTGGCTTTTCCTCATTTGTGTTAAAGTTAAACAAAAAATAAGTATTAGAAACGTGTCAGAAAGTCAGGCAAGAGCACCAGAAAGAGAATCTGAAGGAAGGGAAACTACTCTACCAAGGCAGATAAAAAGGCTTACTTAACACATCTGAAAAGCTAAGCTCTTGTTTAATTTCTTCAAAGTAAAACGCATTTCAGTTGCTCAAAAATGCATCAACAATCAACAAACAACCAGAGCTATTTACCTTCTTACAGCCAACACCAACCAGTCACAAATTCTCAATTCTCTTGTGCCATCAGAAAGGCACACACCTTATATTCCTGGAGGAGCAGTTAAGAGTGACTGTGGTGCATTTTCACAGCAAAGGCTTCTAACCTCGCCTTGACTGATAAATATTTCGACTCATCATTCTTCTCTTCTCACATCTTAGCCTATTACAGCTTATCCATCATTATCAAACAAGTAAAATGGCTAGAAAGTAGAAACTTAGCAGAGTCTGTGAGTGTGTCTGTCTGTGCGCCTGTCTGTCTCCTGGGTGACTGGGCTTCTCTTGAGTGTCAGTCAGTGCTGATAAATACTGTTTCAAGACTTCAGCATTGTGACAAAACTGTCACTATATGACAGCTATCAAACTGCCCTGAAAATGGCTGTAAATTCACAAGTGACAGAATGAAGTAGACGTTGCTTAAATTCACTGCAACATGCAGACAAATGGACACGTTCGCTGGGAAATGAACATGTTATTGCCTGAGCAAAGAGGAATATGTACGAGCGCACACACAAATGTGCCAGTGTGTGTGTTTAGTTGGTAAATCAAGGGTAAGAAGATTTCAACACCAACTGTCAAGTTTTGCCAAAGTATGTGACTCCTGACTTTTGCCCTTAATTGGTCTCTATGGGTCTGGGCGTGCCATCTCTTAAAAGCTGTCAAAAAAATTCCACTGAGCGAGACTCTTATTTATATATTTCTGTCTGCTCATTTTCCAACCCAAACTATGTTCAAAGTATGCACTTGTATCTGCTGGATGTAACATGTAAAAATGGGCAATGACGGCACAAAATATAATTATGGCTTTGCAGATTAACCTGTCTGTGGTATGGTCTAATTCCTGGCTATATCACAGAGCAGTGACAAAACTTGTTACTGAAATAAAATCAATGTGGAAGCCCTACAGCAGTAAAGTGTGCGTTCACACTCAATCTGTTCAACAATATTTTTCATTTTTTACTGCAAAGTAGCCCTCAGGACGCTTCCAAAATGGAAAAAAAATCCTTCATTCACAAAACGCAGTCATCTGTAAAGCTTAGAATAATATTTAATGACAACAGATTAATTCAATGGTTTAATTTAATTTTTAAAGAAATGCTCAATGAGTAGAATAGAAGGATTTCTAATCCGGTGCAAAAATGAGCCAAATTAAAGAATAATTTCTGTCACTTTAAGCCTGTTTTTACATGTTTATGAAATCATAACTGGCTCATTAAACCATTACTGTAGAGCGCACTGAGGTTTATCACTAGTAACGCTGCTTACCTATGTGCAAACATGGTGCACCTACAGAATTGAACATTCGAAAATGTAAGAGAATTTAAGATGAGAAACTGTGTATGGTGAAAATATGAAAAATAAGCGACATCAATTTACACGTGCACAAAATGTTCAAATCGACTTATATCCACTATTATCAAAATAACAAAGACAAAGAGTCTTGAGGGACGATTAAGGATTTTTACCACAACATTTATTGCAATATTAAGCACTTGTGTGTTTTGCAAGAAATAACTTTGAAAGGTCTACTTTAGATCTGTCATGTCTTTATGGCACATGTGACTTTCATGGTGAGGTGCTTCAGTCAGGCTTGGCAATATGTAGAAAATAAAATATCACAATATTTTGGGCCAAATACATCAATATTACAATGATACTGGAGGGTTTACTATTGATGCTTTCGCAAAATATTTACACTATGAGATTTTTGATAAATAATCATCAGCAATATGGATATCATGACTAAGTGGGTAAAGGAAAGTAACAGAACAGAGTAGGGCCGCCCCCTAATAGTCACACCAAACTTTAGTCGACCAGAAGTCGGCAAGATTTATTTGGTCGCTTAGTCGCAAATAAAAAAAAAAAGAAAACGTGGGAATTTAATTTGAAAGGACAGACACAGGAAGAGGCCACGCTCAGCAGTCAGACAGGAGTGACATTACAAACCAATCACAGCCGACAGATATCCAGGGCTTGAAGCAAGAAAAAAATCCTGTGCCTGAAATTTTGACATCTAAATGAATTAATCTGGTTGGGGCCGGGATATTTTAGGCAATTCTGAGCAACAAGAGGCAGAACAGGAAGACAACAAAAACGTCTGCATTAAAATGTACATTTTACATCAGTTGAGGCTTGAACTCACGACCTTTGACATCAAGGAGCATCTTCTATCTCTCTGAAGTGCAGCCCCCAACCTGTAGCCATTTCTCTGTGTGTGTGTGTGTGTGTGTGTGTGTTTACATCTCTCTCGTGTCTAGACCAAACTGAACAAATATTTATAGACGGACAAGCAACATCATAATTAAACAGGCTTTTATTTTTAAAATTTATTTTATTTTGAAAATTGGCCGGATTCTCTCGTCTTTTCTGTGTCTGACTTCCTGTTTGGTACGATCCGCTCTATCCAGCTTAACAGAAGTGCTCGCAGCTCGCGTGAAAAATAGACCAGACGCCGAACTGAAGTACTGCAGTGCGCGAGCCTCCGTGGATGCTCCACTTTGCTCAGCGGCCTGTGTGGACAGTCAGTCAGATAGGTTAACATGGGCGCCGATTGAAAACTGCCTCCGCTGCTGGGCGCTGCCCTTCGAATATTCCTGCGCCGGAAATCCAGCACCGTGCCGGAGAACTTCAAGCCCTGGATATTCCCTTCTTCTGTAAATAATCAATCTGATAAATATAAAAAAATTGATCATTTTAGGCTACCCAGAGCTTTATATCTGGCCCACGGACGCTAGGCCTACACACTTATAAACAGCGCCTGGAAGCTCTTGAAAGCTGGCAAAAAAAAAAAAAAAGGCACAAGAGTAGCGCCCAGCTCCCGACATCTCGTTTCCAGGCGGATAAAGATGCAGCATGTGTAAGACAGCTAATTTACAGGGTTGGTACCTGCGGTTATTACACAGGCTAGTTAGTAACATGTCGGGCAGGAAATCCAAAGTGTGGGATCATTTTGAAAAGATGAAGGACGAACCCAAGGTGATATGTAAACTTATCTTCATTGGTCAACTACAAACATGATGTATCATCTGAAACATCTAAGTAGCTACATGCCCATTAGCCACTTAGCACAATCATTACTGCTTTGCGGACAGCGTCATTAACAGGCGGCTCGCTCAGTGAGTGACGTGCACTTGTAGATAAAATATAGGCCTATATTAATGAAGGTTAATTATTACAGTTTGTATTTCTCTGTAATGTAGCAGTGTTAACAATGTTACTGATACTATTCTTTCTCACACCTTAAACTCAAACACTTGTGTTGCCCCGCCCAAAATATATCATTTAATAATTACATTAATATCATAAACATGCAGGCGACTAGTCGTCTAATGGCTCTAAAAGACGACTATTGATTGACTTGGAAAATTCTTGGTCAGGGGCAGCCCTAGAACAATTACAATTTTCAATATCCAAAATCTAAGATGATATCGAGTCTCATAAAACATTATCAATATTAAATCAATATATTGCCCAGCCCTATTCTACAGGGTCTATAACTAATTCTTGGCTATATGGAGTATATGAAGTTATACTTTTTTATATATAAATCTGTGCTGATCTCAAAGACATGACATTTATTCAGTTTATCTTTGATACTTTTCCTGACATTCCATGGCTTTGACCCTGGTCTGAAGATAAGCAGAGATATCGAACATTAGGTCTGTATTATCTGCTGGAGGTTAAATTGAGCACACCGGTAAGAAACTTAATTATCATTGCGGGAGAGGAATGGGTCAGGAGCAGGCAGACAGGCAAAACAAAGACAGGGGAAAAATGACAGAGAGGAGACACGAGTGAAATTAAGTGCAAAAAAAAAGAAAAAGAAGGGAGGAAGTTGTAAAGACAGAAGAGACGAGAAATGAGTTTAGGTGCTGGTGAGCGAGAGAGAGAAGGAGTGAATATAAGACAGAGAGAGGGCAGGGCACTTTGGTTCTCAGAAGACAAATTAGCCAACAGCTGAACTGCCCTGAACTCCAATTAAATATTTAAAAATATTTAAATAATTAAATATTTAACCCTGTCATAACTACACTTTCCCCATCTAACTGTCTGTCATATACTCACACCTAAGAGGACAAAGGGCTCAGTGGCCTCAAATATCGATGAAGCAATCTCCTTCTTACTCTGGTTTAGGAACACAGCCAGTAGAGGGCGTACGTAAACAGTTTCTCTCATTTATATCATATATATTATTCTCGACCATATTTTTCATAAGTCTAAAAAGGAATAGGACCTGAAGTGAAAACCTGTCAAAAATGTGCAGTTTGGAAAGAAGTAAATATCCTTCCTTAATGCTGATTGTGATAGTCTTTTACCTGCGCTTACCTTAATGACCATGTCATGTAATCAAATAAATAACCATTCAAATATATTAACCCTTGTCAAGTATATCTCAGTTTTATTAGCTCAATCACACCAAACAGAGTGGTTTCTATGGTACATAAAATAACTAACTACCTAATTACAGCTGAAGTTGAGCCTTTTATGTGCGTGCACTTACAGTGTTCTGTATTAATGTTGTCTGGACTAGTCAAGATTTATGTCTCCTAAAATGCAGTGGCACCCATGTTCAGCACTATCACAGGTTTACGGTTATGATAATGTGTTAGACAATGAAAAGTGGATGTAACTGCCCAACCCTGTTTCACTTCATATGAGAGTAGTACAAGCTAATGAGGTAATTCAGTACAAGGGGGTCTCTAAACGTGTGTTTGAGTTGTTGATCTTACCCAGCACCTCCTTCGATGGCGGCAAACTGAGGCTGAGGCTGGAGGCGTGCATACTGGAGTCGTCTTGTGAGTGGACCGTAGCGCCTCCGTCCTGCAATGAACGCACGAGTTCCCTGAGACGTGTCACTTCCTCCCGAAGAGCCTCAACATCCTGCTGGCGCTGTTGCTTGGCAACAGTGGTAGGGTTCATTTTGAGGTGGAGAACTCGGGTTTTGACTGGATCATAGTCTCCCTGTGATAGACAGAAACATAAAGACAAAGACCACACGTCCATCAGTTGTACAGTTTTTTCTTTAGAGTTCTTTAACTTGAGTGGAATAAAATCTTCTAGTCCAAACTCTGGTCTCAAGATTTATCGAAATAAAGAAATACAGAGATGACATACTATTAATACAGTGGTGGAAAAAAGTTTTCGGACACCCCATGCATTTGTGAAATATTGCATTAAGAATCACTCTTAGGTCTTCAAGTGCAATTTCTTTTAGTACAGTCACAGCCAAAATACTAAATAAATCCTAAAAAAGCCATTAAAAACTTAAAATTGATTGGTTCCATAAAAATACATAAGAAATTTTGAGTATTGGGTCATTTTGGTACCAGTGATGAAGGTCGTTATTTTTATTAAAAGACACAATTTTTGTTGCTAAGCTTCCTGTCTACATAAAACCAGCACATTTGAAAGTTCTTCAGACACAAAAATGGCTAAAACAAGGAACCTAACGCAGGAAACACGCCTGAAGATAAAGATTCTCAGCCAGGAAGGGTACAGCTGCCGCCAGATAGCCAGGAAGTGCAGATGCAGTCCTTCAGCAGTTGGATACACTCTGCAGAAATACAGACGAACCAACAGCTTGGAAGACAAACCAAGATCTGGGCGTCCAAGGGTTTCTTCAGCAAGAAATGGCCGCATCCTGATCCGCATGTGCAGGCAAAACCGCCGAATGACATCACAGGAGCTTCAGCAGCAGTGGTCAAACCAAACTGGTGTCCAGTGTACGTGGCCGACTTTTAGATCATGGCTTAAGGTCCTACAAGGCTATCAAGAAGCCCCTGATCAATGAGAGACAGAGGTTAGCCCGGCGTCGTTGGGCCCAGGCACACAAGAACTGGACAGCCAGGAATTGGAAGAAGATTTTGTGGTCAGATGAGTCCAGTTTCCAGCTTTATCTTCCTCCTACTAATGTGAGGGTATGCAGAAGGCCAGGCGAGCATTATCTCCAGCATGTACAGTACCTACTGTCAAGCATGGTGGAGGCAGTATCATGGTTTGGGGATGCATGAGTGCTGCTGGTGTTGGTCATCTCACTGTCTGTGATGGCACATTGAACTCTACCAAGTATTGTACCATTCTCGAAACCCACATGCTCCCTTCTGCGCGTGCACTGTTCCGTCGAGGTAAAAACTGGATGTTTCAACAAGATGATGGCCCTTGCCACACATCCAAGGCCAGTAGAACTTGGCTGCAGGAGCACAGTATCCAGGTCTTAGAGTGGCCAGCTCAATCCCCGGACATGAGCCCCATTGAAAATCTGTGGTGGATTATCGAAAGGTCTGTTTCAAAGCATAAACCAAAGAATTTAGAAGAATTAAAAGCAGTAATTCAAGAAGAATGGGACAAGATTACCCCTCAACAGTGTGAAAGGCTCGTGGGGAACATGCCAGCCAGGATTAGAGCTCTACTACGTGCCAATGGCAGGACTACTAAATATTAATTTGATGATGTGATGGTTTATTTATTTTTTGTTCAGTTTTGAACACATTCTCTGTTATTTGTTGACTTTGATACCGACAATGTTGAGAACTGACATATTGAAACTGTCAAGAATTTAGTTTTGTTAGTTTTTCTTGTAAACAATAAACAAAAAAATATCATTTGTATTTGTTTGTATCTGTCTAATGCAGCCACACCTTTTGAAACACAAAAAAGATTTTTCCACAAATATTTCATGATAATATTTGAGATTGTGTAAAATTTTAAGGGTGTCCGAAAACTTTTTTCCACCACTGTAGTATTTGATAGGTGGTAAGAGTGCAGACATCTATACAGCAGGGTCCATGAGTCCTCCACCCTAACTCTTATTTCATCATGTGCCAATAATGAATTCCTTGTGAAGTCAAATGTCTCAAGCAGCATTACATGCACTTCTAAAGCAGGTAAATGAAAGGCAGTTAGTAGTGACTTAAACACACTTTTGAGAATTCACATGTATAAGGGGGCGGCACGCTGGTGCAGTGGTTAGCATTGTCGTTTCAGAGCCAGTGTGGTGAGGAAGCTCTGTGTGGAATCTGCATGTTCTCCCTGTGTCAGCATGGGCTCCTCCCACAGTCCAAAGACATGCAGGTTAATTGGTGACTCTAAATTGCCTGTAGGTGTGAATTTGAGCGTGAATGGTTGTTTGTCTCTATGTGTCAGCCCTGTGATAGTCTGGTGACCTGTCCAGGGTGTACTGAGGCAAGCGGTTGTATAGCCTAAGCTACCGTAAGCTATTTTATAGAGTTTCCTTTAAGTAATATGGTCGGAGTGTATTTGAATTCCCTCTGGAAAACTGTAACACAGTGTATAAGTCTAGTACTTTAATTATGAAAGGTAAGAATAGAAGGAGTGGATCTGGTACGTGTTGCCTCTGTCAAGGTTTAAGAAGTAATAACGTTTGCAGTCTTGGTTCGGGCTATGGAGCCTCCATGTTGTTGTTTAGTAATTATTTAAAGTATAGGTGCAATGTGATTGGTAGATGCCTTTACTTGCTGTGCAAAAGTCAACCCAAGAAGACCTTGCAAAAACCTGAAGTGTAAACACAGTGTTTCCCAAAGACTTCAAATCTATGTGTGGCTGTAGCTGTGTGTGTGTCTGTGTGTGTGTCTGTGTCTCTTGTATCATGGTGTGTCCCTCTCTAAATTTGGAAGTTTTTTGCAGGTCCATGGACTTGGTGGTGCAGAACTACACTGCATCTCTTTTTCCTCTGCAACAGTTTTTGGAATTTGAGTTACGGGGTAGAGAATCGATCGGCTGATCTGATGAGAACTGATCAGATTGATGGACGAAAAGAGGAGCTGCTGCACAGGTGAGTGAAAGCAAACTTTTAGACCCAATGCAATGGATGGTTATGTTTCGAATTGTTAATATTCCAACAGCGCTCCTAGTAAACAGTCCAGCTCCAAAAATAAAAAAGTAATACGTGGTGGTAGATGTTGGTATCATGGCAGTCCGACACAAATAAATGAATGCATGGGAAACCCTTTTATAGCTAATGTGGCTATTTTCTCTTGGGTATTAGGGGTGTAAATCACCAGCTTCACTACGATACTATATTATATTGATTTGTTTGGATGACGATACAATGTTTGCCAATATCACAAAGTCTGTCATGATACGATTTTGATTCAATTTGATTCAGGAGCCTGCGATCGATATGACGCGATATCATATGCCCATCTAACACAATCATTTACATCAACTCACAAAAACAACTAGAATATGATTTGACCATTTTATTTCTGAGCACTGTTTGTTGTTTGAGCGGAGGCGCGTTTGCCCAGAAATGGTGACACAGACGCGCTATGTGAATTTCAAAACAAATGTGTATCTTTAAGATGACGATATGGATCGATGTTTTCATTTTGCATCGATATAATCGGATCGTTAACCAATGAATCATCAACTTCGAAATTCAAAACCCACACTTCTTTGTGAAAATCTTGTGCATCAGCCATTCATCTATTACATCTTCCTCTGTGTATGGACTTTGTTGCTATTCATACCACATACCTCGACTACCTGATGGTAGATGTCATTTTTTTTTTTTTTTTTTTTGGTAAATTTAACTCCTAATCTCAGAGAATGTCCAAAATATGAACCAGGTTCTTGATGATTTTATATCTTGGTGCAATGAAGCTTTCCTTCAAATCAATGTTTCTAAAACAAAGGAGATCTGTATAGATTAAAGACGACCCTCCCCAGTTCCTCAGCGTAGTGTTGTCCACAGCCAGCCAGTTGAGCTGGTGACCAATTATAAACATCTAGGCACCATAATTGACAGCAAGTTGAAATTTGATGTGAACTGTGAATTGCTGTGCAAACAAAGTTAAGCAACGGCTCTTTTGTCTGAGGAAGCTCGCCAAATTTCAGGTTGATAGGACTTTCAATGAAAGCACTATAAAACATTTTCATCAGTCAGTTATTTCCTTCTCCATCATTTGTTGGTATGGAAACCTTGGTAGCAAGGACAAGAACTCCTTTGGGAGAATTGTACGGGTAGCTTGTAAAATAGCTGGGGTGAAATTCAATAGCCTGGATGACATTTTTAACAAACAGGTGCTTAAGAAAGCGAAATCCATTCGTAAGGATGACACTCATCCTCTCAGCCAAGAGTATAAGCTGCTTCCCTCTGGCCTGCGCTTAACTGTCCCCCCGGCCACTAAAAACAGGTATAAGTTCTCCTTTGTGGCTACTTCCATCCGGGCTCTAAATGCCACGGAGAGAAGGAGGTAGTTGCTGCTATATGTTTATGTATATGTATCTGTGCTTGTTCAACCTATTTACTTATTTATTTATTTATTTATTTATTTATTATCTGGATTAGTTACCTGTCATGTGTTGAACAACGTACACTTG
Organism: Epinephelus fuscoguttatus; assembly: GCF_011397635.1. Classification (NCBI taxonomy): domain Eukaryota; kingdom Metazoa; phylum Chordata; class Actinopteri; order Perciformes; family Serranidae; genus Epinephelus; species Epinephelus fuscoguttatus. The sequence continues at coordinate 28,092,857 of NC_064754.1, read as the reverse complement.
GCTTACCTGTTGTATTTTGTTGCTCATGCCTGTGCGTTTTATGTTTTATGACCTTTTTTAATGTGACTTGTGTGATTATGTCATCGTCTGCTGCAAACCAAATCGCCCTTTAAGGGACAATTATTAAAGTAAAGTGAAGTGAAATAGACTAGTACTAGCCCCAACCATGACCTCTTTGCCCTAAACCTAATTGCCTCCAACCCCGATGCTTTAAAGGGCCAGTGTGTAAAATGGGTTGAAAACAATGACATCAGTGGTCACATTCTAGATTGCAGGGCTCACTCACTCACCCCTCCCGTCGGGTAAATGACGGTGGCCTCGTAGGGACAAAAAGCCTTGCGCAGGAGTTTTTCAGGAGTAGGTCTATCTAGCGACGAGGTGTATGTTTATTTAGAAATCTAAACCATCTTACGATATTGCAATGAATCTCTCATGAGCAGGAGACCAGAGGAGCGTTCGGGAAAAAGGCCAGTTTATTTGAGCACTCCAGAAACTCCAGTAACACACCACTCCGTCCCAAACTCTGACTCTTCTAGTGTAACAGAAACACTCCATGCACACATACTCGTTCACCATAACAATTGGGGACCCCCCTCCCCTCTCTGCTCAATCTCCAGCCCGCACACTGACAACGTAGCCTGTAAACAGTGCTCAGCTGTTTATTTAGCCTAGCAATATCTCCGGACTATAGTAGCTGCAATGGACGACTTTGAACGCGATTTTGAAGAGTTTCTTGTAGCGGACACAGACCCTGAGCCATACCTGTTTGAGCCGGAGCATACAGATGAGGAACTCCATGTGTTTGATGCTGAGCGGGAAGAGAGAGGCTGAATGCACAGAATGGGATTCGGTGCTACTGCTACCATCGTTGGGGAGATATATCATCAGGAGGAAAAGCGCAGCAGAGAGTGCATCACAAGGAGTGAAGTTACGTCTTCTTTTCCTCACAGATGACGGTTCGGGTTCATTCTCTCCTGTTGCGTGGTAAGTGTGGTCCATTCGCAAACTTTATAACTAAAAAAACTTTTCACTACTCTCTATCGACGAACTACTAACACTCTGCTGTTTCTTCCTCTTCTTCCTTCCTTCCGCTGTCTTCCTTGGTTCATTTATACACGCGAAACACGTTCTCTGGCTGGCTGGATTGTCCACTCGGTCTGCCGTACATACATGGCGGCGCAAGATGGCCATCTCTCTAAAGCAAGGCCCTTGCTATATATATATATATATATATATATATATATATATATATATATATCAATAAAAGCATAATTATAAGGCCATGAAAACCAAACGAATTTTATTTTATAGCGATCATACACTTGTATAAACATATTAATGGGCAGAATATTCAGATTCGGATTCAGATTGACAATAAACCATGCCAAATATTACACACTGGCCCTTTAATATGACTTGTACTAGCTAATCACAGCACCCAGTTGGATCTATAATAACCAATGTGACAATTCTCACTTGTGTGCAAAGAGACGTTACAAATAATTCAGCAAGTAACTGATTATTAAAGCAGTTGCGGATACGTTTGTATTCTGTGTACTCTGTTGATAAGCACATCAATTAATGGACTGTATCAGCTGTAAATGACTGCACAAGGTCATTCTTTGTTGAGCTGCATCTTCTGTCACATCAACTTTGAAAAGTAGTCTTTAGATCAAATTCATTCACTGGTAGTCAATTCAGGTCCATCAGGTCTTGGTTTGGATGAAAAAGAACACTGGGCTGAAGAGTGTTTGTATCTAAGACAGAGTCTCCCCTTGTCCTCCCCAATGGACTTTTTTTGTATTGATCAAGTAAACAGCATTTGAAGTTCTCACACATAATAACTCACAGGCCTTTAGAATATGAGTGCTGCACAAGGCTACAGAACATGAAACACCAGATACGGCCGTACAAGAACTGAAATCATTCATTGTACTTACGCATTTCTGTGAAGTGTGGTAAAAGCACGGACATTGGCAGAAAAGCCTGAACAGACTTTCAGAATCAAAAAGCCAGGAAGAGTTTTATGGAAAGCATCAGAGAGTGTGTGCTGACTGATTCAGAGGAATAAATGGAGAGGAGATGAGAGGTGAAGTGTGTGCACAAAAGTGCTTTACAAGAAATCAATCCATGCTTTCAGTCACAATGATTAAAAAAAAAAAACCCCACTTATACATTTTAAATATTACACACTCTGTTGCCAAGTGTCATTTAATCTTATATTTCTTTTTCCACTTTGCCTACTCTAGTTCTGCTGAAAAGATTTTGGATGTAAGATATGGCCCTGTCTCTGTTCTCTTTGTACCACTGTTAGATCTGATAAAACACAAACAGGCTGCTTTTGTGATGCAAGTCTTAAAGCATATTTTTAGTAACTGTATGTTGTACGTCAGGTTACCTTGTGACAACAACTGTGTTGCAATAGTTGGCTGAAAAAGGCAGCTGAAAAAGTCTGACTGTACATGGTTATGTGACAAAACAGCACCTAAAAAGTCAATGTACACAAATATATAAATCCTGCACAGTACACAAAGTAATTCTTATTCATTTTATAGGGAAACGCAGGGAACGCAGGGAAATAGCAGTCCATCTATTAGTCATACTGAATTGGAATGCAACTTTACAGCCTTTTGGCACACTGATTTTTCAGAAATATCCATTCATACAAGCAAACATTTTCTGGAAAGTAGATGCATGGCATAAGTCAGGTTTCCATCCAAGTGTAGTGGAAATTTTAACCAAATGTCCAGGAAATCAGCAACACATAACAGCGGTCCAGCTATTACTCACAGTGAATTAGAATTCAACTTTACAGCATTTAGGCCCATTCATTTTTCAGAAAAAGGCACTGATGCATTGTGTAAGTTCAGTTTCTTTCCAAATGTAGTGCAACTTTTTAACATATGTTCAGAAAATCAGCAATAGAAAATGCAAATTTCCAATCAAAGACTGTTATGTGAATATTAGGAGTCAAGCACATCGAGAGTAACAGCTGGTGGGACTAATTCTCAGGCTGGGTTCCATTTAACCACCACAGAGGAGGGCGATGAGGCGAGTAATAGAACGCGAGTCAAACATTCAATAGTGGAAAACCACAGGCAAAATATGATGGAAATATTGCATTTATGATTGTTTTATGTATTAATTCCATGAAGGTTATGGTCTCCTCATTGTTCCACACATATCTGATGTTTTCGTCTGCCACTATTTTTCATCTCTTTAGCAAAGTGGAAGTGACAACAAGTCACATGCTTAATGTACATCATAAGTAATTCCCAAGTCTGTTTCTAGTGTGTTCCAGTAGCCATACTACCATACTATTTAGTATGCCAGAAAAGGATTTAGTAGGTCCCAATATATAGTATGTCAAATGCAGTATGCCACAAAAAACCAGGATGTCCTACTGCATCCCGTCAGATTTTGTGGTATGCAAGCCAGCATGCTATTCTTTGCTATTTTGACAAACAATCCTCTTTGCAGCGAAAGATACGTCACATCGACTGAGCCGCAAACAGTCGACAGCTTGACAGCTTGTTGACAGCTGTCAGAGGCCGCAATGACAGATGACAGCACATTAAAAGTGACTGTTGACTAGTCGATTAGTAATTACAGGAATATTGACTGTTTCAGTGAACAAAATAATCACAAAGATTACAGACAAAAAAGGACATGAATATATAATAACAGTAACACAGTAGTGCATAGCCAATGTAATCTTACTGTCGTGAATATAATATCTTAGAATCCACAATGTATGAAGTTATTTCTTAAAAGTTAAAACTACATGAACTGTAAAGCAGCAACAGCAGAGCTCTCTGGGTTGATCTCCATCTCTAATGAACTCAGCAAACGTCATTTTGTTTTATCTTCAAGATAACTGAATGAACAAGAGGGTCAAAGATCAGGGCCCAAGTTATGTCAAAGTAGTGTGTCCTGATTGTGTATATACTGCATGCAATAGTTCATACTTTGTAAGGGCAGCTGCAGTAACTCCTAAAAGTAAGACAAAAAACTATGCAATTTGAAATGCAGCCTTTGCTTTTAATAGGGATGCACCGATCCGATATCTGGATTGAATATCGGCCCCGATATCATCAAAATAGATGGATCGGGTATCAGAAAATACAACCTATACCTGAGGCGATCCTTTCCCTTTAAATCTATTGCGACACAAGCTACGCCATACGCCATGGAGCGAAGGAGAGAATCTGCTGTGTGGGTGCATTTCATTTTATCTTAGGAAAGAACTGTGCGGTCATCAATGCCTGATGCCTGTAGTTTTTTAGGGTATATAGCTTTTTAGGTCAACCATGGTATCGGATCAGTATCGGGTATCGGCTGATACTCAAAGCCAAAGCATCGGGATCAGTATCGAAACTGAAAAAGCTGGATGGGTGCATCACTAGCTTTTAATCGATACACTAACTTTTCCACCTCAGCAAAGCATAAAAACTTAGTGCAATGTTTTGCCTTTTTTCAAATTTCCAGCATCACCACTTTCATGCACAAATTAAAAACATGCATAAAGAGGTGATGGGATATATGTACAAAAACATCTAGACTCTCACAGGATATATCAGCAATTTGATGAGTCGCTTTGAAGCTTACGATCACATTTATTTGGTGCAATAAAAGGTAATGGTAATACTACATGGATGAAGCAGGTCTACTTGTGTGGGAGACGGCATTTGGAATTCAAACAAGTAGCTTTATTTTCAGCTTCCTGTATCTTAAGATATTTATTTTCTGTGTAACCTATGACTGCTCTGCTTTACCTAGCCTGCCAAAATCTCCTCTACAGAGGCTACAGGAGCATACAGTGAAGTTATGAGCATCAGACTGCCTACCTGCTTTATTTCCCAGTATGCTACTCTTTGCCCCCAGCACAGAGCAGTGTGGACCACAGCAGCAGAAATACCCTGCACTGATTCACAGCGAATGTAAGTATTTATTAATGTTCTGTTGTGTAATGTTGTGTTTTAACCTCAGAAACACATAATGTGATATTCAATAAAATCCCACATATACTGCCACAGTAAATATGAAGGCAATTAAAATAGTTTTACTGAATTTTAATAAACACGTATCTGAAACTGAACACTGGCAACAGAGGTTTTCATAAACATTTCATTTAATCTTTTTGCCAGTATTAGATTTTACTACACAAGATTTCAGAGTAGAGCTCTATCTATCAAACTGACTAACACAAAATTACATAATACACGATGATTGCTAAATACAGACAGATGTTAGTGACAAGAGAAAACACAGCATTGGGAGCTAAGGCAAAAATGGGAATGTTGTTTCCTGAAAACATGATTTCCTCTTTTTCTTACTTTGTTTTTCCTCTGACTCTATAAGGTCTGGGTAAATGAGAAGAGTCTATCTTAGCTTAATGCCAATATAAGGAGACACACACAAACAGAAACACACACAACATGCACACACACCAATCTGAGCTCTTGATTACTGGCTAAATTAGATTCCATATGCCCCCAAGCGACGGTTGCCAAATAAACTACAGGCGTGTGGGAGAGCAAGAGGCAGACAAGGAGAAAAGGGATATGAAGATGGGAAATGGTGAAGGACATAGAAAAGAACACGATGAAAACAAAGAGGGCTGGGGTATCATTGCCTACAGCATAAGGAAAAAGCAGCACGGATGAAGGGAAAAATGACTTGCACGCTTATAAATAACGCTTTGTATAATTTAAAAGGAACAGAAGGATTGAGCTTTCCAAAATGAGGAACAGAGAATGTGTGTATTTATATCAAAAGATTTTCAACTGGACTGCACACACGTCACAGCCACATAAAGTCAAGGCTTACTTTCTTCCTGCGGAAATCTTTTGAAGTTGTACATCTGTAAATGGAGGGTTTATTCAAGGATGGCTCTGGATGTGTGTTGTGATAAACACCGAGAGAAAATGGAAGGGAGAGCCAGATAGTGTGAGACAGATATGTAGATTAGAGCTGTAAACCCAGCACAAAAAGAGGAGTAAAGTCCTCAAAACGCAGCCAACAGCTATGTGCTGTCAAAAAGCGAAAACTCTTTTAAACGTACTGCCTTAAAATTAGGTCAAGCTAAAGAAAATTAGAATGATTTGGCCGTGGAATTCATAGTTTACTTTTTGGATGCCTGGACTGAGCCGTGGGGCAAAGTTTTAATTGACTGCTCAACAGCAAAAAACAAAGGAAATGTATTTCTCCTTGGCATTACTGCACATCGCTTTTCGAGTGAGCCAAGAAATACAAAATCTTTTTTTAATTGGTTGAACTCTCCTCATATATAAAAATAAAGTGAGAAAATGGAAAAAGGCCATCCTCTTGTCTTCATCCATTTTACCGTCTGTGCAGAAAAACAGGGTGTGGTGGACAAAAATGCAATCAAGCACATAAATATGATCCATTGACAAAGGGAAACATGAACTTTAAAAATTCCAACAGGGATAATCATTTTTCAAATGGAGAAAGGTATTATTAAAGGGGCTCAGAGCATATGATTTATCTAGATATGGCTCTAAACATGGAGATGGCAGCCAGCAGCTAATGGTGTTGCCACCATAACCACCACTGAACAGTGGCGACAGTACTGACAGAGCTAACAGTGCTAACCAGGAGAGATCAGAAAGGGTGGGTGCTATGCTTCCATAATGCTGCCGCTCTGATATCAGCTGTAACTGCAGTATTAAGGGCAGTGCAAAGCAAGCGACTAGCTAGCCAGGTGGATACATTTCACAGCACATGCAAGTCTGCATTTGACAGAAAAAGGGGAAAGAGGTGCACTGTGTTCTTTATAAATTATAATCAAGTTCACTGCTGCAATATCAGAAAAACGACAAATTGCCTGAGTTTCATATTGGATGTCTGCAAACTGCTTAAAATTACAGATGGCCTAGTTTGTGTGTGCCAATGTGTTAACATGCATATATACAGCCTACTCTTCAACACCGTATTTACAGTGCAGCAAGGTGGAGAGCCATTCTAAGTGCTCGAGGCTACATATCTCTTATTCATAGAACAACAATAACAACACATCTAATACCAGAGAGCAGGGTCTGTTATAAACAAGAGCAAGAGGCAGGGAGAGAGAGCAAAAGAGCAGTCGATCAAGAGCATGAGAAAGAGAGAGAGACGGGGCAGAGAGGGAGTAAGAAGTCCAGGGAACAATGTCTGTTTTTAACACAGCTGAACAAATCGCTCTCAAACATCCACTTATATACTAAATACAGTACCAACCACAGGGGACACATGAGTCACTGATGGAACAGGTGACACACTGATGCTGAGTGAGTGTGCAGGAGTGTGAGAGCGGAGGGGTACCATCAAAAAATAACGAGGAAAAACAAGCACATACACACACCCTTAACCCCCATGAACTGATGGAGTGAGAACGGGGAGACACAGGACACACTGGAGAGGCAAACCTCTTCCACTGAGTCACATCACTGAAAACACATTGGAGCTCTATTGGCTTTTTAACGACTCTCCCTTACAAATGAGCCATACCTGTAACAAGGAACACACAAGTGCTTTTAAAAGGATCGGTTCATCTAAATTACCAAAAAGAAAACACAACTTACCTACTGGTACTGACCATACAGATTTAAATGGTAACCTCAAAATTTATGGTGCTACCCCAATACAATGAGGAAAAATAGCAAGAAAGTCCAAGTAGAATGGGAGTGGGGAGTTGGATGGGTCAAACAAAACTGGACTTTCATCCAAGAGAATGCAGTTCATGTCCTGTGCGAAACCAAAAGTCATGTTGCCTTGATGTGATGTTACGTAAGAAACATTTATTTTAACCCAAAACAACTTTCTTCTTCCTCTTATTTAAAAACTGTTGAACAAAAACTTTTGGTAGCAAGGTCTGTGGAGTATTCAAAGTAAACGTCCAGTATGCGGGACACTTTCTGAAGGAAATGTAGTTGTTGGGTTATTTTGTAAATTTTTGCTGATTTCCATGTACAATAGTCTGAAGATGTGTTACAAAAGACAAAACATCCTCAAGAGAGTGTGTACATTTCTTACTCAACTGTCATAATGTTCAACTTGTTCTCAGTAGGGCTGCCCTTTGAAAGTGCGGAGTTCAAATGGTCATTTGGAGACCCCACAGTTGACTGAGATAGCTTCAAGTCAAGCAGTTGTTTTGTTTTTTTTTCTAGCCAGTGTGCTGTGTGGTGTACTTCTAGAGCCGTTTGGTCTCCATATTTTGCTGCAGAGAGAGTGCTCTTGACTTTCATGATACTCTTTGATAAAGGGAGCAAAAGACAAGATGCATCAGCACAAAGGAAGAGAGACTCTGCACTGTAAGGCTCTGAGAACACATTATCCTCTCTCTTCTGCTGAGAAATGTTGAACTTACTGCTCACAGATACTTAGTATCACACAATCCCTGGCTTTTGTTTGATATCTTGTGTTGACAAAAAATGTTGGTATACATTTCTAACCCACTGTTAGCTTGTTTGCTATATTACGTGAATGCTGCTGTCACACTCAATGTCCCACTGAGCCCGTTCAAACTTTAAAACTTTATATAGAAAAAAAACCCTGAATCAGCAAATATTCATATTGTACAGCCAAATCTGGTTCGACTGACATAATTCTGAGTCTGGTACCTTAGTTATACCTGGATCCAGTTATGTCCCTTGTTGTTTGCAGTGAATGTGATCCATTTCCCCCAATTTCTGGGGAAGGTTTTCCCCTTTCCCCTTATTTCATGCCAGTTCTGTTGCCAAAACTCTACAGCGATACGGGCTGCTTCCCATTACTGCCACTTCTGTTATTAAACCTAGATGCAATGTATGGCTGTCTTTGGGTAACTCATAACATAAATGCAAAAACATTTCACGTTATAGCATACATTGACTGCACTGAGGTAGTGACAGAAATCTTAGACACATGTAAACCCATCCTTTGAAGTAAACAGGACGGTGCTGTCTGCTGCTGTTTTAACAAAGCGCTCCGGGATGCTTTCACTTCAAGTGTCTGTGTATAGCAGTTGTACTGCTATGAGAAGTCATTTCCAATTTGCTGGCAAGATTCTTTAGCTGCAGCTTGTTCTCAGGAGGAATCCATACTTTGACCAAGAGCACCTTGCTCCACTCTGCCTTCGTGTTGTTGACAATGACAGTGAATTGCCTCGGCTCTAGTCCTCATATTTTGTCTATATCATCTGTGGGCTTGCTTATGGCAAAAGTGCATCAAGCAGCATGCACCTCGAAGAGTAGACTGATGATAACTGCTACTTAACAGTGTGATGTCAATTAGAAAACTATCACAACAAGCAAATCCCCACTGCAGCTTTTTGTGATGTGGACTGGCCATGATAAATGCAGAGCTTAGCAGGTATTGTACCTCTGTCCATAAGGTAATGAGAGAAACCATGGATAAATCTAAGTACAGGTTACACTTCAATGACTTTTCCTGCATGGGTAAAATTTGAAGATAACTGGCTACCTGCAGCATTAATTTCTTGATGGAGATTCTCTTAAACTAGAGCCTAAAAGCTCAAGATGGAGTTAGGAGTAATGGTAGATGTGCAACAGCGTCCACTGTGCACTGAGAAAGATTTGTTTGATAATTTACAATTTACAATTAACGTATAGCCCACGGCTAATTTCCATCTGTCGTCCCTAGGCAGGTTGTTGTTACATTAGTAACATAAAAACAAAATGCATAAATAGCACACGAGATACACTAGAAACATGGAGAAACAGTACAAATATACACATAGTAAAAAGTAAACAGTAGAAAACATTTGAATATGTCAGGAGTGACTGAGGAACTAGATCAGGAGTGACCATAGAAACTGAAAAGAGGATGAAAATTGAAATTTCATTGTATTGCACATTTCATTATATTGCACATAGCCCTATTATACTGCACCAACCCTGTTGCACATAACCCTATTCTAACAGTACAGTTAAGCATAGTCACAAAACTGGTTAGCTTTGAGCCACACCTTTAGATGACCTTTAGATGACTTCAGATAATTATGGGTTCTCTCTGTAAGGCTCTATCCAGGGCACAAGTATCTGATATCCTCTGATAAAAAAATCCTTAAGTAAAGAAGAGCTGTGGAGTTTTCTTGTACACAAACAAAAGTTATATTTACATTCAGTGTTATTCAGCAAAAAGCAATGTGTGTAATCTTGAGATCTAACAAAGTGTCGAGTACATTTGCTTACTTCTTAATGTTTGGGGTTTTTTTTGCTTCCCTCCATGTCTACTAGCTTGAAGACTTCTTCTTCATTGTTTGCATATTGCTGCATCTCTTGGTGTGTTATTGCCACAAGTTGATCAGTGGATTAGTGTGACACCATCACCAATGCGAGCTCGAGCAAGAGATAAACAAAACGGAGCCCCACTCATTCGAAAACAACTCCATAATGTCACTAGGCAAAAATCTTCATAGAGATTCTTTAAGCTCAGATACACATGAAAAGTACACACTGGTAACAGAACATGTTGCTCTAAAGAGCAGTAGGACTGCAGATGAAGGGCTCCAAGATCCACAGGTCAGCATGAGTTGTCTCCTTTGGGATAAATGCAAGGAAAGATGACAAGAGTCATTCTGCATGTTCTGCAGCCCTGTACAGTTTCCTGTCATATCTTTCAACTCTGTATTTACAAAAGCAAATTACTGAAGTTGAAGTTCTGTCACAAAACTATGTTGGTACATACTCTTGTGCTTTTTAAGTGGGTATATGGGAATCCTAGAGCTTTCTTAGTGGATACACAGAAAACAAGGAGGTATACAAAATAGAAAAGGGTCTTGGGACAAGTCATAGCCTCTGTGCCTTTTATGAAAGAGCAGACAAGTGGATGCTGGACCAGGGGTCGCACTAACGAAATAGTTTCTGTCAACGACTGGTTCTTTTTTTTTTTTTGCAACAATGATATATAACCTGAAAGTCGTCCATCATTTTGACAGATTAGAACATTGGGGGCAAACTATGGTAACCTTTAGTGATTTACACCCCTGTCCAGTTGGTGGCTTTAGCATATTAATTACCTATTGTCTAGTCTTGTCTTTGATCTCACATACCAGTAATAATAGATTATAACAGAATTTTTACGACCATGTCCCTAAAAATGACAGACAAGAAGAAGAAAGAGCAGCCAAGTACTAATTTAGGTGGACTGCATAGACAACTTACTCCTCCTTGGAGGCCTTGGGGTACTGGACCATCTGAAAGGCCTCAGTAAAGGTGAAGTTAAACAGCTTTTTTGAGCATTAGCATCAGAATCTCTGGTAGGCTCTGCCACAGGGACCTGAGGCTTTGGGAGTTTATGGATACGCAAGGGTAGGTTGACTTTGTGGCTAGCAAGCATGAAGGCAAAGGTCTGCAGAGTAGCAGAATCTTCCATGGAAGACTGAGCTGCAAGGTCTCCCCTCTTCCTTCCTAGTTCAGCACCTTTTCAACATGGAGACAAGTACAGCGCCGAAGATTCCCTCAGGACCAACTGGAATGCGCAATATGTCAACCTCTTCCTCATCAGAAGTTGGTCACGTTGAACCATCTCACCTGTATGAACCAAGAGTGACCTTAATTGTGTCTTTCGGCTGGTAATTGGACTCCCAGTTGCTGTGCCAGCCACTGGACAGATAGGTTTCTCTGTTTTATCACTGAAATACTTATCTATAGAACAAGATATACTGGAGCTATAATCCATATGGTCAAGAAATCACTGATTATGGCTTTAAAAGGTTGTATAAGGAACATTTTCTTTCAGTATTTAGAAACCTTTCCTATTTCTCCCCCTTTAGAAGTCTTGAAATAGAAGTGAAAAAAGAGTTGCATGTTTCATCAAATTCATTTCACCATAACTGTCATTACTGACATTTCTCTCTTAAATTGCATCTTACACTGAGCAGGTTGAAGGGGGATGAGGTTCTCTTTTCTGACGTCTCAAATCACTTCACTGATTTACTGGATAAGTACGGAGCTGCGCTGCCATCATCTCTTTGGCTCAAAAGTCAGAAAGTTGTTATCTGTTTTATACAGAAACGTCATGATATTTTCTCCCTCCCAGTGCACACAACCCCCTACATGCCAGACCTGTGATGGGTGATGGGAAGACACACTGTCTGGTGGGAATGAAGCTCAGTCAGCGGCATACAGATACGACACTGGAACACAAGCTTCAAAAGGGTAGGTTCAAATACTTTTAGACAAATTCAAAATAAGGCTGGAATGTGGAAGGCCACATGGGACACTTACACCAAACATCACTGAAAAGACAGCTCCTTCCTGGCGTCAGCTGTGGCTGCCGTCCTTCAGACACCGATATCATCATCAATCTGAGCTTAACTGTCACCCTATGCAACAGCCTCATTACTTAAAAAATCTGGCGGTCAGAGGACACAAGTAAACAGAACTGTCTTTGACATTGTCATTAAAAATATGTGTCTTGAGCACTATTGTATTGAATTGTCTCAGTGAAATATTGTGGAGACAAGGTTGCCCAAAGGAAAATGATTATGAAAGTGGTAAGTGTTAATGTCACAACAGCTTACTGTTTGAGAAGGCCCTGATTTCATTTCCCCTGCTAGCAGGTGTGTCATGTGCTGGCATTTACTTGGTCTGTCCATCTGCCTAGGCCTGTCACCGTAACTACATTTGTTGGACAATATAGTGTGCCAGAAACAATTGCAATAAACATGATTATTGTCATTTTGAGACTAGGTTTGGGTACTGTAACCTGGTGCCGATCCTGTACGACCAGTTCCAACCAGACTGAATCATAACGCAGATTTCAGGGCCTCATTTTGGTGCCAGATTGAGTGAGTAGCGAGAGTGAGCACAAGTGAGAGTGCAAGACAAACAGTGTAAGGGCAAGAGCAAAACAGCATGTGTGCAGGTGATGGTTACAGTGAGCCTGCAGTGATGGGAGATAGGAGTTGGAGTAGGAGTAACAGTTTGGGATATATGTTTTTGAATAAATGGTCGAACCTCCATAATGCAGCTGATGTGCTGCCACAAGTGGATGACCTGGTAGCCGGGGGGTTTGCTGGTGGAGTGACGGCGTAGAGGATGAAGTTGTTGCCCCACTACTGGAGAGGCAAAAGCAAAAAAGCCAACATTGCAGCCTTAAGGGATTGCTTGTAGGTCTTAAACATTTAGTCACATTTTTAAATATATTTATTGCTCAGCAGAGGCACGGTTTAAGACTGGACAAGACCTTTCCCAGGCTACTAGCAGGCCACAGTCGAGACAAAATATGAACAGCTTTTTCACCTCGTACTATGTCTCTTTCAATCTGAAAATAATGTCTAAACATAACGTTGCTGTGGCCCAGTATTATACAATTCGGCATGCCCATGTAAGCACATGTACAACAGAGACACTACGTTGATGCAACCTCTTGCAACGCCAACAATTATCTCTGTCTAGACACTGGCATGACAGCAAGAGCAAAAAGACAAAGTAAAGCACTGTTAAGTCTTCCATTATTGCTGCCACAGTCACGGTCTACAGTGCAAGAAAAAAATATCAGGGGACAATAACAAATAAAAATAAATTGTAAGGAGTACATTTAAATTAGACAATCTTCTGTTGTTGTTATGAATAAATTCAAAATAGCTAAATAGTAATTCTGCTGTACTTGCTGAAGCCATGATGATTATGTAATTCACCTCCGTGTGCTAATGAACATGACTGTCTCACCAGGAAGAAAACAAGGTCCAAACCACAGAGAGGCTATGGAGGATTAGATAGAACACATGAAGGGGAGCAGAACAGACTTGGACAGGTTCTGAAAAAATGGCCGCAAATAACATTATCGTTCTTCATAATATGACTGAACTGAATACTGCGGGTTCTTTGGAGGACAAATTTGGACCAAATATCCTTAAAACCACCCTTAAAAACTCAATTCAACAATCATCCAGTACACTCTGTTCGAATCACTGTCTTAGCCTACAAAGCAATAATCTGTCAAGTTTATATTTTGCTCCTCTCTGTCGCCAAATGATAGCTGGTAGCATCTATAACCAATTCATAAAGCCTCTGCATTTACTATTCTGAACAACCGAGTAGGTGGTGGGGGAAAAAAAATCTGGTGCACAGGACATAATGTGTTTACGTTTCTGTCATCATCAATAATGAATGTTTGGAATAAATAGAGAATCCAGTAGTTCTGAAAATAAAAAGATGAAAGCTTTGCGGTTCTGCTGCTCCTTCCCATACATACTGTAATCTTAAAGCTGGCATTTCCCTCCCTTCCAAAGGAGAAAACTCATTAGTTGGCACGACCAACAGCAGCAACCAAACATTAGAAGACAAAGAACACAGCGGCTAAAAGAAATGTAAACTGAAAAAAAACCAAACATCAAAACAAAAGCAAATTCACAAATGTCTCAACTTTGATCATGAATTGAACTGGAAAGGAAAACGCAGAAAAGATGTACCCTAAAAATACACCTATGCCACTGATTACTGGCTGAAATTAAGTTTGCAAAACACATTCAAATTTCACATCTATTCATCAACTTTGATTTCTTATCTGTAATTCTATTAGAGATGGCAGTTACGCCCAGCATGGAGGCCTGTTGAGGACAGAGTCCAGTCTTTAATTGCAAATCTACATTTTAAGCTTCCATAAAAACAAGGGCCTCCCTAACCAGTACACTGATCCCTTCTGGTGTTTGTTGTGATTATTTCAAACATGTCAAAATAAGCAGAAGAGCAAATTATCTCATGTTGCAAGTCACAGCTTGCATGTTGCAAATTTGGCCCCAAACTCATGTCTGGCTTTAGCTACCGTGACAATGCTAACATTAGCTCGTCAAGTCACTGAAGTGTTTTTTGGTGCTGATAACCAAGAGAGAGAGCATGCATTTAATGTAGCTGGCAAAGGGAAAACTTGCTCCCAAAAGACTGCGCAAATCAAATCAGCTCTGCCTGTGATGAGGGTTTAATTTCAGCTTTGTAACACACGGCTCACACTACCCGACAAGCAAAGAGACGCAAGATACTAGTTCGCTGATTAGTGTTTGTAAAGTTTAATAAAGTAAAGTAGTAGTCATTCTATTCCAGGAAAGTTTGATGCAATATTGTGATAGTACCATTTACAGTGATATTTTGCCCCACCCCCGATTACTGTAGCATCAAGGTTTTATACCATCTCATCCTTAATGAGTACTTCTTAATTGCATGATGCAAATTGAAAAAGTTGCATGTGTTGAATTTACATATTAAAAGACGTATAGCTCTTTAAAAATGTCCACTGTACAATGTATACGTACTTAAAATACAGATGTAAGAAAGTCAGCGTGTCTCAGTGTACCTCCTGACAGATTACTGGTGGGAATGATTGAGCACGAATCCATGAAAAGCAGTCTCATTACACTGTAATACGAGTGGTTGACAGTCACACAAGTCACTGTGATCTCAATAAGACAGGGCGGAAATGATGGGTTAGGCTACAAGACTCTGAAGTGCAAGTTGATATAATGAAAAATCCCATTGTCCATTTATTCAAGCTTTCAATTCTGTACGTCTTTCATGCCTATTCATTCAGCCATTCATTTCTCCTTTCAAATGCTTCTCCATTCAGTCCCTCATCTCTCCACTCGGTCTGATGTAGAGGTCTCTTTGTGTGCATTAGACCATGGTGGAGTCATAAAAATTAACTCCTAAGAACTGACCTGATCCATTGACCGTGCAACCTTGAAACCTGTGTGCACATACACTCACTCCTATACGCACACTCAGTTGTCAATTGCTTTAAAAGTGGTGGTCATGCTTGAGAACACATGGATTTCATTCACCCCTCGGCTAAATGGAACCAACACGCTTGCCCACACACGTTTCATTAAAGTGCCCTGGTAGGCTTAGTTTGGCACAGTATGAGTCAGGGGAGTTAGACGACCTGACTGAGATGAAACACACACACAGCCAATTTAAAACGGAGAAGGGATCGCGTATAACTGAGGGAGTTAGTTAAGTAACTTTGCAAGATGAAAGTAGCTGGATTAGATGCACACAGTCATGCAAGTGTGTGTTTGTGTGTGTGTGAGTGATAAGGAGGCTTCCAACCAGGATTCATTTCATTTCAGCCAGTTTCATTTCCAGCTGACACTGGGGAAGGTCTACATTTATTTTGACGATACCCCCCAACACACCCCCACCCTTCTGCCACCCTGTCCATTCTAATCCCTTCAACCAATAAAGGAGGACTTAAATCAGCCACAGGTCCTACAACTTGGCCACTGGACGCCGCTGGAATCACACCTGGGTCCAATTGTACTTGAAAAACTGTCAGATACGGGAAGCATTTGTGTGAATCAATCTGCAATGTCATATGGGCTAGTCTGCTGCCCTTGGGGTTATTAAATTGGTTCCTTTGTGCCAGACGGGTAAATCCATCACAGAAAACTGTCGCAGGGAGTCTTGGTGCCTACCTGTAGGTTGTGTCTCTCCAGTCTCATCTCCAGAATGTTGTTCTGCTCCTCCAAACGCTGCCGTTCTGCCTCTAAATCTTCAATTTTCTGTCTGAAAAATGCAGCACACACACTCACTGAGTTGTTTATTTATATGACTATGCACATTGTTGACTCAATAGGTTAATCCTAGTGGTATAGCTGCTCACAGACAAGTTAATCCACCCCTTGTATATGCATTAATCTTTCATGTGTCAGGTTTTGAATTGGTTGTCTTTTCAACAGGTTGTGTGTGTGTGTTAACTACCTGAGTATGCTGACCTCTTCTTTGGTCACTGAAGAGTTGCTGTCAGCAGCAGATGCCTGCTGCTTCTTTAAAGACTCCAGCTCCAGCTCCACCTGGGACAGACGGAGAGGAAAATGAGCCTGGTGCACTAACATCACACCACCTTTGGCTGTGCACCTGGCAGAAACCTTTCAGCTACAGACTAAGGACTCTATCCCAATGTGCTGCAATCTTTTCGAGACAGACATCCAAACAGATATATCCTTTATACACCATTAGTCCACTGATTCATTCTCCACTTCACAATGTCCCACCCCCCCCACCCCAGTACTTGTTTTTAGACCGACTGTGCCTTAGTTTCTCTCCAATCTCGCTCTCGTCTCTGCAATTATCCCTCATTTCCATTTGCACACCCATTTTACTCTTTTTTTTTTCTAAGAGCATCTGTCCGTCTCTCAGCTCATCCTCACTCTCAGTCTTCCCAAGACGGATAAGTAATTACTGCTATACCAGACAGGTGGATTTCACGCGTCAATACTCATTGCCATGGCCATGTTGATGTCTCCTCGGCAACAAGGAGCATGAAAAGAAAGGAGATCATAGAACAAGTGAAGACACAAAGACAGAGTCACAGAGTGTGTAAGAGAGTTTAGGTCACACCTGCCAACTCTGCTTTATTCTGCTTTAATACCATATTTTAAAGCTGTCAACTTTTTTGGAACTTTTCTGTAATATCCACAACCCTCAGTGTGAGGGTAATTGATACTTTGCTGATTTTCAACCAGCTTTGTATCATTACATGTGGGTAGTATGTGTAAATGAACTCTGGTAAACTTCCTCCATATTACCAGCATGGATCTCCCTGCTTATCTTCCAGGTCAGTATAGGCCTGATGGAAAGTTTTGTTCCAGAGTGTAATTCACCATTTTTGTTTGTCTGATACCAAAGACACGGAAAAGAAGCAGATCCAGAGACAGACCCGCCCCCCAGCCTCACTCAAATGTAGACCAAACTCCTATCCAGGGTATGAAATTAACAAAATATTCTGGGGGCAATTTTTTTTTTTTTAGACCCCCACGGTCTAAAAAATGGGGGCATTTTCAAAATGTTTGGGGGCCATCAAAAAATTGTAATTATGTTCTAACAATAAGCACATGAAAAGCAAAACCAACTAAGATAGTGTCTTCCCTCTTCAGTAGTGGTGGTTGTAAAATGTCACTCATATTTTCTATAATTCAACCAGTTTAAATGTGATGATTTAACCATTAATCTACTGATAGCAGTACTAAATTCCTTAGATGCAATCCTGGAAGTAAGTTAATTTAAAATTTAACATTCATTCTACCTTAATTTTTCATTAATCTGTCACTGTGTAGACACAGATCACCCAAGAAATGGTTAATTTATACTTATGGTACAGCAAAGCCCCCTCCCTTCTGTCACTGTATTGCCTGTTTTTTAGCCTAAAGTGTATTCAAAGACATATTTAAGGGCACCACCTTGCTTTAATTTGAGAATTGGGTGCCATAATGTTTCCTATACTGTAAAGACGAAGGCTGAAAAAACTGATATCACACAGTGTACTTAGCAGTGCTGATAAAACATAAACCAAGATTCAAGACTGCCAATTACTAACCCCAAATGTTTTCAAAAACATATTGTAGCTTACAGTTAAACTGCAATTCGAGATTGTCTGTTACCAGCGGGCCACCATATTGTTTTCTGTGTTAAAATGGACAAGCTTGCATTACATCACCCAACAGCGGAAGCGATTACTGGTCCAGTTCGGCACAGTGCATTCTAGCAGTTGTAGGTATCTACCTCTAGAGATAAAGCCAACTGCCACAGCTGTTTTCCTCTAGTCATGTAGCACCAATTTCAAAAGTACTTGCATCTTTCTACTGCATAGACAGCCTAATTTTCAGAGAGACCACTTTTCCAGCAGTCTGTTTATTCAATACTGTTTATTCTTATTTTATTCAGAGCAATTTGGCAGCTTCTCACTTCAAGTAACAATTTTAAATAGACGTTCCAATATTAGTAGTATGCTTCTTGTCAACCGTCAATTACTGTCACTTAAGCCGGGATGTGAGAGAAGGGAAACAGTAGTCAACAAAAGAAAGCTACTGTAACCAGAAATACAAAGGCAGCTGCTAGATAAGACTGCCCCTTTGAAAAGGTCTGCAGGATTAACTTCATTGTTCGGAACACTGGAAAAAAAAGATGTTAGTCAGCATGTTAGTCACAGAGGCATTAGAGCATCTTTGACTCAGAGAAAGGCCAAGTACACCTGCCAGGATTGCAGTTGTGACTAAAAAGGTACCTGAGACAGCTTGAGTGCTGATGGCTGAGGTTACAGTGTCTAATCATGAAGTACTAATTGAGATTTCAGCTGTAATAAGTGTTTTATATTTAAACCTTTTGTATCCTTGTTTCTTTTCTCTTTGTTTTTAGGTATTGAAGTTAATTAAAAGGTCAGATATGTTAATTAATGTAGGAAAACTATGAGTTTTATCTGTATGTGACAGAATCAATCACTTCCAATAACATTTGTGAGTGTGTGCGTGTGTGCGAGAGTGTTTGCGCACACATGTATACTTACTGTTTGCAGCTGCAGTTTGAGACTCCCCGTCTCTTCCTGTGCTTTGGTCAGCTGGCCCTGAATCGAAGGACAGAACAAAGAGGTAAACATACTCAAAATACATAAAGTGATATATGGCTTCCTGTCCTCCTACTGATATACAGCATAGACAGAAACGGAGGATGTGAGCAGAGCAGAGTTGAGTCCGGGAGACCATATATTATCCAAAGTGTGCATTTCATTCGGTTTTGAAACAGTGACACTCTAGCCTTCTGCAATTCGTTCCAGTGTTGCTCACAATGCCCCTGTGTACCACAAGTGCAGCTTTATCAGTTTTCAGTACAGATATCTGTCAATTTGTCCACTAAGCAAGAGTACTGAGTGTGTAGACAAGGAGCAGCTTAGCATCACACATTTACAGTGCCTTTTAGCTATGAGCAAAGTGTCACTCAATGACATGCATGCTGAATTGGCCGGCAGCTTAGAGGAGAATAAATCAGAGCTTTATATTCAAATTTGTTTCAAAAACAATAAACTTGGCTATATGGAAGCTTAAGCAGGATGCTATAAATGGAAGTGTTGCATTTGGTTATGCGCGTGCACAAGCCTGCACACCCACCTCCATCTCTGCATTGTGGTTCTGTGTCTTCTGCAGCACGTCCTCTGCCTCCCTGAGCCGTTTGCTGAGTTGGGGAGAGTACTCAGTAGGTGCCAGCTCGCTGTCATAGGACTCCAGTATGGCACGCATTCCATCACGCTCCTGTAAAAAAAACACACACACACACACACACATTAACATAACACTACAAAATGGAAATCCTGCTGAACACTTAACAAATTTCCATGACGCCAAGACAGAGGAAAGTCATGACATTAGCAAATTCTGTGCAGATATGTTGGTGTGCAGAGTGAATACACTGAGGACGCCGATGCTCTTTGATGTTTTTCTGATTTGTCTGTGTTACTTTTGCATGACTATGTGGTGTGTTAATATGACAGGCAAATGCCTTTGTAAATGAGGAACAAAGTATGAGGCAGCTGTGCCTTTCTCTTCCAAGCTGTGACAAGAGAAACTCAGGGTTATGGTCATGCTCATCTGCATCTCTCCTCATGTAATAATCAAATCAAAGACACATGTCTTTGTAGATAAAGGATAAATAATAAATTAAAAAAATAATCACGGAGTCATGACAGAGAAATGTCTTTGCAAATTAAGCATATAATATTATGCTGCCTCATCTCTCTTAACTGAGATAATTTAAAAATTCAAATGAATTTTTTCATCCTCTATAATACAGGAATAAAAGACATGGCTTCAACACTGTACCCTGTCCAGTAAATCAACACGCCAAGCAGCTGCTTCTCTTAGAGAAGAGAGGATAAAAACATCCTCAAGTCAACGTCTTCACAAGCGTCACTCAGACTGACACACCGTCTACAAATAGCTCACGAGTCTCTATCAATGTGTGTCTGTATGCTGATACTGGAGCGTGTATGTTCATGTTCACACATGGATACGTGCATTTCTCGGCATGGTTCCTGCAACCAACAATGTGTAGGAAGAAAAGTCAGCCATCTACAGGCAGTATTAGAAATTAGAAATCGTGATGGGGCAAGAAGAAAGTAAATGCTAGTTGACAGACACAAAACATAAACAGCAAAGGCCTTGTAGCTGCATCAGATCATTAAACTTTCTTCAACCACTAAACTTTGAGTAACGAGTCTGCATTGAAGTCCATATGTGAAAAAATGAACTCTGAGAACTTGTTTGTCAGAACAAAGTTATGCTCTGCTTTTAAATGTCTGTGTAGGATGAGCACAAACTGTGGCCAGTAAACTGCTCCAAGTGGACAAAAATGGAATATATTATTACCAATGCTGTCAACTAGTTGGCGTAGCCTATATCTCACAAAGCTACAATGTTATCATTGTATCTGTAGCCTCACTCAATGTCCCACCCACTACGCTTTCTGACTGGTTACACATCATGAGAAATGGCCTATCAACAATGAAGGCTATCGTACCACACCCATGCCTGGGTGGGGTTGCTTAGAGCATTGGCGGGTAACTTCTAAACTGCTATGATACGCTGCCTTTACACGGCAGTAAGACAAAATTTATACCATCACAGCCCGTTACCATAACATTACAAGTCTGAAAATTTCCCTGACACAAACTTTTAGCTTTGAACAGCAATGAATGATAACTACATTTAATCACTATGTTACATAGTAAATATGCAATAGTTGCCAGGCAACCTGATGAGCGAGAACAAACTCATCTGTTTAAAAACTGGCAAACGGCCTGTTTATGAATGCAAATTCATTCACTGTCAGTCAGGTCTGTTAAAATGATGCGTCTCCTCCCCTCCCTTCACTACACTGGTCCACTCTGCATTATAAAGCAAAGCAGGCTGCATTTTGTGGCAATCAGGCTTTTAATAAACATTTCACAAACAGCCAGGCTGCTTAAGACCATCCTTGAATTTTAAGGGTCATTGAAAGCTCAATGGTCTATTATTAAAGGGAAGCGTATGATATTCAGGTTGAAGTCAGGTAATAAAAACTGGCAGTCAATACCAGTTGAGATAACTACATGTAATATATGTTGATTGCCAAGTAGTGCTGTCTTTTTAAAATGGCCCAGAAGCACCTTGTAATTCCTGGATGTAAAAATCTATGAATAATAGGCTGCAATTTCTCTGTCAGATTAGCTCATAGGCTAGTATCTGAAAACAAACCATGATTACCCTAATCAGATTCAGCCTGTGATTAGCCAGATCGAAACCAACATAATCCATTTAAAGATGACTGAGTCTGGTTCATTTAAAAACACTATATGTGAAATCCTCCTTAATTCAACTTTATTTGTTTTGGCACCAAAGCGGCATCATTTGTCATGTGACATTACACAATTGCCTAATACATCCTAATAGAACCTTGGAAAGGAGGGAAGAAGACCAAGTGGAGGACAGACTGTACAGAAGTAAATACAAAAAGGTACAGACACATTTAGAGGTCAGTGTGTGTGTGTGTGTGTGTGTTTGCTGCCAATCCTAACCAGCAGGCCCTTTGGCTATTTACTGTCTATTAACGTGCAATGAAATTCACTCAATCTAAATCAAAAATCTGTAGCCTCGTCTCTGATATAAACTCTAATTTTAAAAAACACACAAACAAACAGGGAGTGGGAGGACAGAGTGATAAAACTATCATTACTGTTTTCATCACCTATTTTTTTAAAATTGCTTTTATGTCAACCAGTTTATCTGGTGCGTGAAGATGTGACTGTGCCTCTAATGGGTCAGCGAGTCTGTCCCACTAAAGTGTATGAGAAACAAAACATCTGAGCAGGGCAAACAAAAGCATAAAGGAGACGCAGCCTTGTGGCAGAGAAGCACGGATGAAATTTGTTCTCCTCTCCACTTCCTTAACAACCTGCTGTCAAGGTGCAGCTGAGCACAACACTTAATCATCATTGATTTGTGAGCCGGTATGTGGCTACAGTCATTTCCACAGGTGGAGAAGGGAACTGAAGATCTGTATGGAGTTTAAACAGTTAGTTGATTATCCAAATAAATAATCAATGTGATGTGAAGTGACAACAATTTGATATAATCGATTCTGAGTTTGAAGTGTGGGTAAAGCAAAAGTAAATGTGTTGAAACCCTGGGGGCATGTTTGCTGAAGGCGCTGACACAAAAAACGAGCCGCTGCGCAGCAACAAAATCTCATTTAGCAGATCATGGTAGCTAACATTAGCACAAAATACACACCCACAGCAGTGAGCTGTAATGGCTGGCAGGCCAGGTAGGTGATTCGGGCTGAAAGACTAATAGGTACACTCAAGGCGATATACACCGATCAGCCAAAACATTAAAACCACTGACTGCTGAAGTGAATAACATTGATCATCTTGTTACAATGCAATGTTCTGCTGGGAAACCTTGGGTCCTGGCAATTATGTGGATGCTACTTGATGTGCTCCAAGTAAACCCCCTCATGGCAACGGCACTGGTCGATAGCAGAGGCCCCCCACAGGATGATGCGACATGCCACACCAGAAAAACTGCTCAGGAATGACCCAAGGAATGGGCAAAAGAGCTCAAGGCATCAACCTGGCCTCCAAATACCCCAGATCCCGATCTCATTGAACATCTGAGGAATGTGCCGCTACCCAGAGGTACCCCCATGGATTGGGGGTACCCAGAGGTACCCCCAATCCATGGTGGGTGCTCGTTGAACCGGACTTGGCTCTGACCTGTCAAGGCATGAACACAAGACCTCTGGAGGGTGTCCTACAGTGTCTGGCACCAGGGCGTTGGCTTCAGATCTTTTGAGTCCCATGGGTTATGAGGTGAGGTACCAGCACATCGTACAGATGTTTCATCAGATGTGGATCCAAGGAATTTGGAGGCCAGCTGGTCTGCACTGGTGTTTAGGTGGGTGGAGTGTGTCAGGTGGCATCCACATGAATGCCAGGACCCAAGGTTTCCCAACAGAACATTGCACTGTAACAAGATGACCAGTGTTGTTCACTTCATCTGTCAGTGGTTTTAATGTTTTGGCTCATCGGTATATATTAATCAAATTTTTTTGTTATTGCTCGACGTATAAAATATCTACATCTTTAAAATGAAGTTATTACAACATGCAGAAAGAGGTTACTTTTAGTCCAAAATTAATCATAATTAAAGCTGGCTGCATTAGGTGTATTTATTATAATATTAGACAATAAAAACATTGATTAGTTGCATCCCTCCCACATTTTTTTAGTACGCTTCCTTGGAATTATACAAATTAAATAAAACAAAATTGATGAATTTAAGACTAAATGTACTTGGGCAGTTGTAGACATGGTTGGGTGAGAGACATTAATATACTCAACTTTAGCCATTGAGCATCATATTACTTTATGAACATTTGGCTAACCGGAACTGAAATGTTCAGCAAACCATCCCTGAATAAATAAAAAGGGTCAAAGTTTTAAAAAGCCCAGCATTCAACTACAACTGCGATGGATATCTTTTAAAATCCATCATTACTGGATGGTAAACAACAATTATTCATACCTTCTGAATGCTTGGTTAAGTGCAAACGGTCGAGCGCAGTCGCTGTCAAATTAGTCTGGGGGCCAAGTCATATTTCCAGCATGCCTGTAGCTCTGCTTAGTTATGGTGGTGCCTGAGAGTGTGTGTGTGATTTGTGTACTAAGAGACTGAACGTGTTGACCTAGGGAATTACACACACTGAGAAATCAATATCACAGGGAGGTCTAGTCAGGAACTGCAGAGCAAGAGGAAGCAAGACAGACAGAGGAGTCATGTGACATTCATTGGCCAATCAGAGGGAGAGAAGGGTAAAGGGCAGATTAGGAATTCTGTTGTGGACTTGAGATTCAAGTATCACAGTGTTCCCTGAGTGTTTTAAGAGGAATTCTGACAGTGGGTAATAACAGAAAGGTCGTGTCATGAGAGTATGAGTACTTGCTAATGTGTCTAGATTTATAGGTTTGTTTTTGTGCATCTCTTTGATTGTCGGGCACCTTGGTTAATAACAGCACTCTCTTCTGTAGTCGACGGACAAGAGCATCCTGTGTCTCCCTCTTTTTCTGTTCCTCCAGAGTCTTGCTGCGCTGCTGGGTCAACTCTGCACGCAGCTCAGACTGTGAACGCTCCACACTCCTCACACTGACAGACCAGGACAAATGAATGGGGGGGAAGCAAAGGTGTGTGTGGGTTAATAACATGGGAGAGCAAAGGGCAGGGAAAGACAGAAACAGTTTGTTTAATTCTATGTTCAGACAATCTCAGGAAATTAATTCACAGTCAATGTAGAATAATACCCCTAACAGATAACTCACCTGACTGACACTGGACGACTGTCCAGAAATTATTTGCAGTGGAAATTTGTGCCAGGTCTGATCAATAGGACAATAATTATACCAGAGGACAATAATTATACCACAAGCTCCCTTCATATCCCCTCCACACCCACCACTCTCCCATTCTGCTGTTTCTAATATTTCATAATGAGCCCAATACGCTCAGCAGAAGAGAGACGCTTGTTAGCTAATGAAAGCTTTCTTAGCTGGACTGAGCTGCAGCATGAATATACCAGAGCATGCGCGCAGCCCTCCCTACAGACATCACCTCTGCCTAAACAGGACAAGTTTAATTAGTGAATCCCCTCTCTCTCACTCACAATCTCACACACACACACACACACACACACACACACACACACACACACACACACACACACACACACACCAGTGGTTACTGTCAGGAGTGCTATCAGAATCAGGACCAGTTTAATTAACTTTGTGACAATTAAGAACTTCTCAGAGATACGCTCTAATAGATACATGGGGGAAGAGAGGCATGCAGGCAGACGGGATGAGAGAAAAAGGTCTGAAGGCAGAGCGAAGGATTTTGTGTACGTGTGAAGGAGTGTGTGTTACCGGCTGTTGAGTGTGTAGTTCTGCTCTTTCAGAGCAATTTCTCTCTGCTGGATCTGAATCACCTCCCTGGACAGATCCTCTGGTTTCCTACAGACAGACACACACACACACAGAACGGTTAGCATACACATGTGTACACACACTCACACACACACTCACAGACTCACACAATGAAAAATCAATATGACTGAGAGAGCAGAGAGGACAGAGAATAGATAAAAACGACGACGTTTCCATATTCTTTTGTTATTCGGCCAGTGGGGAGCTGGGAAATAAAATGACATGAGCAGCAGAAAGAGAGATGAGAGGAGGATAGTGGGCTAAATACTGGTCACAGTTCTGCAAAACAAACTCACTCCATGGGAGAGATTGACAGATTATAAAACGCACACACCAACACACAATGGGAAGGCAACAATGCAGAAGGTCACATACTCCAACAGAGATGCAACACATGACCTCCAAACTGTAAATCCTGGCTGTAACTATGGATCCGTCCAAAAAGTGAATGCCATTATCTCTTTATCCCTTGTGAAATGGGCATACATTATGGGAGCTTAGCTCAAAACCTCGCGGTTAAAATTACACACCTAAAAAGGGATGTCGCTTGCTCTGCAGTGCAACTTGACATTGTGTGCTCATAAAAATATGTCAAACTTCTTACCCATAGAGAGGTCAGTTTAAGATTGCTTTCCTTTTAACAAAAATAAACTTAAGCTTTGACTAGAGACTGTCAGTGGCAGCCTGAGACCTGCAATTGTGGTCCGGCATTAGGCAGTCCGCTGAGTCATATGACAAATTAGGCATGTGGACAGAAAAGGCTGAGCAGTCGAGGTTAACATCAAGGCTGGAAAACCAGAGGATGCCGTGTGAAAGTTGGGTGGCTTGGATTTATCACCACTTCCAATTCAGCGAGGTGGAGCCTGAGGTATGGAAATAATCTCATGACTAAAATATGAGTTCATGAATCATATGATGGAATAACTATGGTACCCAAAGTAGGTAATTCCACAATGCCCTGAGCACAGAGGGATTAGCCTTCCCCATACGAGAGGCTGTTTAAGTGTTCTGCTGTTTTTTGGGGTTTTGCAGGTCACGAAACGGCCATCTCTGCTAATGTTGCAAATAACAGGTTGGTTGCAGATTATTGGGGGAGATGTCATGAACTACTACAAAGTCTTGTTAACATGTTGTGGGTTTAGTTTAAGAAAACATTTGTGATTAGAGCATCTGCCACCTTTGGCGGTGCGGTGTGTCCTGCACCGTTGGCATCCATCATTCCCCATCGGCTTTATTTTGGCCTATTCA